>NC_064614.1:701124537-701427567 GCF_023898315.1 Schistocerca nitens | reverse complement strand
GAACTTAAACGGATGTCTTACGACGTACGCCCCGCGCAGATGCAACGAACGAAAACAAACAACATGAGAAAAAAATCGATCTAAGGCGCTGCAGTCATGGACTGTGCGGCTGGTCCCGGAGGAGGTTCGAGTCCTCCCTCGGGCATGGACGTGCGTGTTTGTCCTTAGGATAATTTAGGTTAAGTAGTGTGTAAGCTTAGGGACTGATGACCTTAGCAGTTAAGTCCCATAAGATTTCGCACACATTTGAACTTTTTTTTAATTGAGCAATGTAGCTGAGCAAAAAAAAAAAATTTTTTTTAACTCTTTCTACATCCCAGAGAGTCCTCTCCAAGGACGATAAATGTAATGTGTAATATAATGTCATGACAGAATCCTAATCGTAACCGGTAAACATTGTCCTTCAGTTGTCGCACCATCTGTAGTTTGTACGAATGAAATTTTACATCAAGATGAAGAATTCTGGAACACTCCAACCACTGCTGGTTACTTACGAATTGAACGCCGAGGGCTCCGTAAGACAGATTCGCGTACAACATCAATGTTCGCTGGAGAACGCACACTTCTTGTTCGTCATGTTGGTTTCTTCCTGAGGGTAGATCCAGTCTCCTAATAGTTATTAATCCAACATTTTATAGTGTTTTTCGACGGAACGGCATCACGATGTCCTAAATTATAAAACCGTTGAAACGCCCTCTGCGCCACTACCAAACTATCATTGTTTTCTTGAAACATTTTTATGGCTAGCGCACGCTGTTGTCCGTTCCTTTGATCCATGATTACTGAAATGGCGAACTGTTTACTCGCTAACTGTCACGAACCCGCAGTGCTGCCACCTGCCCATGGCTCCACTACTCAACATCAGAGGTTGTACAGAGGTTCAGGGAGAGCACAAGGGAGCAATTGACAGGAATGGGGGAAAGAAATACAGTAGAAGAAGAATGGGTAGCTATGAGGGATGAAGTAGTGAAGCCGGCAGAGGATCAAGTGTGTAATAAGACGAAGGCTAGTAGAAATGTTTGGGTAACAGAAGAAATATTGAATTTAATTGATGAAAGGAGAAAATATAAAAATGCAATAAATGAAGCAGGTAAAAAGGAATACAAACGTCTCGAAAATTAGATCGACAGGAAGTGCAAAATGGCTAAGTAGGGATGGCTAGAGGACAAATGTAAGAATGTAGAGGCTTATCTCACTAGGGGTAAGATAGATATTGCCTACAGAAAAATTAAAGAGACCTTTGGAGAAAAGAGTCACTTGTATGAATATCAAGAGCTCAGATGGAAATCCAGTTTTAAGCAAAGAAGGGAAAGCAGAAAGTTGGAAGGAGTATATAGAGGGTCTATACAAGGGCGATGTAGTTGAGGACAATACTATGGAAAAGGAAGAGGATGTAGATGAAGATGAAATGGGAGATACGATATTGCGTGAAGAGTTTGACAGAGCACTGAAAGACCTGAGTCGCAACAAGGCCCCGGGAGTAGACAACATTCCATTAGAACTACTGACGGCCTTGGGAGAGCCAGTCCTGACAAAACTTTACCATCTGGTGAGCAAGATGTACGAGACAAGCGAAATACCCTCAGACCTCAAGAAGAATATAATAATTCCAATCCCAAAGAAAGCAGGTGTTGACAGATGTGAAAATTACCGAACTATCAGTTTAATAAGTCACAGCTGCAAAATACTAACGCGAATTCTTTACAGACGAATGGAAAAACTGGTAGAATCCGACCTCGGGGAAGATCAGTTTGGATTCCGTAGAAATGTTGGAACACGTGAGGCAATACTGACCTTACGACTTATCTTAGAAGAAAGATTAAGGAAATACAAACCTACGTTTCTAGCATTTGTAGACTTAGAGAAAGCTTTTGACAATGTTGACTGGAATACTCTCTTTCAATTTCTAAAGGTGGCAGGGGTAAAATACAGGGAGCAAAAGGCTATTTTCAATCTGTACAGAAACCAGATGGCAGCTATAAGAGTCGAGGGGCATGAAAGGGAAGCAGTGGTTGGGAAGGGATTGTAACAAGGTTGTAGCCTCTCCCGGATGTTATTCAATCTGTATATTGAGCAAGCAGTAAAGGAAACAAAAGAAAATTTCGGAGTAGGTATTAAAATCCATGGAGAAGAAATAAAAACTTTGAGATTCGCTAATGACATTGTAATTCTGTCAGAGACAGCGAAGGACCTGGAAGACCAGTTGAATGGAATGAACAGTGTCTTGAAAGGAGGATATGAGATGAACATCAACAAAAGCAAAACTAAGATAATGGAATGTAGTCGAATTAAGTCGGGTGATGCTGAGGGAATTAGATTAGGAAATGAGACACTTAAAGTAGTAAATGAGTTTTGCTGTTTGGGGAGCAAAATAACTGATGATGGTCAAAGTAGAGAGGATATAAAATGTAGACTGGCTATGGCAAAGAAAGCGTTTCTGAAGAAAAGAAATTTATTAACATCGAGTATTGATTTAAGTGTCAGGAAGTCGTTTCTGAATGTATTTGTACGGTGTGTAGCCATGTATGGAAGTGAAACATGGACGATAAATAGTTTGGACAAGAAGAGAATAGAAGCTTTTGAAATGTGGTGCTACAGAAGAATGCTGAAGATTAGATGGGTAGATCACATAACTAATGAGGAGGTATTGAATAGAATTGGGGAGAAGAGGAGCTTGTGGCACAACTTGACTAGAAGGAGGGATCGGTTGGTAGGACATGTTCTGAGACATCGAGGGATCACCAGTTTGTATTGGGGGGCAGTGAGGAGGGTAAAAATCGTAGAGGGAGACCAAGCAGATTCAGAAGGATGTAGATTGCAGCAAGTACTGGGAGATGAAGAAGCTTGCACAGGATAGAGTAGCATGAAGAGCTGCATCAAACCAGTCTCAGGACTGAAGACCACAACAACACAACAACAACAATGATATTAATTATTTTACTTTCTGTAAGGAATGTTTTTGTCGGTGAGCAAGGTAAGTGTGATTTGACCTGTGTTAAATTTAGAGACCACAATATTTTAACAAGACTGCTAATAGTCGCACTGTTGGACGTCACACACATTCATTCACTCATGCATGAACGTGGAAACAATAAAAGCAAGCCATTCATTATATCCTTTCATAATATCGACAAACGTCGTTTCTTGCTGAAACTCTCTGCCTAAAACAAAGGCTGGACGCCCTTATGGCTGCCAATGAAAATGCAGCAGTTGCCATTGAGATGTGCAATGCGTGGCAGACGGCAGCGCTGGACGTCTGGTAATAAGGAACTTCTTCGCTGTCACGACATTTTGATCACAGTCGATCTCCAGACCATCACACAGGGTGAACTTTTCTGCATTCCAATTCAGACCGTAATCCTGAGCGTATTTGAAAGAATGAGTGGTAATCCTATTACCGGCGGCGTGTCGCCAGGAATGCCGGCTGCATCGCGTGGCAACGCCGCGTGGCCCCTGCACACGGCGCGGTCGCCGGCAGCGGCCGCCAGGGGCGCTGGCGTCGGGCCGCCGCGCGGGCGCCTCGCAGTACCCGCGCCGCCTTGGCTGCCGCCTCAGTCCGCCGTAGAACGCCGTGCTGTGCGGTGTCAGCTCGGGTGCGCGCCTGTTCTTCCGGTGCTTCGGCTGCTGTGACGTGTCGTGGTGACGCGATCTCCCCCTACTCAGTGCACGGCCAGCCGGCAGAGACGGGAACTCAGGCGCCCTCCCAGGACTCAGAACCTCTCACCCTCGTCGCTTGGGGACGCCCGCCACTTTCGATGGTGACTTGTCGACGATGAGCTTTCTGGATCGCGGACACAAGTAAGTCGTCAGACGCTGCAGACTACGTCATCCAGCACCTCTCCATTTCGTAATAGCCACGTATGCTGCTTGCCTGGTCGAACCAGTAAACTTTCTACTCGAGAAATCGTCGGGGCCAACTAGCTGTTTGCAGCTGGTTGTTTCCGGGAAGACAGCAAAGAAAAGTTATTAGTTCGCTGTAGACACCAGTTCAAAGACACTCTGTTCTGTAACAGGACCACAGCAGAATTATGCAGTGTTTTAAGAGGAGACGTTGCACACATTTTGGTAGATGATTCAATAGAGTGACTGAGTGGAAGGAACTGACAGTTGATGTAGCGGAAACTAACTGCCAGTGTGCCTTTTGGTCTTCCGAGAATGAACTTGTAGCAGCAACGTTGCGTAGCAGCCCGACGCTTGGAGTGGGAGCGGTTTCGGCTATAATGTAAACAAGGACACGTGATGCTCCCGCAGCGGTGTTCGTTGACCCTGATCGAGGCGCCTGACGATGGGAACAAGCCGTGGCTAGCAACACTGTTTACCAGCGAGAAACCAGAGGTGTCGCGGCTGCATGTGAGTCTAACGGTAGTTGTGTTCTGCATCGAGCTGTCAGGAGAAGTTGTCACTGTAGTAATGTTTACACTAGCCGAAGTCTGCAAGCGTTGCAGAGTGGGACACACCGATGTAAAGGCTCCACGCTCTTGATGTGATAGACTAACCCAAATAGTTGTGAGGATTGAGAGAGTTCGCCTCCAGAGTGACTAGCGGAAGAATGACTGGAGTGTAAATTCTCCAGGTTACATGTCAAATGAACTGTAAGATCTTACTCATCTTTTTAATCCCCATATTATGCAGGTTGTAGCTGCTGGTAACTACGCTGAAATTGTGCTGTTTAGCCGGCCGAAGTGGCCGTGCGGTTAAAGGCGCTGCAGTCTGGAACCGCGAGACCGCTACGGTCGCAGGTTCGAATCCTGCCTCGGGCATGGATGTTTGTGATGTCCTTAGGTTAGTTAGGTTTAACTAGTTCTAAGTTCTAGGGGACTAATGACCTCAGCAGTTGAGTCCTAGTGCTCAGAGCCAGCCAAATTGTGCTGTTTATGAGCTGAAACCCCGGCTAGGTTTCCTTTGTCAGGTAGCGCGATTTTTGACAGTGGTAATATCGTACTTGTATGAGTAAAAAGGAAATTGCATTGAGGTTCCGATTTAATGTTAAGCTGTAAATGCCTCCACAGCTAGTTAGCTGGCTTTCTCATTGGAGGAAAGCAAGGTCATACCACATTTAATGTGACCTTGACCAGCGAACAACTTTAAAGTTAGATCTAGCGTTTGGAATAGCCAGAAGTTTCGGAGTGGTGTCATTGGGAGTCTGGGGTCGTGTAGGAAGAGAAAATGTTCCGTCCTGTCAAACCGCCACCGTAACACTGCACTGATGTGGTGGGCATGCGAGTGAGAATGAGGCAGTGAACCTCGGCTCACTTTGTGGGATGTACTGAAATATGACTGGCTAGAGTTTTCAGTTTGATTCCTGTTGTATTTTTTGGGCTAATAAAAGCATACTCTGTAGTATCTGGATGCAGAGGACGTCCGCAGTCTCAACATGTGGCACTGGAAGTGCAGCGGTAAGATCACTGAAATTTAGAGGGGCAGGAAAAAAATTGTTATGTGAAATCGTAAGGGCCCCTGTAGTTTCGACAGTGTTCGAAGAGATCATCTTTAGTATTTGTTTCTCTTCGCTTCTGGGAATATAGAAATCCGAGGAAAATGCGCTGTGAGACGAAATGTTTCGTCCAAGTCACAGCATACGCTGCAAGTAATTCCGTCAGAAGTGTTGGTGGCTGGAGAAGGAGCGGTGGCAGCCGACAAGTGGCCGGGTTTCCGGCTGGCGCGCAGAGCGGCGTGTCGGCGTGGGTAACCGGAGAGGCAGGTTTTCCAGCGGAACCCGTTCCCACTCGGTGTCAGTCGCGGGCCCGTCTCCTGTTGCCGCCGTTGTTTCTTCTCGTCTCGCGCCTCGGGCCTGCCGCCGCAGGGGGGCCTCTTGTTTGTAAACAACGCGCACCGGTGCTCCTCCTTCCCCGGCGCTCGTTGGCGAGTAGTCTGCTCGGCGACGGCGCTGCAGAGGGAAAAGCTGGCCGGGCGGCATCTGCCCGTTACGAGCCACCGGCGGAGGCCAGCCGCTTCCCCGCGGCGGGTTATTGGCCGCCTACAGTCGCGGCAGAGCGAAATGCAGCAGCAGTCGGCGCCGTCCATTGTGCGGCGAGATCTGTGAGACCGGCCGCGATGCGTGCGCGAGATAGCGAACGCGCCGGCCGGCCGCACTCGCGCGCCGAATTAATTGCCGCCGGCGTGTCCAGTCGCGGCCGGAAGGGGGCCGGCAGTGCGTGAGCTCCGCCTCCACAGCTGGGCCACCCGCGTGCGGTGCGTGTCGCACAGGAAATGCTTCTCCAAGTGGCGCCGCCGTATTGTTGTCGCGGGTCGGTAAAGACCGTGAAGCACACACAACTGGCAAGAATCAAAGCAACCTGGACTCCTGAGGCTCACTGCCCCGCACACCTATGTCCTCGGTTCGAGTCCACACTTCGTCATGGAACCGCAGTTTAAATGTACCGTTACAATGTGCGTCTCAGATGAACGAACACTCCAACGATAGAATACCAAACACAGCTGTGTACCGGAGGCGCACAATTGAAAAAAAAAAAAAAATGGTTCAAATGGCTCTGAGCACTATGGGACTTAACATCTGAAGTCATCAGTCCCCTAGAACTTAGAATTACTTAAACCTAACTAACCTAAGGACATCACACACATCCATGCCCGAGGCCGGATTCGAACCTGCGACCGTAGCGGTCGCGCGGTTCCAGACTGAAGCGCCTAGAACCTCTCGGCCACACCGGCCGGCGCACAATTGAAAAATAACTTTCAAACCGGTTTTAAATAATGACAGTGTTTGGAATAAGTTTAGTCATTCGGATAAGGGTAGTTGTGAGAATGAGGAAAAATATCTTTAAAAATGAACCGAACTATGTGCAATAATAAATACGAATTTATGATACATCTTTTGTTTGTACATATCCATGCACATTATTTTGAACAAAATTCTTTACAGAGTTTTACAATACCTCGGTGTGAACGATACTTACAGTGAGAATGTATTCGTGTACTTTTTGTTTACCATTTTCTTTGGCGGACACAAAAATCTTCGTCGAATTAGTTACCGTTGAAAAGTCTAAACACAATCGTCAGTGAGCAGAGACGGGATTTTGTACATACTCTTTGAAGCGTTTATTCCTGCGACTTGTTTAACATGATCGCAAATGCAGTTTTAACAGGTCTTGTTGTAAGTTGAAAAGGCATACTTGGATCAGATGGTATTAAGTTTATCGGTGATATTGCAACCATTTCGATGGTGTCTGTCAGCTGTGCATTAACTGTAAATTCATTGAGTTTTGTTACAGTAAGCATGTTAGGCCGTAGTAGCAATAGGTAGATCACAATTCAAGGCGACAATGACAGACATGCTTGTCGTTTAGGAAAGTGTATTCATCTGGGAAAGACAACTTGGGCGACAGTGGAGATATGGACTACCGCAGTGGTCACGGTTATTAATGATGACAAAATACTGTATCCATATTATCCAGTTAATAAGTACTTTAAAACAAATAAAATGGTATTCGTCATAAGATAATATGAAAAGGGAATCTCTTACTTGTGATTAATAAGTTAGCTTAGTAAAATATGTTTATTAAGCTGGGTATACCATTTTGCCTAAGATTGTTAAAAGTCTCTTTTATGTTAAAATTTTCCACAGATAGTAAGCTTATCACAAAATCGGTATGCAGTGTCAAAAGCCGGTTAAACATCGTTTCTAACAATACCTCATGCATCCTGTACGATTAGTGTGTGTTGAGAAAAAGGGATGTTGACTTGGGAAATAATACATATGATACACTAAAATATTGTATACTAAAACATTGCCTGGAATATAGTGGCTTCAGAGACCTATTCGAATGGTTTTCAAGGAATGAAAATCTACGTCAGTAAACGTTTGGCGTACGACAATTGGAATATGGGTACTTGGTAATAACTGGCGCTGTGAAATGACTTATTTTCACGCTTCAAACAACGACAAAATTAGGAATAAGGGGGGCTAATCTGTCGTTTGCAGAGAAACGTGATCGTATGGAATGCACAATAATGTAACCTGGGAAACAGTTAACAATTATTACGTTAGTTTCTTATTCAAAGATGCAACATTATCACCCACTTGACAAATCTGAGATGATGTTACATAGGACTAAATGTTTCATTGCGATCTAATAGCGGTGTGATGCTGGGAAAGAGAAAAAACATTTATTATAAAGGTGATAGAACCTTACTTGTTTTAAAGCTATTACATCACGTTTCAGTGCTTTCTAATAGGGCGTCTCATTACTAAAAAACAACAATAAGAGGCGTTAACAGACATCACGGAAAATCAGATTTATATTTCCGAAATCAGATCCTCTGCGTCTTGAGGTGTAGATGCGAAACAACCTTTTATCTTCAATTAAATTTTTATGCGGAGTGAAGCCTGGCGCTGGATGTCAAGAACAGCTTACCGAACGCTCATGTTAATGTGAAACCCCGAAGACACGTACTGTCCACAGCTGAGAAGAGCCGGCTGGAGTGGCCGTGCGGTTCTAGGCGCTACAGTCTGGAGCCGAGCGACCGATATGGTCGCAGGTTCGAATCCTGCCTCGGGCATGGATGTGTGTGATGTCCTTAGGTTAGTTAGGTTTAATTAGTTCTAAGTTCTAGGCGACTGATGACCTCAGAAGTTAAGTCGTATAGTGCTCAGAGCCATTTTGAACCATTTTTGAGATGAGAAGAATGCGCACGGCAGGAACGCGGGACCAAGGGATGATGTGACTCAATACTGTTCTAAGCACATGACCCTGAATGCAGTTAGGTCAACATTGTATCTGTGGCTGACTTGAGGAGATTCGAGTGACACTTCGAAATTAATATTCCGTTTGTATGTACATGGAATTAACGCTGCTGGTATGCATGCAACTACTGAAACGTTTTCTTTCGCTTTTTTTTCGGTATTACTTAGTTAAAACACGAACAACGGCGAAATATTTTCGTCTGCTTATTAAATGATGGAAATTTGTGGTAAGATCTTATGGGACCAAACTGACGAGGTCATCGGTCCCTAAGTTTACACACTACTTAATCTAACTGAAACTAACTTACGCTAAGGACAACACACACAACCATGCCCGAGGGAGGACTCGAACCTCCGACGGGGGGAGCCGCGCGAACCGTCACAAGACGCCCTGAGCAGCGGCTACTCCGCGCGGCGTCTGCTATTACTTTTAATGTGCATAATAGTAATAATAACAACTCTGTGAGGCTGAATGATCGGGTGCAAGACTTCCAATTAAACGACAGCGACTTGTGTGCCTAATATACATCAGTTACCCACTTGCGGAAAGTTTAACGGGGATTCCCAATCACGTGTCGTTCCTAGCGGCTCCATCCCCGTTGTGAACGCCATATTAAAAAGGCAGGCTGAAAATTTCCGTGATCTAACCGGGATTCGACTCCGCAGTCTCTCGGTTTCAAGACACTCGCTTTACTGATAGACCACAAGGCCCAACATAATCTTGGTGTAATGACTGCATTAGAATATTACCTGTTAACACTGAAGCATTAAGTTAGAAATGAAAGGAACAGTGAGACCATATACGGCAGAGTATGAAATCACAACAGAGGTGACAGTGAAGTCTATGCGACAAAAGCTATATTTATCGGATTGTCGATATCGCAGACCGTAGGCAACAGCAGGGAGAAAGGAAATGAAGGGAAGGACGATTTCTTCGTTCCACTCCTGACCTGCCGCAGGATTTCTTCTCGGCTGCCTACTGTAACTTAAATGTGTTGCGGTACACTCGATTATACAATAGTTTCGCGTCGTTTCTTCAGACTGTCTTAGTGGACCAGCCGATAACCGTCGTATGCCATGTATGTCAGTATGTCAGACTGCCCTTACGTTACCTACCCTTTTTTTTTTTTTGTCAAGGAGTAAAGAATAGTAAGTACATATGGGCGAGGGGAAAATCGGATACGATGAAAATTGAAAGATGCTTGAAGAAAAATATTAACGATAAAGGGATCAAATCGGTTACGAAATGAAAAAGTATTCGAAAGAATAGGCAGACACTACAGTACACTGACGTGGGATATATTGATCAGAAAATGGAACATTTGTGAGACAGAGGCTTAAGGCATCCACAAACAGTTTTCGTTGCATTAAAAGAGCATTATTAAGGAGAATCTGTGTATGCAGCCAAAGAAAAGAAAGTGAAAAACTTATTTGTCGAACGTGTAATGTTAAATAGATGCCCTCGTATTAAAAAGTTAAAGCAAGTGTGGTAACATGGCGATAGAAGATTTGAAATTAGTGGGATCAATGTTCTTGACTCCTAATCCACGAGAGCCAAGATCACGTTTGGTTTAGGCTGTACGCATTCAGATTTTACAAGTTTATTGTAAATGAGGTCAGCTGTGTGTCCGAATGGTTGTATCAACGAGACCGCAAACGATTCCACACTGATCTAACAGCCGGCCGGGGTGGCCGAGCGGTTCTAGGCGCTACAGTCTGGAACCGCACGACCGCTACGGTCGCAGGTTCGAATCCAGCCTCGGGCATGGATGTGTGTGATGTCCTTAGGTTAGTTAGGTTTAATTGGTTCTAAGTTCTAGGGGATGATGACCTCAGAAGTTAAGTCCCATAGTGCTCAGAGCCATTTGTACCATTTTGAACTGATTTAACAGCTATTTATGTCGGTGTTCGTCCTAAGTACATAATGATGTTCATTTTCCAGACAATAAAAGTATTTTGCGCTCTTTTTCAACTTACTTTCATTTTTGTCTTCCAACCAGATTCAAAATATTAGTTTGCGAAGAATGAGTATGAGGCCGAATTTAAAGTAGTTGCCATTTGATAGCTAATGGGCTCACGCTAGCAGTACACCGTTGCCACTTCGCTGCAAAAAATGTGTGCCTGTCACCGCTTTCCATTGAGCGGTTGTAGTAGGAGACTCGCGCAACGTTTAGTTTCGCGTGCCTTGCTTTCAATGAAAGTAGACGAAAGAGGGTATGAGGGAGATTTTTCAGCGCCAATACCATACCTACATTTCTGACTTGTATACGACTTTCGAAGGAGATACTTGCGAGACTTTAAGCTTCATACTTGGTAAGAGTTAAATGAAAAATGCTTCAGATTGCTCTAACACTATGGGACTTAAAATCTGAGGTCATCAGTCCCCTAGACTTACAAACTACTTAAACCTAACTAACCTAAGGATATCACACACATCCATGCCCAAGGCAGGATTCGAACCTGCGACCGTAGCAACAGCGTGGTTCCGGATGAAGCGCCTAGAACCGCTCGGCCACAACGGCCGGCAATTAAATGACAAAATTGAAGAAAAAAAAGAAAGTGAGTTTTTCGCTAGTTAGTACATATCAGCTCTGTGAAGATCCTTTGTCCAGTGAGGTATTTTGGTAACTGACAATGAAAACGTCTTTCAGTGAGAAATGTTACGTGATAGAATTGACGCTGTTTCTCGGGTGGAAAAATTTCATCCAGTTGAAAGAAATTTTTATAACGTGCTTCTAATTACAATGACTAACAGGTTTTTGCCATACGTACGTGGTAACATTGTAGAGACCTACAGCATACGTGAATTTCATGTTTTTTGCGCGTTTGTCTTTGTAGGAGACGTAGATTTTAAAGCGATGTTCTGTCACGGACTGCTTTGGTGCCTATCTGCAAAGAGACAGTGCGTTTCACGACAAGGTCGCAACTTTGGACTTTTAACGTCGGCTGACAGTAATCGTTGCCCTTCTTTGCAGTGTAATAGGATTGAAGTAGCTATTGAGTTCGGATGCTCACAAATATGAACGTACGGATGCAGAAAGATTTTACCCTTAAAGTAATCCTCATTAAAAACATGTAAAGTAGATGTCATTTAAGTTTAGACCACAACTGAATATTTAGTTTGCCCCAAGCTACAAAGTAAATAACAGACTATATTTTGAAGTAGCAAAAGCCCACGTGTTTATTCATATATACTCACCTTCAATAAGAGTAATTAAGAGGAAATAAATGGCGTTGCGCAACATGTATTGTTCATATGGTGGACTCCTGGTGTATGTTACCGATTTCTGTTCGTTGCATGGTAGTTTGGAAAATCCAGGCGTAGCATAATCGGCGCGTATCTCGCCCACTCCCTGACATACGTAATAACTTCTTCTGAATAGAAGCGCTCTGTCGGCTCTAGCGTATGTCAGTAGTCAATAGAATACAATTTCATATGCAATCGGATTGTCAAATTGTCATTTCTTCTTTGCGCAAATAACTTACGTTAATGAAATTCATATAGTGAACAAGAGCATGCCTGCTCCGTGGAACAAGAAGGTCCAATTTCGAGTACCTCTTGGAGCATAAAAGCGAGTTTTAAACTTGCAGTTGCCGTGTACGTTCTAGAAATGTTTTACAAACATGATAACTACAGTATGTTGGGTCCAAATCTCAAACTGAGAAACCAATTGAAATGATCGTTTGACATATCTTTTAAAAATTAAATAAGCAGTGTTTATGGAGACTGATCCTGTCTCGACTGCGGAATACGTGTGCGTGTGTGTCGAGGGCTGACTTATTACCGCTGCGTTGACTGATAACAGACTGCATGTACTGGCAGAGTAGGGCGATATTAATGGCTTTACCACGACACAGAAACGTTTCAAGCCTGTGTCCGGCCACTCTGATTTAGGTTTTCCGTGATTTCCCTAAATCGCTACAGGCAAATGCCGGGATGGTTCCTTTGAAAGGGCACGGCCGATTCCTTCCCCATCCTTTCCTAATCGGATGAGACCAACGACCCCGGTGTTTGGTCCCCTTCCCCAAACCACCCAACCAACCAACGACACGAACTAAATTTCTTTCGTAACAATCTGTTTCATGTTGAAATTACATCAATAAATAGCGTGAATCAAATTTGATCATTTTTCAGAATCTCCATTGTGGATGACGAACTGTGAATGTGATTTAAATTGGCGACATTTATGTGGTAATAAATATGCAACCAGTCGCTTTCTTTAGTTTTTTGATACTATTTATTCAACCATAAACATGTTTTCGAGCCACTTCAGGCTCATCATCAGATGGAGGTGCTGCTAGAGCATTATGCTGGCCGTTCTGCGCATTATGTCACTCATTCTCCGATAACCAATGAGCGTTCAGTAGTATCCTCAGCGCTCTGCTATAAATATCGCAGCCACCGCAAGCATTAAAGGTGATTGTAGCTAGTTACTTAGTGAATTTGTATTCTATTTGCTGACGGTGGTGGTAAGCGACAAATTCTGAACAAGAGAGCGAGAGACGCAATTTGCAGTATTAATGCTTCCTTCAGACGTAGACGTGTATGCTCTTACCACAACCGTCGCCTGCAACCGGCAACAATGCAGTCCCCCCGCCGTGTGTCTTGAGCTGCCCGAACCGCCATCGTTCGTGGCTTGGACTGTGCTCTGGCGGAAATGATGGAAATTTAGTAATCGGTGACGAAACATTTGCGAAACCGAAAGTACCTGAAACATAAAAAAGTTTTGGTTTCGTAAACGTTTCGTTACCGATTACTAAATTTCCGTCATTTCCGCCAGCAGCATCTACCTACACCTGGTCAACAGCGTATGTTCTTGTAATACCTCCATCTGATGATGAGCCTGTAGTGGCTCGAAATCAAGCTTATGGTTGAATACATCGTACTAAAAAACTAAAGAAAGCGGCTGGTTGCATATTTATTGCTAGAGAAATCGCCAAATTTGAACACGGCCGCATAATAAAAAGCACCGCCAGCGTCGGTATTCCTAGCGTTTCATAATATGTTTTCCTTATAGATCGTACCAGATAGTTTCTGATACAGTAGCAACATCTACGAACGTTATTAACAGTGTACCATTCCCTAAATTTTGATTTTGACACTTGTCCCACAATTTGCTGACGACAGCACAAACTCTGTTCGCTTTCTCGCGTCCGTTCGTCGTTCACTGCGCTGAAGGGAAGAGACGAGGCCCAGTGCAGCGGTTACCTTGGCGCGTCGCCCAGTGCTCCTGAAGGACGGCGTTTACTACTGGACCGAGTGTCAGAAGGCAGCGCGCTGCGTTCAAGGTGCTACGCAGAATGGCGATAAAAGAGGTGAGCTCATCTCAGAGCTGAGTATGCGTGCTCCGACTTCCTTCTCGTGCTATCGAGCTGTGCATTATAGGCGAGAGGAAAACGTTTGAAACTGCGCACAGCCTTAAGTGCAATGTGATGGCGATAGTTCTCCAGACAGCGACAGCGTCATAACCTTTCGTTCGAGCGAGAACACGACCATTCACCTGGACTGTAGTTTCAGTACGTATGAATGGTCTGCCTACTGAGCATAGCTAATGCATAATTGTACGCTACTATATTCGATTAATTTCTACATTTGCGAAATTTATTTAAAAAAGAAACATTTCGAAAAAATTGGGTTTGTGTTTACATTCCGCCTTCCCAGTCCACAGGTGCTTATCAAACACTTGTTATTGTTATGGTCTTCAGTTCGAAGACAGGTTTGACACAATTCCTCACATTATTCCCAGCTGTGCTAGGTTTGTCATCTCAGCATAGCTCCTGTAACCTACCTTCACTTGAACCTGCTTACGACAGCCAAATCTTTATCTCTAACTTCAGTTTTTACTCTATCAAACTTACTATTTCTTGATGCGTCATGATGTGTACTGTCACTCGAGTCTTATCTCTTAGTAAAGTGGGGCCTTAAATTTCTTCTCTCCTCAGCTTGATTTGATTAACGATACATTTATGGGAAATTAGCCGAAAATGAAGGAGAAGGAAGTTAAGAGCTTAACATCCACTCGAAGTCTAATTTAAAACGCACGTATTTACTTTACTATGCCCTTAGTTTTCGCTGATTTGCGAAAGTAGTGTACCCAAACATTCATTGGCTCAACAATTTAACATGGTATTCTAGAGATGACGAAATATAAAAGATGATGAAAGAGCAAACGAAAATAAGTTATAAGACGGTAGTTGAACCGGTGCGAAGGGAAAATAATGCATGAAAATTTTTATCCAAGAATGTTACGAATTTGTGGATGGTGTGCAATTTAGTATGGGGAAAACGAAAGAAAACTGCCAATTCAACTTGTTTTTCCCTTCGTAATTTCTTGTTAGACCCATGAAACAACCCCATCACTGAACATGCCTCTTTGACAACTGCCACAGAGCAGCTCCATTTTTCGAATATTCATGG
This sequence comes from Schistocerca nitens, assembly GCF_023898315.1. Taxonomy (NCBI): domain Eukaryota; kingdom Metazoa; phylum Arthropoda; class Insecta; order Orthoptera; family Acrididae; genus Schistocerca; species Schistocerca nitens. The sequence goes on along the minus strand of NC_064614.1, from coordinate 701,412,448 downwards.
AGTTGGTTAACCAGACTACGAAAAGGCGTTGGCCATTATTTTGTAAACCCCTTGTAACTGTTTATCGAGGCATTTTACACTTCCTTATAATCGACTGGCCGTAAATGCAAGAGGAATGAAATTTAATTTTTTTTTTTTTTTTTTTTTTTTTTTTTTTTTTTTTTTTTTTTTTTTTGCCCGCATCTCATGGTCGTGCGGTAGCGTTCTCGCTTCCCACGCCCGGGTTGCCGGGTTCGATTCCCGGCGGGGTCAGAAATTTTCTCTGCCTCGTGATGGCTGGGTGTTGTGTGCTGTCCTTAGGTTAGTTAGGTTTAAGTAGTTCTAAGTTCTAGGGGACTTATGACCACAGCAGTTGAGTCCCATAGTGCTCAGAGCCATTTGAACCATTTTGAATATAAATTTTTCTATATCTGTTCTGGAGTGCGTATACTAGTTTCCTGTTAGCAGAGGAACTGTCCACCCTATCATGCCGTAGCCTGGCTTATTTATCCGTCGTTCCGCGCTCACAGTTGAATTCTGCGCTCCAGTCGGTGTATTCGATCTGAAAATGGCGGCTGCAAGCAGTCACCGAAACGTTGGTATTTATTGTCTCCTAGCTGTGAAGACACAGTGACATCCTTTACTGGTGCACAGCAATTACAAAGAAAGCAACAAACGGTGAATTTTTTTGACGCACATGAGAGAGACGCTAATGAGGGAGTTGTCTCGGGACACGCCATTTATTACAACCGCTGCCGTCACTCCAGGGATTGGGCTTCCCATTAGAGGCGTGAAACGAAGATATACTGTCCACCCCGCGTTCCTGTTATGTAAGAGACGAGAGGACTATGGACTCGGGAAGAACACAACGCACTCGAGTGTGATCTTGTTGTTGTTTTACCGATAATGACACAAATCATGCCTTAGCAAAACTGATTATGTTGTGCCTGTAATTAATGACGACGATGTGACAAAAATTATAACGTAGCTTATAAAATGAAATGATTCAGTTTTATTACTGCCTGCACAGTGGTTTATTTTGTTAGTTACTTACATTTTCAACCATAGCTTTTACTTCAGGGGTTTGTGTGACAACTGACTCCGATGTCAACGCATCGGTGGGATTTAAGGCAAATTTTGATAAAGAATTGTACAAAAATCACGGTAGACAGTATGGGTACTTTAAATGCATTGTCAGTCTGGCTTCTTGCTTGAACATGACTTAGCATTGTAGTTTTTTTCCTCGCGTTATATACGAGTATACTAAAAACGTGCTGTCTTACGTGCGGACATGTCCGAAAGAACAGACACCAAGCATTCATATAACTAATTCGCCTCAATGGGCATCAGCTTCAGTGCGGCTGCACAGTTAAGTTCGACCTCCTACGGGAATCTCAAAGTAGCGAGCATGGAGTGTGTGGACGGGGACTGCGGCCCGGTGGCGCTAGGCGGGAATGTGGGTCAGCCCGGAGGAGTGCCGAGATATTCCGCGCAGCTTCGCTAATTATTGTGACCGGGTGGCTAGTTAACCGCAACTGCCTAGTAAGCAAGAGATCCCGAGGTCGAATGTCGGTCCAGCACACATTTTCACTTGTCGCCGCTGATTCCGCACAAAGCTTCGAAGCAGCTGATTTCAATATTTCCTTCCATTTACTTTCCTTTCTCCACGTTCAAAAAATGGTTCAAATAGCTCTGAGCACTATGAGACTTAACATCTGTGGTCATCAGTCCCCTAGACTTAGAGAGCCGGCCGGAGTGGCCGTTCGGTTCTAGGCGCTACAGTCTGGAACCGCGCGACCGCTACGGTCGCAGGTTCGAATCCTGCCTCGAGCATGGATGTGTGTGATGTCCTTAGGTTAGTTAGGTTTAAGTAGTTCTAAGATCTAGGGGACTGACGACCTCAGAAGTCAAGTCCCATAGTGCTCAGAGCCATCTGAACCATTTGAACCTAGACTTAGAACTACTTAAGGCTAACTAACCTAAAGGACATCACACACATCCATGCCCGAGGCCAGATTCGAACCTGCGACCGTAGCAGCAGCGCGGTTCCGGACTGAAGCGCCTACAACCGCTCGGCCACAGCAGCCGGCCTTTCTCCACCTTCACTTTACACAATGTTGTCTTTATTTGCTTGCTATAAAAGGAAAAGCCAGGCTTCTCGTTATATGTTTACACGGGAATCGCCGATTCTCGTTTCCATGACTTTCAGTACACTCAGCATTAGCTCATTCCTGACATACATTAGCAGAAGTTTCAACGTTCAACATTAACCCCCATTAAATCACCGTGCACTTATTGCCAAGAGCTTCTCAAGGCCACAAAAGAAGTATTAAAAAAGTAGGTACTCGTTCCAACATATTGACTGATACAAAACTAAGCGAGTCTTCTTCTTCGCCCTTGACTTTCCCTCTGCTTATAAAATGACTTTTATCTTAATTATATTAATTTTTATATATGTGTTTTGGACAGAGAGAGAGATTGATTTTTGATTGAGATTTTTACTTTAAATCGTAACTGGTACCTGAATTTTGGTTGCTGCCTCCTTGAATGATCAGCTTTTGCACCAGTTGGTGACGTATTACAATTTGGAGGAAGTTATTGTTCTTTAAGATTTAAAATACGACTCTGGTAGTTACTTGGCCGTATTGCGGATAGCTTTGAGCCCAAGTTTTCGTAGCTTTTCCCACCTAAGGGACCACTGTTGTGCCGGCCAGTGTGGCCGAGCGGTTCTAGGTGCTTCAGCCTGGAACCGCGAGACCGCTACGGTCGCAGGTTCGAATCCTGCCTCGGGCATGGATGTGTGTAGTGACCTTAGGTTAGTTAGGTTTAGATAGTTAAAAAAAAAGTTCTATGGGACTGATGCCCTCAGATGTTAAGTCCCATAATGCTCAGAGCTATTTGAACCATTTGAACCACTGTTGTAAGTAAAAAAGATCAAACAGCAATCTGCTTTTCGTGAGAAAGTTTGTGTGCCAAGCAATCTGCTTTTCTCACGAAAAGCAGATTGCTTGGCACACAAACTTCCTTCAAACTACACGTCCTGCTAACATCAAAATTGGTCAGTGGAGTTCAGCACCATACTACTGCACAAGAGCATAATCCAATTACTGTAATTAAGAAATTATGAGAGGTTGTTACTTATTGAATGAAAGCTATAGAGAATGCATTTCTTTTCCTGTATGTTAGTGAACTTTGTACACCTACAATTCAGTCGATTGATAGACGGCGGCGACAATGAAGTTCACCTCCTTTTCCAAAAACAAGATACTTCTATTCTTCACTTCCAGAAAATTTGTATACATAAATATTTGGCAACGCTTACACATACTTTACTCGGTTTTATCACTAAAATATCAATTTTCATTAAATGAAACAATACGTTCTGAGCGACGGCCTAACAACACGCCCTCTTTCCACAAGATACTGATTAACAGTCCTCTTTTTTTAATAAATAAATTATCTTTTTTTTAGAGTCCATACTCAAAGATTCACAACTACTATCGTTGCGGGGATTGCGCGCTAAAGAGTTTCTTGCTGTCCAGCTGCTCTTCACTTCACTGCAAGTACTTTTTGAATCACATTTACATTTACGGTAATAATAATCAGGCACAAATTAGTTTAAAAAAGGCAGTGAGGCACACATAACATTACAGCCTCAGCGAGGTCGGCACTGCTTTATAAGCTGAGCCAGTATTAGGGACAGTGGATGGTCGGGTGTCCTTGACGCCACAACTTCCGCCGGTGCGGAATCTGCGTACCTCCATCTGTCTATGTCCAAAGTAATCCCATATTCATGCGTGAGAACGTTTTCTAAATGTTTGCGTATCGTGTAACTTAGACGGAACCTGGTTACCAGCCCTGCATTAACCAAGCTGAATGTGGAAAATCGTCTAAAAATCACTTCCAGCCTAGCTGGCTGACCAGCGCTCGTTAATCAAGGCCAGGGATGGGAAATTGTTTCGGCTCGAAGGCCTTTGTGGAAGCGCAGCGTGGCGGAGGACCACACCTTCCAAAATAATAATATTTATTACTTTGCATTTCAGAATAGCTCTATTCTTCATTAAACACACAACATTCATCACTGATTCTACGTTTCTTCGGAGGCTTCACGCTTTCACTAAATTTGGCATTTTATATGTTTACTGTTGCACAGACAGAATAGAAATAAACCACGGCAACCGGAAAGCACTGTGAATCGTATTGTTCGCACAAACCATGTTGACACTTGGCACTGTGGCCGATGGGAGCGACAGTAAATTGGAAATGCTCCCATCAGCGAACTCGCCGAGTGTCAACATGATTTGCTCGAACAGTATCTACATTGCCCATACGTCTGGATGTGTCAGTCCTAGTGGACATCTGTGGCTCACGGGTAGCAAATCTCGATTCCTGGCTGATTATTGTGACTGTCTTGGCGGGCCACACAAACACTCTTTGCGGGTCGCGTGTGGCCAGCGGGCCGCTACTTACCAACCCCTTCTCTAAGCGGACCTGATCCGGCTAAGGCTCGAGTCCCCGATACCCGGAAGACGCTCGTCAACGTGTCCTGTGTCCCGGCGGATCAAACAAAACTTAAGGAGTATTAAGCATGTATTTAAATTGCTCACGCATGTTTGTTCTCCAAGAGTGTTCCGCATAGGCGGTTCTGAACTTACTGTAGGTGCTGGCATTCTCACATATGTTAATCACGGACGGTATAAGCGACTACGTGTTCCGGCTATGAAGAAGGCATCGTAAAAATGTAGGTAGGCTTTTCGTGTTGGATAGTAACGCCAGTTAAGAGCTCCCGGGCAGAAATAGCGACATAAAGCGTATTAGCATCTTGTAGGCCTAAAGAATACATACAAATCCTCCAACATAATATCCTCCATGCCCGTCCCCGACATTAATGCGGTACTTCACGCCCACTTTAAGTCTCACAGTATCTACTTCTTAACTGATTTTCCTTTTATGGCTCAGGGTTTCTCAGCTTGGTGCATTACCACGGTGCAAAAGCTAAGGAAATTTTATAGTCATATGTTCCTTTCCTTTTCTCGGAGATGAGAATGGGAGGAAAGATAATTCGTTTTCTTTGGTGCTTTGTCTGTCAGTATGAAATTAAGAGATATTAAAAAGAATAGACGAGAACACATCTTTGAAGGAAAAGGGACGGGTTAGTGGGACCTCTGCTAAAACACTGAAAACTAATTAGGCGCTCTAAAGGAAGTGTAAGAAGAGAAAAGATGGTGTCACATATTAAGATTTTATTATACTGTAGATTGTCGAACATGCTGGATGTAAAACTTCCTGGCAGATTAAAACTGTGCGCCGGACCGAGACTCGAACTCGGGACCTTTGCCTTTCGCGGGCAAGTGCTCTACCATCTGAGCTACCCAAGCACGACTCACGACCGTACTCACAGCTGTACTTCTGCCAATACCACGTCTCCTACCTTCCAAACTTCTTTCTTTCAGGAGTGCTAGTTCTGCAAGGTTCGCAGGATAGCTTCTGTAAAGTTTGGAAGGTACGAGACGAGGTATTGGCAGAAGTAAAGCTGTGAGGACGGGCGTGAGTCGTGCTTGGGTAGCTCAGATGGTAGAGCACTTGCCCGCGAAAGGCAAAGGTCGCGAGTTCGAGTCTCGTTCCGGCACACAGTTTTAATCTGCCAGGAAGTTTCATATCAGCGCACATTCCGCTGCAGAGTGAAAATCTCATTCTGTGCTGGATGTGGTAGGACTGTAGGAATTTGAAAAAAGCTGTATTAGAACAGGAAGAGATCGACAACTACATTGAAAATACGTACGACTTTAGAACGAAGCTGTGAGAGTCACGATTTCTCGAGATCTTCCCGTGATGGGCAGTTTCTCTTTCTGCATTTAGCGTTACTTATTTTCTGTGGTCGGATACCTATTCGGTCTCCACCATGTCGTGATAAACTCCTATCGGGCGGGGGGAAGCAAAGCACGCTCTACACGTGTATACAGTATAAATGTTGGTCTGTTTCTTAATTGTTTACGTGATGTTTCTCAAGGCCGGCGATGGCGATGTAACTAAGCATGTGCCTGGACCGGTGTGGAAAACTGCCCAAAAACCACACACATCCTGGTTGCGTTAGAATAACAACTGTAAGTTGACGCGTGTTATATCCATGTCTGCTTAAGTATCTGTATCCCAGTGCAGCGTTCTTCACTGTACACTGTAACAATTGTTGGAGAGAAGGCGACGAGCGTCTATTTTTTTTTTTTAAGCTGGACTTAATTATAAACGGAAGTCACGTATTAATTTACCGGACTGCGCTGTCTGCATAAGTTGAGATCGTGCTTCGCGTTTTGTAACGCGGAACACGTGGTACCAGCTCCATAGCAGCTTCCTGTCGCGAGCGAGGCGAATGGCTGGTCACGAATTCGCCACGCACTCTCTCCAAAGCAGGTAATCAAGCAGCCTTCGCCCTTCCCGTGTGTCGGAAGGACGGGGACAGAGGTCTTTCCTTCTGACGGCCACAGCTGTTTCACGCATATAAACGCCGGTGTGGCGTTGGCTACATCAGCTGGCGCCAGGTCGCTACTCGTTCCGGCGCCAGTCGCGCGTCAGTCGTCGTGGCGTCTATTTCGGGGCCGTTTTTCCGTCTCGCGTTCCGCCCTAACGCGACGTGTGTCTGCAGCCTGCGCTGCCTCAAGACCAGGGCTATAAATTACAGTTACCGCGTTTCTTCCCCGCCGCCTGTCAGCTGTCGACGACTGGCGCCTTTCCTTTCATTATGCGCCCGATGTGCGTCCGTCGATTATGCGCCGTGAAATGTGAATAGGCCGCCGAGACGCACTGTCCGCGGGCTTGCACAAGCACGGCCGCTGACGTTTGTTTTCCGTCGGAGGATAAACGCTGCCAGCGTTGCCGGCCGCATGGAATTACTGGCGGCCTTGGCGCCATGCCGCCGTCCCAGCGCAGTGAGGTCATCACTGTGCGACGTTTTTTGTTTTTTGTTTTTATTTATTTGGTTTCAGGCGAAGCCCATTTCACCAGATGCAATTATGTCGCATAATGATACTAACAGGACATATATCTGACGTCATTACAAAATGTAAAACACATTATATTACAAAAACAGATTTTGTTAAGATAAACAGTAGTGCGACATAATGAGTCTACAAAGTGGATTGGTTAGTCTTGAATAATAAAATCTTGAAGCAAGTTCAAAAAATGGTTCAAATGGCTCTGAGCAGTATGGAACTTAACATCTGAGGTCATCAGTCCCCTAGAACTTAGAACTACTTAAACCTAACTAACCTAAGGACATCACACACATCCATGCCCGAGGCAGGATTCGAACCTGCGACCGTAGCGGTCGCGCGGTTCCAGACTGAAGCGCCTAGAACCGCTCGGCCACACAGGCCGGCTTGAAGCAAGTAAAACAGTTTAAATATTTAGGATGCGACATCACTTCCGAATATAATTATGAAGTGGATCGAAAATTAGATGAATTTACTTCCATATGTGGAACCACAGCAAAAAGTTTGCAGAAGAAAGAGAAGAAAAACGTCAATGGAAGTTTTACACAACAGCCCTTGCTTATGGAACAACTTATGGGCAACAATAAGACAGCAAGAAATTGGAATACAAGCTCAGGAAATGAGATTTCTAAGAAGAGGGAAAAGATATACAAGCGAAGATCGAAAAAGAAATGAGGATATAAGGAAAGATTTAGCAATATAAAACCTAAACTAAAAAATGAAAGAAAATAGGAAAAAGGGGAAGGGACATGGAAACCATATAGATGAAGAAATATTCCAGGAAAAGGTTCTCCATTATTAATGCAATGGAAGGAGAAATGTAGGAAGACCATACAAGAAATGGAATACCGTAACAGGCGATTTGCCTAATATATGAAGTGAAGAAGAAAGAGGAGGAGGAGGAATGCACCATTACAATAATTTTAGTAGGAAAATCTAATATACAGGTTGCTCCGACGAACTTTAGGTACTGGTTCTTTACATCAAAACAAGAAATAAAGTCTAGTCATTTTGGGAGAAAGTAGTATGAACCAGAAAATAAAAAAATATAGTAAACATGGGCTGTAAAAAAAATCATACCTGAAGAGCCATGGGCACTTCCTTAGTATAAGAGATGTGTTTCACACTAGCGAGAATGAACAAATGCTCTTAAAGTATGAGCTTTTGACACCATGTTTACTACACATTTCTTTCTTGTTATGATCAGTATTTCCTTCTTCCAAAATATAGAAAGCAAATACATTGCTTTAGAAGAGGTTTCATAATATAGGAGTTCAAAAAGTACTCACACCTATTATAGTAAGCATTTTAGAGCCCATGTTTACCATTTCTGTATAAGGAACCCGTTCCTAAAGTTTGTCAGTGTCTTTTCTGGGACACCATGTATATAAAGGTGTCTCTCCTAAGATTCGTCAAGCGCGTTTTCTCTGGTGTTTCGGCTGGTATTTTCAGTTTCGTTTTTACGGTGCGTAGTTGGAGTTGGTCCAAATAAATGCTGCTCATTGTATCTTTCACACTACGCTCAGTAACAACGGAAAACGTCGCTTTGTTTCCCTTTACTGACAAGATCATTTTTAAAGGAGAATTTTACAAGCTCATTCGATAGAACGGTCCCTAATTAGTCTAGTGTGATATTCGTTTTATCGATATGTATTAACAGGAACGGTAAAACACAAGGAATAACCTGTATCCCAGCAGCGCACTTGCCCGCGCTGACATTTACCTCCACGGAGCAGCGCTGATCAATCGCTGCTGGAGTAGTTGTTCTTCGCGTTTTACCGTCCCTGTTAATAGTATCGAAAAAACGAATAATGCGCTACACTAATTTTGGACCGCTACATCGAATGGGCACATACAAATTCTTTTTTAAAAATCATTTTGCTTCAGACGGGTAACAACGCGACGCTTTCCGTCTACACTGTGCGTTGCATGAAAGACGCAATCAGCAGTATTTGCCTAGCGAACTCCAGATACATGCACACTGCAAAAATGAAACTGCAAGTACCTGCCGAAAGAGGAGAAAGTGCACCTGATGATTCTTAGGACACTCAGTACTACAACCGATGAAATGCCAAGTACATTTTGAAACGGACCACTTCTTGAAACTAAGAGAAAAAACCCTTAATTTTTAAAATATTATGCATTGTAATTGTTCTTGGGTGACTGTATATATACTTAAAGAATATTAGAAGTACAATATCCTCTTCAATGAGGCAAGAATTGCCCTTTACAGAGGGTATTAATTTTTAAAAAGTGTCTCGTTTTTATAGCAACAGTTTCTTTTCTCGCGTTATATCCGAACTGAGAAACTAGGAGTGGTATATGTTCCCATGTGCTTTTGAAGTTGCGGTCCAAGTCCGCTAATATTATCCATTCCGTGTTTGCTTGGGTGGTGAGTGCATCATGAAAATCACTGTTTGGTAGGGGTATTTCAGTGCGAAGTGGATGTTGATTTTCGCCAGTCGATCTACATGTTCGTTGTCCATAGTAAGCACATGTTCTGGTATCTAGTCAGTTGATGTAACTCCTGTAATCTGTTGAGACTCCCTAGTACAGTACATCGTGTGCCTGGGGATTTGTAGTCTTTTCCTCAGCTGCCCTCTTAAGAGATTGCAGGACATTCGTCGAGTCGGTACATATTAAAATTATGCCGACTTGTAAGTCGACTGTGTAAGTATGATAATTTATTGCGTCACGGTCGCTTAAAATATATAATATTCACATTACCGGTTTCGGCACCAACTGTCATCTTCAGATGTGGTTAATCCATTGAAAATCATCGACAAAATATGCAATATTTGAGGCGTTGTCTGGAACAACGACTTAACTGAAATCTAAGTAATCAGGAGGGGATCAGTGTCAACATCTTAGAGACGGAGCACGAGGTCGGATTAGGGAAGGGTGGCGAAGGAAATCACAAGTTCGGATTAGGGAAGGATGGCGGAGGAAATCGACCGTGCCCTTTCACAGGAACCATCCCAGCATTTGCTTGAAACAATTTAACGAAATGATGTAAAACCTAAATCAGTATGGCCCGACGCGGGTTTGAGCCGTCGCCCTCCCTAATGCATGTCCGATGCTCTAACCACTGCGCTACCTCCCTCGGTAGATCCAGTCAGTAATTCCTATATACAGTGACATCCATATAAATCTGAAGTAGTTTAAAGAGTCATAACATTTGAACAATAATGGGACAGATGTACAATTTTGGGATACGATAACACACAATTGGGAGATTACACACATACATACATACATACATAAGGGGTCATAGAATGTGTTGGAAGAGCTCTCAACCAGCATCGATGCACAGCTCCACTCGTTTCACCATGTTCTACAAACTTTCTGCCAAGGTTAACCAAGCTAGTGTTGCTTATTTCGTGTGTAATTATGGCCTCAATGAGTTCTGAAGTTGTTCGTGGTCTCGGCTTTTAAGATGCGACCGCAAAAAACTTCCAGGGTGCGGGGGGTGGGATGGGGGAGTCAGGTGACTGGGAGGGCCAAAATTTTTTGAGATTGTTCTGTCGGTAAAAAAAACCGGTTACAAGATGCTTGGAAGCGTTAGACGTGTGGCACGTTGCTCCATATTGTTGGAAATAACTGTCTTTAAGTTCAACGTCATCTAGCTGCTGCACAAACGTATTGAAGAAGCCCTCATAACCTGTAGTGTCTATGGTCGTATCAAAGAAAATGGAGCCACAATTCTCGAAGCTGACATGGCGCACCACGCTCCCACTCTTCTCATCACGCAGTGGTGTTTCGTGGATGATATGGGGGTTTACATCAGCCCAGAATCTGCTGTTGATCTGTGCTGATGTAACCTCAGAGATGAACCATTCCCCATCTGTAAACCAAATTACGAAGAGAATGTCCGGGTATTGAATAAGAAACTCCTGAAACCATCGATGGTAAAGCATTATTTCATCGTGATCTTTTTCTTGCAACGCTTGCATCGTGTGCCCTCTGCATGGTCACAATGCCTATTTATTCGCAGCTCTCTGACGTGTGTCATATGAAACGCCTGTTTCCTGGCTCAATCGACGGAACAATTTCGTTAGAGAGTTCTCAAAGCGTCTTCGAATATTATCAGTAACCGCTGCACTCAGTAATTATCTATGTTTACCACTGTCACTGTTTAGTACACCAGTTGTCTCCAGCTTCCTTATAGTCGATATTGTCGGCGTTGATGGAACATCGCGCACGCTGAGTTCTCTCCGGAGTGGCCATTGTGTTGTAATCAATAAGTATGTTTTCACAATAAACACCCGCTCTCGAAGTGTGTGCAGCATGTTTTTGCCAGCTAAAGACTGCGAACGAGTCACTAATTTGCTCGTTATTGTTACGCGGGGCCGAACTACACACTCACAGTCTTCAAAAGTCTCTGTCGACTAACTGGGAAAGCGCGGCATCATACCCAGGATTGCTGTAACTAGCTGGGACCTCGTGGGGACAATTTAAGATGGGAGTGTAGAAATGAAGTAAAAAATTAATTGAATATAATCACTTTTTACGTAGGATACAATTACATGGAACCTGTTGCTGCAGTAGTTGTTGGTACTTCATGTTTTTCGGAAGATTTCACCTATTTTAAAAAGTATTTTTTTTCGTTTTGCCCTGTACTACTGGAGAAGTCTGCTATTTTCTCGAATGATGGGGCTAGATCTAGAAGGTGCTTACTTCATCGATACAGAATATGCCACATGCAACACCGTCATTTAGGCGACCTAGTCAACTTAAATCTGTTGACATAAATAAAATTAACTGAGGCTGAATTTACATACTGCGCTAACAGATAGCGTCACTTTAATACTTGAGCCAAGCTGATAACAATATTTGCAAAATCGGGACAAAGTAGGGTCTTGTCGGAATGTCGTGACAAGACGGTCCGTAACGGTGAAGGTCCCGCTTTATCGGGACGGATGGCAGTCTTAATTATACCGGACAAAGTACCTCATGCGCAGCAACAACAATCGGCTTGTCGTAAACGTGCGGTGCTTCTGGTACTCTTAGAGCTACTGCCATCATTAAACCAACTTTCCCGTTTCTATGAGCTTTCGGAGGGAAATAATGAGCCACTGAAGTAGTCCAGGCTGATATGGATCGCCCTAAATTACACTCTCACGTCATATATTCTGAAACCACAGTATTTTGTTTATCGTATTGGCTCGATAATAAGAGACCAATGCATCTAAGGCGTCCTCCTAAATTTCGAGGAACAAAAATAACTTTGCGCGAAAATAAGCCGCACGCTGAACGAGAACAGAGAAACTAGCAGAGATTCTGTTGTATTTAAACGTAAGACACAGGTTCGTGTCGTAAATATAAGACATTGGAACTTAACAGATTAGTACCGTATTTTGTGTTATTCACTCTCATCACAATCAATACCGTTGTTCACTTCATCACTCTAGTCCCAACATTTTCTTTGTTTTCCCACAGAATAACATCCTCGCTGCCATCCATCGCATTCGATATGGAGCATTTCCTGCACCCCTAGGCGAGGGACTCTAATGAGGTGGAAGACCACGAGGCGAGAAATCACTCCCACAGAAGGGTTACTGGAGGTTTCTTAATATTATCAGGCGGTGTAGTGGCATGGATGTCTTCCAGGAGCCAATTTCAATACATTTTTCGAAACTTGTCTATGCATCGCTTGTTTATGGCCACATCTAGAACCTGTGTTTTTTAAGCCGTTCCTCCGTGTATTAGTTCAAGGTCGGTCTTTGGTGCAACAAGTTTATCTTTTACTTCAGCAGTTAGATGTCCCTGAAAAGCATCCAAAACTATCAAGGCTCTGTTAGCAAACAGTGCCCCAGGTGTGCGGTTAAAAACAGTAGCTAGCCAGTTTGCGATGTTCCGTAATAAAATACCTTGCCGTCTGTTTCGGTTAGACGCTTGTTCAGTTGTTGCAAATGACCTTAAATGTTTCACAGCAAGGGTATGGTAGCGGTTATAACACCAACCATAACTTCTCGAGGGTCTAATTTAGATAAAAAGTGCGACTTATTTTCTGATCAGTACATTATGTTGTTGTTGTTGTTGTGGTCATCAGTCCAGAGATTGATCTGATGCAGCTCTCCATGCTACTCTATCCTGTGCAAGCTTCTTCATCTCTGACTACCTACTGCAATCTACATTCTTTTGAATCTGCTTAGTGTATTCATCTTTTAGTCTTTTTCTACGATTTTTACCCCTCAGTCTTCCCTCCAATACTGAATTGGTAATCCCTTGATGCCCCAGAACGTCTCCTACCAACCGATCTCTTCTTCTACTCAAGTTGTGTTACAAATTCCTCTTCTCTCTTGTTCTGTTCAGCACCTCCTCATCAGTTACTTGATCTACCCATCTAATCTTTAGTATTCCTCAGTAGAACCACATTTCGAAAGCTTATATTCTCTTCTTGTCTAAACTGTTTATCGTCCACTGTTTGTCGCCCATGTTTTACTTCCATACATGGCTACACTCCATACAAATACTTTCAGAAAAGACTTCCTGTTACTTAAATCTATAGTCGATGTTAGCGAATTTCTCTTCGTCAGGAACGCTTTCCTTGCCATAGCCAGTCTACATTTTATATACTCTCTACTTCGACCATCATAAGTTATTTTGCACCCCAAATAGCAAAACACATTTTCTACTTTAAGTGTCTCATTTCCTAATATAATTCCCTCAGAAACACCTGATTTAATTCTACTACACTCCATTGTCCTCGTTTTCCTTTTATTGACGTTTATCTTATATCCGTCTTTGACGACACTGTCCATTCCATTCAACTGCTCTTCCAGGTCCTTTGCTGTCTCTCACAGAATTACAATGTCATTGGTAAACCTCAAAGTTTTACTTTTTCACCATTGATGATAATTCCTAGTCAAAAAATTTTTTTTTGCTTCCTTTACTACTTGCTTAATAAACTGAATAACATCGGGGATAGACTACAACCCTGTCTCAGTCCCTTCTCAACCACTGCTTCCCTTTCATGCCTCTCAATTCTTATAAATGTCATCCGGTCTCTATACAAATTGTAAATAGCCTTTCGTTCCCTGTATTTTACCCCTGCCACCTTCAGAATGTGAAAGAGAGTATTCCAGTCAACATTGTCGAAACCTTTCTCTAAGTCTACAATTGCTAGAAACGTAGGTTTGCCTTTCCTTAATCTATCTTCTAAGATAAGTCGTAGGGTCAGTATCGCTTCACGTGTTCCACCATTTCTACGGAATCCAAACTGATCTTCCCCGAGGTTGGCTTCTACCGGTTTTTCCATTCGTCTGTAAAGAGTTTGTGTTAGTATTTTGCAACCGTGACTTATTAAAACTGATAGTTCGGTAATTTTCAAGCCTCTCATCACCTGCTTTCTTTGGGATTATAATTATTATATTCTTCTTGAAGTTTAAGGGTATTTCGCCTCTCTCATACATCTTGCTCACCATATGGAAGAGTTTTGTCATGGCTGGCTCTCCCACGTCGTATGCATCCAACCTCATACTTCCGAAGGTTTTGCAATAGCGGTGCCTTCGGCTCATCCTTGGGTAAATCTCGTGGCTCAGGGTCCGTGACTTGCACTACGAACTCGACACGCCAACTGTCCAGGAAATTATCATCTCCCACACATGCAGACCTTTGCACAAACTGGACATACGCCTTCGACAAGATACCAGGAGTCGCCCCTGCACTTTGGCACGCGTTCGGGTACCTCGAGCCATCGTCGAGGTGCCACAATGAAATATTAAATAAAGAAAAATGAAACCAACCATCATCTTAAAATGGTTCAAATGGCTCTGAGCACTATGGGACTCAACTGCTGAGGTCATTAGTCCCCTAGAACTTAGAACTAGTTAAACCTAACTAACCTAAGGACATCACAAACATCCATGCCCGAGGCAGGATTCGAACCTGCGACCGTAGCGGTCTTGCGGTTCCAGACTGCAGCGCCTTTAACCGCACGGCCACTTCGGCCGGCCAACCATCATCTTATACAGCCGGAACCCCCACCGCAGAAGGGTTCAAAGACCTCTCCAAGCCTATAGCTCTTCTTATGCTTAAATAAAGTGCGAAAGATGGTAGCACGTCAGCACACAACTACCAAAAAAAAGAGGGGTGGGGGGAATTGAAACCGAGTGTTCCGAAAGGCAGTCCAACACGCTGAGTGCTCGGTGGCTCTCAATTAATTTATTAATAAGTTTCTTAACAGCACACACTCAGTTGAAAGATTCATTACGTGCTTAAACTGTAACGGAGCTCTAGACATTTGCGTGTTTAGTAACTCTGTCTTCTCCGCGCCTCGTGGCAGCGGAGCGAACTGTCAAGAGACGCGACCGTGGAAGACGAGTTGCGCATACCGGGCGCCTCTCGCGAAAGCTCGCGCCGATTGTCTGGGGCGTTCCGCGCACGCAACCCTGGCACGCCACGCGATCGCCTCGGCCCGGCGCCAGGGAACGACGAAAACGGCGGCGTCCGAGTGAGCGGCGCGATGCTACGGGCTGCGCCCAACAGGCGATTACCGCGATAAAACTCTACGGAAAACACTCTTCCCTTCCCTGTATGTATATTTTTTTTTTCGTTCACAGCCGACCAACATACCACCGCAGCGGCACACGTGTTGTTTTTAGCAGGCCGCGGGACCCCCCGCGGCGTTTCTCGCCTTTCGCGTAAATCACGCATTTTAATCTATATGCAAATTAGGGATATTCCAGGTGATATAGCGCTCCGCGCCAAAGTTCTGCGGTGCGGGGGCGGCCGGCCGCGCGGTACCCACAGGGGACACCGCGTAGAACCGCGAAGAGCGTTTCTATTTAATACGGCGCGGCGCGTGTATATTCCGCGCGTCAAGTGCACGGCGCGAGTTACGAGGTGGGGCGGCGCCGAGTGGGCTGTTTACCGCCGCGGGGTAAAAGTGTGCCGAAGCCGCCGACGGTCGCCGAGGCCTGTCAAGCTGTAACAAATGTCTAAATCCTTTCTCTGGCCGGCAGCCGAGGGTGGTGGATAAAAATGTAATATTCATTTCTTTTAATTTAACTTTTGTCAGGGAACGGGGCCGCCTGCTGCGGCTGTCTTTTTTAATGATTTATGCGTTTCCTCGCAGCGCGCCGGGGAGAAGGGGCGCTGGGGAAGGCAAATTGAGATACTGGTACACGACGTTTCTATGTGCAAAGACAGTTATCATTGTCCTCGTTGAAATGCCTGAAGATGGAAAATTAACTCTGCGGAAGATGTAGCCTTTAATAAAGGTGGATTTTTTATTTACTGTGATTTATAGAATTCCTTGCAATCGAACTGACTTCCTATCTGCTTCGGTGCCTGATTAAAGAGCCTAATTTCAGAGCTCAACTATGATTTGCACTCGAGTTTTCATTTTTTATGTGGGACTCATTACGACGTTAAGCATTGCTGACGATTGGCCAGTTGCGCTGTGGTTCGGGTTCAGCGTTAACCTGTAGCTTTCCCTGCACAGGGTGTTCGAGGAGTAATAGACAATATTCGAGGGTATGACAAACTATCTGCCGAAACAAAAAAGTCCAATAAACATGGGCTCTACATTTCATGCCTCAAGCGCTACGAGTACTTCTTCATCTTCGACACTGTGAAACAAGTCTCTCTTACTGCAAGCAAAAATGTCCAGTAAACGTGGGCTTTCCTTTAGAGCTCTAAGCATTTTTCCATCTTGATTACTGATCTTCATTACTGCGAAACACATACTTAACAAGTGCTCATAGCTCTTAAGGAATTCATTTTCCAGCCCATCTTTACTGATAATTTTTTTCCTTGTTTTTGCCGATACTACATCCATCCAAAACATGGCAACCGAAGAGCTTTCAAAAATGGTTCAAATGGCTCTGAGCACTATGGGACTTAACATCTGAGGTCATCAGTCCCCTAGAACTTAGAACTACTTGAACCTAACTAAACTAAGGACATCACACACGTCCATGCCCGAGGTAGGATTCAAACCTGCGACCGTAGCGGTCCCGCGGTTCCAGATTGAAGCGCCTAGAACCGCTTGGCCACACCGGCCGGCGTAGAGCTTTCAGTAGAAGGGATTTGTTTCACAGTGTCGAAGAAGTGCTCATAGATCTTAAGATATGTATTTCAGAGCCTTTTTTACTTCGAAAGATCGTTCCTGCCATATCCCTGAATGTTGTTCATTCTTCCTGGGACAGCCTGTATACAGATTGACGAGTCTTGTCACATGTCACGGTAATGCAGGGGTGCCTGCTTTATCTCGATGGCAGATATCTCAACGTTGACAGGAGTAGTTTAGAATCCGAGAGCTGAAGAGATTCATACGCTCAGATTTTGGGCAGTAAGGAGGAGAGCACAGGAGGATATAACTGACGGCTAGCGCATACACGAGGAGATGAAGCGTTATTTTTACCGTGGACTTCCTTAAAATTGGAGCAAAAGCTGTTATACGGATTAGAGAAGCAAGATATTGCCGAGGATGACTTGTACGTAGGTTACATAAAATGGTTCAAATGGCTCTGAGCACTATGGGACTTAACAGCTATGGTCATCAGTCCCCTAGAACTTAGAACTACTTAAACCTAACTAACCTAAGGACAGCACACAACACCCAGCCATCACGAGGCAGAGAAAATCCCTGACCCCGCCGGGAATCGAACCCGGGAACCCGGGCGTGGTAAGCGAGAACGCTACCGCACGACCACGAGATGCGGGCTGTAGGTGACATACTAAGCGTTTTTCTGTAGGAGTATATTCTCAGATTGGCATTCATTCCTTCACTTCCATTCTCACTGAATTAACGCTGTAAGATAATCCAGCCTTTTCTTTGATAAGTTATTACCTCGAATGTCCAAGAGGATCGTACTTACTTAAGTTGAAACGTCCCCTATGAACAATTATACACGTGACTGGGCTTAAACTGACACACAATATTTTGTTAGCGCAACAGAATCTGACTTTCAATAATCCCTACAAAAGAATGGGCCCTGACTAACATTAAACTATACCTTTCACAAATCACTTACCTCACAAAAATCTTGGTTACTCGAACTACTACAATAAAGTAGCGCTACTACTGGCAGGTAAATAAAAGATTCAAACTACTGAAGGCACTAACTACTGATAGGCATAGTTAGCAAATGAAAGATTTTAATAGAGAACAAACTATATATTTAACTTAATAATGTTGAAAACTCATAATATACATAACAGATCATTGTATATCTTACAAATTTCCAAACTCCGCCATCTCTCTCCCCACAAAGTACTGCGGTGCGCATACCGATCTCTCGTCCAAATGCGTTTATACTCTTGAGATAGTAGTCTATTTTTTGTCGGACATATACTAGAGTACTGCCTTCAGGAGAAGCAGATCAGTATTTAGACTGTGGGAGATTTCTTATCCAGGGGCCTAAGGAAACTATCGGAAAATACAACTTCCTTTCTAATTGGACCCCTTCCTTCAGTGTTCCGTCTGGAACTGCTGTATATTCTGTAGATGCTAACAATTTACTACTTTTGTGATGTTTTCTTTCTCGTTTCTTACCACTTTTGCGTCCTGCATCCTCTTTCAATTGAATCCTACCCCACAGTAATAAATAAAGGAAATTGCAAAACTGAGTGTGTCATCTTTTTTTTTTATTTCTTCATTTATTTTCTAGTTCTGCAGATTTTTCCAGTGATCAAAACTACTGTATTTACACAGCACTGTGAGATACGTCAGATTTTACACAATCAAACTGGTTTCATACGCCGTTGATCACGAAACCGACTATACAGTAGATAACTGAGGAGTAACACTAAAGAGAATTACTTATCAGCCGTAGCAGTAAAAGACACCGAATTGAGAGACACTGGCTCCAACAACCAGAAAATCACATTTAGTTCGATAATCACATTATTATTATTATTATTATTATGATTATTATTTTTAATATTATTATATTATCTAAAAACAACTGGCCTTCTTCGATTAATTATTTTCATTATACTTAACAGTCTAGTATCAATATATTTTATCCTCATTCACTCGTCAAATTTCCACGCTGCGTTATGTGCACCAATATTAATTCTTCAAATTCCACCTCTTTCATCGTTTACCCACATCCGACTTCTTGTCTCACGTTGTGTTACCTCTAAAATTTATTTCACGATACACAGGTGGGTAATCAAATATTGAATTATACTGCACAGGCTTCTCATAAATAAAACATTGTAACAACGATACTCAAGAAAAAAAAAACATTCCGAGACGGTTACTTCTCGTGCAACACGATTTCAAACTGTGATTTTTTTAGTAGTGTGTGTGGGATCCGCATCAGTTGGGACTGACGGATGACATCGAAAAAGTACCATGAAGGGCAGCTCATTTTGCATTATCGCGAAATAGGGGAGATAGTGTCACAGACATGATACGTGAATTGGAGTGGCAATCATTAAAACAAAGGCATTTATCGTTGCGACGGGATCTTCTCATGAAATTTCAATCACCAGTTTTCTCCTTCGATTGCGAAAACATTCTGTTGGCACCCACCTACATAGGGAGAAATGATCATCACGATAAAATAAGAGAAATCAGGGCTCACACAGAAAAATTTAAGTGCTCGTTTTTCCCGCGTGGAAACATTTTAGCACGTGGAAGTAAGCGTTCTACAGAGAAATATTAGTAACTGGCAATAACAGTTCTTATTAGCATTTGTTTTAACGTCATTCGAGAAATAACACAGAGAAAAGAAGCGAGGGGTCAGTAAGCATTTAGCTGGTTTCACAATGCTTATTAATTGAATCGAGTATGTATCTTGATCAAGACTTTTTCTCTCACATGGATATGAGCTCATTTTCCAACTGTCTTTTATGATGAACGCTTTAGTTTTCCTTTAGCAAGCATTTTAAATTAACTGTAAGATTATTGGTTAGGTTGCTAGTGAAGTGTCCCTCATTACGTCTCCGACGCAGTTTATTTCCGCTGTGTGAGTAAGCACCGTTTACGATGCAGAGCTGACTAGCAATTATCTTAACGACCTCTACGTGCAAACACTGAAGTATGATTTACTTGCCGGGAAACGGAAGGTGTCTGCCGGCACTTATTACTGTGCCGAGTTATCAGATATATTGTTAGCGTTGACTAAGGACACAGTTTCTTGAATATGAGTGCATAACATTTTTCGAGAATGTTCCTTTGAGCTGATGAATTTTTGTGTTTTTTTAAAAAAAATCTGCCTTGTGAGACATCAAGTCCCCCTTCGCAACACCTGTGCGGTGGCGCTCGACTCGGTTGTAGCCAGCTCGAATCCCGGTGGTGGAAGAAATTTTCATTATTAGCCTGTGAGAGGAGGAGAGGTAGTGGAGAAAAGGTACTGCTACCAGAATTTGCACCAGTCTCCTGGATTAATTTCCAAATCTTTCTGCAGTGCCTCCTGATATAAGGGCTTGCGATACTGCTGATGACTACTCGGTCTTAGGACTGGGCGTTAAGCGTGGCGGCCTCCATAGTGTTCTTCGTGCGAAATAGGCTGTGTGCCGACACCTGATTATCTTCTCGCTTCCCTCACCATCAAAGCACATAAACATGACATCACACTTTACACAATCATACCACAGCCATTACACATAAGACACGGCTCTCAAACACCATGTGGAATTGGGTATTGTACGCAGAGAAAGTAAATCCTTTCCGATCAAGCGACTGAACGGTGTCCGGAGGTATGCGGACACGGAGATTTGTAGACATTGGTGATTTCCGGTTGACGGAAGGATTCACGTGGTCCGTGTCCCCTCCTCCTCCAATCAGCCTATGTTTTGGGCTTTCTCGCCCGCTGGTGGAACCACAAATTCCTGTACTTACTTTGCTTCCGAAGCAAGGCTGGCGTTTAACATTAAAAAGACAAATTGCTCACACAATAGTTCCATGTTTTCTAGTCTATAAACCAGCAGAGAACGTTGTTTCACCTCCGAGTACGCGTGAAATAGCAGTATATGTATACATTCACGTTCTAGTACTAGACATTTAAAACAAAACAATAATCTCACAATTTTTTTTTAATTTTCTATTAAAATCTTCTGAAAAAAACATATAAACCGCATTAGCCGTTGATAATCCTCCATTCCAAGATTATATATGACTGTTTTCGCGATGCTGTGTTCGCATCTTCAGGTGAAAAAATCTACAATAACATATAATGTGGATTAGGAGCAAATTAAAAATACCAAACATGGTGGGTACCTAGACGAAAAAATGAAAAAAAAGAGAGTGAAATAGTCATATAGCTAATTTATCATTAGGCCAGTGATACAACACAGTCTCCCAACGTTTGGATGGCACTGGTCATTATCACTGCCAGTTAAAATGGATATTGACGAATCTAGAAAAAGAAAACCATGAATTAGTGGTTCTAAGCCGCGTACCTGAACACTAAGTCGCGATTTTAGACCTTGAAAGGGGGGACCTAGGATAAGAAACACGAAAAACTATGGGAAAACCAGCTTACGGTGAAATAAAGAAACGGTGTCTCACTAGTGCTACAAAATCGGCGATAACAGCAAAAACCCACATCTAGTGACCGTGGCTATGCCTACAGCAGGAAGGTCGTACATCGTATGAAGGTGTGGACGCGGCCAGTTGTTGGAGAAAACTGACGATGGTAAGTGCAAAGTGAGAAGTATGGAATGTCGATTTAGTGCGCGAAAAAGGCAAGGAAGTAACACTGATATATTTGTAAAACGAAGGTTGGACGCCGCTATCCAGACAGGAATGTCGAAATAGAAGAAATATACCATAGATAATATAGCAATGCATATAAACTGATGGAATTACGGCTATGTTGTAGGAATTGGTAAGATAAAATTATTTAAAAATTATTTTGATGGAACATCATTAATGTGAAAATTACGAAATTCCCTTAAAAACAAGGTTGGTTAATATTGTTAAAAATTCCGTTGGGAATTATAAGAGAAAGATACTAAAAGAGGAGAAATAAATGTTTCAATAGTATAAAATAATAAGTAAACGTAAAAGTACAAGTACTAGAAAAGGTAAGCTGACAACGGTAAACGAATTGCAAGCATCATTATGCACTAAAAAAGAAAATAGGAAAGCAGAACCAAGCAGTGGTGATGAAAGAGATTATTGTGAGAACCTAGTTCCAAAGACTGAATTTTTTGAACAGTATTTTAATAAAAATGAAGCAACAATTATCTTAACATTTAGGAATATGGTTTATAAATGATCCTCCGAGACAGGTCTTGATTTTAAATATTGAAATACAATTTTAGCTTCTCTGATTAAACCAGTTTTCCACATTGCAGCTATGGACAACTGCTTTCACTTCGAATATTTGTACAATAACCGCTAGTCTGTGAAACGCACATCAGTTTCACAAAATTGTCAGTAACAATACTGCTGTGCAGCTTTACATAAGAAACTACTGGAGTTCACCGATATTACGACACTAGACATGACTCAAACATTCTTCCTGTCGCCAGAAATTTCATTTCCTCCTAACCTCTTTAGAACTGCAATTTCCTCTCTAATTATGATGTTCTTTTTCTCTGTTATGTGCCGTGACATCATTGATAATTTTTCATATGCCGTAAGAGACATCGGATTTGAGTGAGCAAGTTAACGAGGAATATGTCGTTCATTTTTCTTAACCATTCACATGTCCATTTTTTCTGTTCTTACTGTTTTTTGACATTCATTGTTAATCAAGTAGCATTAAATGCTTCATAGTTCTTGATTTCTTGAAATCGTGTTTCCATACAGAAATAATGAGATAATTGTTGATGGTGTGATGGTGGCTTCGATATATTGAAGGACTGACAATACTATATCGTTAATAAATACTGAACGTGTGTATGTGTGTGCATGGAGACTCGTTATGTTCTGACTGCATTGAGAAACTTGCGGACACGACGGTCTGAAAACGGAGATTTGCGGAACCACACTACCTCGAGGGAAGGACAGACACCCAAGCCGCATGGCACAGACGGTGTCCCCAAATCGCCGACAAACCCTGCTGTCAGCATATCTCCATGTCCGCATTTCTTCGGCATTCGTCTGAACAACCTCTTGGGACACCTTAGTCAACACTGGCTTACGAATCTTCCATCTTTAAGAAACTTTAATGAGAGAGAATTTGGAAAGGATACTTACGAGGGTCTTTCTCTTTGACAGTGGCAGAGATACAGCGATTTCACGGCAAAAAAAAAAAAAAAAAAAAAAAAAAAAGTCTCCAAGCTAGTAATTGCAGGTGCCACAAAATGCATTCAAATGCATATGTATATTCGTGGTTTAGGATTACTGATTTGTACAAAATCGACAGTCATATCTCAAGCGAATGTGATTCTGGAGTTCAGGGACACCGCAAGGCTTTCTGTAGGAAATCAGGAATGCCCTACGAACAAACGACTAATAATGATAGGTATAAATGCTCCGAGAGTCTGTGACATAAAATAGATGTGTGGCTGATGATATGTCACAGTCTCAAATAAAACTTGGAACATGAAACTCTACTTACGAAGCAGTTCCATAAAACATACAAGCTCGACACACGTGTAGAGAAATAAATGTCGGCGACGTCTATACGTAGCTGTAACACTCCGAACACATGTAATTAATACTTAATGAAGGTAAGAAAATGAGGGAAATGGTAACTGTTCCGGTGTAACGACAAGCGCCGGCACGAAGATCAAGAACGGTACAGTAGAGAGGGCTGTGAGACGGCGTCAGCCAATAGCACGCTGACTAGGACGTCACCACGATAGGAGCGGCCTCTTCACGAAGATAATAAAAGCGACGCCTACCCGCTGGCGCACTAGAAACCGGTCACTAAAAGAGAGGCACTACAAGACGCACTACAAGAGCCGCACTAAAAGACGAGCAGTGAGTTATGAACTTGTGTGATCTGTCATTAATTAAACTAAAACTAAACTCCTCCCGAACTGACCATGAAGGCCCAACGGTACCGACCGGCCGCCGTGTCATCCTCACACCACAGGCGTCACTGGATGCGAATATGGAGAGGCATGTGGTCAGCACACCGCTCTCCCGGCCATGTCAGTTTCCAAGACCGGAGCCGCTACTTCTCAATCAAATAGCTCCTCAAAAAATCGTTCAAATGGCTCTGAGCGCTATGGGACTTAACATCTGAGGTCATCAGTCCCCTAGAACTTAGAACTACTTAAACCTAACTAACCTAAGGGCATCACACACATCCATGCCCGAGGCAGGATTCGAAACTGCGACCGTAGCAGTCGCGCGGTTCCGGACTGCAGCGCCTAGAACCGCGTGGCCACCGAGGTCGGCCAAATAGCTCCTCAGTTTGCCTCACAAGGGCTGAGTGCACCCCGCTTGCCAACAGCGCTCGGCAGACCGGATGGTCACCCATCCAAGTGCTAACCCAGCCCGACAGCGCTTAACTTCGGTGATCTGACGGGAACCGGTGTTACAACTGCGGCAAGTCCATTGGCGATCTGTTATTAATTGCTTACATGGAAATTGCAAGCATTGAAGGACGCTGATTATTCGCATGTCGTCAATTGCTTGCGACACCACCTTGTACATACGCAAGTTAAGTATTGTCAATTCACTTACATAATAAACTCCGTTAGTATGATTTGCTTGTATGTTGTCTAGCTATTCGAAAAAACAGCTGTCTAGGCACCCTACAAGAGACGAGTGGGCAGGATCCCACAGTAACTACTAAATATTTTCGAAACAAATGAATGAAATGGAACGAATCCTTGAGTTGACTGTGAAATATACCGACATCCACAAAAATATCTGTAAATCATTTGCGAAGTGCATGGCAGAGCGTATTTAACATTTTACAACGCGATGATGCGCGGGAAGAATGACTACTTAAATACCTTGAGAAGCCTGATCTTGTCATCGTTGTCCCTGTAGAAGTGATATGTAGGGAACTGAAGTATATTTCTAGATTTTTCACTATGCTCATTCGTTACTCTTTGTAAGCAGGTCATCTCAGGTTAACTAGCGTCTTGTGAACAATATAAGAATAATACAGATTAGTCGACACATAGCGCTGCATTAACAAACGCATTGCAAATAACAGATTATTAGGAAATAATAGCGCATCTTAGAATGCAGGCGCTGGGTGTCACTTAAAAAGTTTCTAAAATAGATACGTGTGCTCTGTGCGTCCTAAATGCGCCCACGCTAAGTGATTATTCCTCACGCAGATACGATGTCTTTATGCAATCTGTTCGTCTATCAAACTATGGTCACGCTGTCTTTATTGTTGACTAGGCTCTGCCTCTTCATTTCTACGCAGATGCTAATTGAATTACCGTTGGGTGCCTCAACAGTTGTAAATACACTCCTGGAAATTGAAATAAGAACACCGTGAATTCATTGTCCCAGGAAGGGGAAACTTTATTGACACATTCCTGGGGTCAGATACATCACATGATCACACTGACAGAACCACAGGCACATAGACACAGGCAACAGAGCATGCACAATGTCGGCACTAGTACAGTGTATATCCACCTTTCGCAGCAATGCAGGCTGCTATTCTCCCATGGAGACGATCGTAGAGATGCTGGATGTAGTCCTGTGGAACGGCTTGCCATGCCATTTCCACCTGGCGCCTCAGTTGGACCAGCGTTCGTGCTGGACGTGCAGACCGCGTGAGACGACGCTTCATCCAGTCCCAAACATGCTCAATGGGGGACAGATCCGGAGATCTTGCTGGCCACGGTAGTTGACTTACACCTTCTAGAGCACGTTGGGTGGCACGGGATACATGCGGACGTGCATTGTCCTGTTGGAACAGCAAGTTCCCTTGCCGGTCTAGGAATGGTAGAACGATGGGTTCGATGACGGTTTGGATGTACCGTGCACTATTCAGTGTCCCCTCGACGATCACCAGTGGTGTACGGCCAGTGTAGGAGATCGCTCCCCACACCATGATGCCGGGTGTTGGCCCTGTGTGCCTCGGTCGTATGCAGTCCTGATTGTGGCGCTCACTTGCACGGCGCCAAACACGCATACGACCATCATTGGCACCAAGGCAGAAGCGACTCTCATCGCTGAAGACGACACGTCTCCATTCGTCCCTCCATTCACGCCTGTCGCGACACCACTGGAGGCGGGCTGCACGATGTTGGGGCGTGAGCGGAAGACGGCCTAACGGTGTGCGGGACCGTAGCCCAGCTTCATGGAGACGGTTGCGAATGGTCCTCGCCGATACCCCAGGAGCAACAGTGTCCCTAATTTGCTGGGAAGTGGCGGTGCGGTCCCCTACGGCACTGCGTAGGATCCTACGGTCTTGGCGTGCATCCGTGCGTCGCTGCGGTCCGGTCCCAGGTCGACGGGCACGTGCACCTTCCGCCGACCACTGGCGACAACATCGATGTACTGTGGAGACCTCACGCCCCACGTGTTGAGCAATTCGGCGGTACGTCCACCCGGCCTCCCGCATGCCCACTATACGCCCTCGCTCAAAGTCCGTCAACTGCACATACGGTTCACGTCCACGCTGTCGCGGCATGCTACCAGTGTTAAAGACTGCGATGGAGCTCCGTATGCCACGGCAAACTGGCTGACACTGACGTAGTGATGGGGAGCTCGTGAATGAGTCGTTTAAATGAACGCTTCACTCCAGTGAAGTGTGAACTAACCACTCAATTTTAATGAACTGGTACTTCAAACTCTCCACAGATAGTACACTCCACACTTTTTTTCTAGTTCGTTCACTCACTCTCTTCCCCTCTCCCTCTCCCACTACATTGGCGCTACGTCACTCATTCTCCCTTCACTTCAATCCTCCCTGTACTGCCTGTCGACGAATCGCACGGTGAAATACACTTAGAACAACAGTTGCACTTTGCTTTCACATAACCTAAATCGCCGAAGAAACCCCAAATTTCACTACTTTTACGCGATCGCGTGTTGCTAGCCATTGTATAAGCGTGAACAGATACAAAAACTGCTTTCGAATAAAATAAAGAGGGATTTTACCTGAAATCGTACCAATGACTACAGGTGACAGTTTACGTTTTGAATTTAGAGGGTTATTATTCTCAATAAAAATAAAATCCCGGAAAACTTCTGAATAATTACTTAACGTAGGTATATAGACTTTGTGACAGTGGTAAACATACTCATTCTATTTTGGATTAAATTTTAAAAGGAACATAAACTTGGACTGCATTTCGTTTGTAGCCCAAGTTTTCAGTCCATAAATACAACAAATAAGGTTTCACTTGGCAGATGAAGACGTTTTGGCGCTTCATGAGAAAATGTCGAGCAAGATTAAACGTAATACCTTCTTTATATGTGATAGGCTTCTCTGTTTATCTTTCCTTTGTTCCCTTCGACCATCCTGTATTTAACTCAGACGCTGTAAGACGCAAAACGTTGCGTGCACGTTACCGCATAGTTCGGCCATCTGTTGGTAAAAATATGAAGTATTACGAAGCTTTATTGTACGAGCGAGGCGAAGCGAGCGTAGCCGCGGCTGAACGGCGAACTGGGCAACTTCATGAATGAACTACTTCATTTGAACGCTTCACGGCAAAGAGTGAAATGAATGAAGTACTTCACGGGAATGAACGAGTTCGACCCATCTCTACACTGACGGCGGCGGTGCACAAATGCTGCGCAGCTAGCGCCATTCGACGGCCAACACCGCGGTTCCTGGTGTGTCCGCTGTGCCGTGCGTGTGATCATTGCTTGTACAGCCCTCTCGCAGTGTCCGGAGCAAGTATGGTGGGTCTGACACACCGGTGTCAATGTGTTCTTTTTTCCATTTCCAGGAGTGTATATATCGTCACCACCGTATTCCCGTAGAAGTGATTGACACTAAATTGATAAACAACCTTTCCTGAAGTTGCACCGACTCGGAGTCGAATACTCTCTCTCTCTCTCTCTCTCTCTCTCTCTCTCTCTCTCTCCAACTCCAATACTCGCTTACAAGACAAAAAAAAAAAAATGGTTCAAATGGTTCTGAGCACTATGGGACTTAACTGCTGTGGTCATCAGTCCCCTAGAACTTAGAACTACGTAAACCTAACTAACCTAAGGACATCACACACATCCATGCCCGAGGCAGGATTCGAACCTGAGACCATAGCGGTCACGCGGCTGCAGAATGTAGCTCCTAGAACCGCACGGCCACTCCGACCGGCTACAAGACAAACAGAATATAAAATAAATAATAGTAAATTACGATAATGACTAACTATTTCGTGTTGTATATGTGAGTATCTTTTTAACTGATCAGTGTCCAGATCTGCTATGATGTACTGAATTATGCAAATTTTGGTTTATCGCTAACAAAATGTTCTGGTACACAGTCAGTAGGATAAATCGTACATGGCATGAGACCTACTGAATTTTGTCTAGTTTGAAAAACCTCAACACTAAGTTTAGCTAACTGCATTTAAATAAAAACTTAATATAATTTAGTGTGAGGAAGAGCCTTGTTTTTGCTGTAATACACGAATATTTTAGCTACTGATAAACAGCTCACTCTCTTTCAAGTTCTGCCTCAAAGAAGGTATTAATTAATCGAGCTGAAAGCGTCTTTTCAAACCTATAGCGTTCGTGTTGCCGTGTACTACGAAACTGTTAATTTTAAACCAAAGATGTGAAATCAGAGTTCTGTACCTTGCGCTATCGTGCTTCCGGATTCTGTGGCTGGGAGAGATGATCGCTTTACCCAAGCTCCATCGCTGTTTATCAACCGTTAATTTGGCGATGCGTCGTTTTGAAAATTAAATAAATTAGCTGAAAATTTACTGGCACCCAAAATGCAGCGCCGCAAAATATCTTGACAACACGAAACGTTCTAAACAGTCCAGACAGTATTTCTGGATTCGTTTCGGTTGCAGACAACCTCCAAAACGCGACATACAAGTTTAACGATGAGCACTCGCACAATTGGGATATTTAAAAAGCGAGGTGGTCCATTTACTTTTATACTTTAACTTCCCAAATACTAATTTGTGCAAAGTCCTGACAATAGTAATTCTAACTTGTCTGCCAGGTTCCGTTTCCATCTACTTAACATGAAAGTTTTGCGTAGGCGTCACTTTTCTTTAGACACCGTTCATTCATCTGCCACAGTCCATCTATAGTTTCTTTTTTTTTTCTCTCTGATGACTAAATAGGTTTGTAACTTCACCAGCCGTCGTCTCTTCTCTCCCTCTGTCCGTCCACACTTCTTTAATAAAAGCTCAAACATTTTTGATTTTTTAACTCTTCTTACTTGGTAAACTTCCGCATCGACAAATTGTAGCTCATTCTTCTCTCTTCTGGTCTTCTTCTCTTCCCTCTTGTCACGGACTCTTCTCCCTCTAATAACTTAGAAACGTAATATTCGTCCAAAATACTACTGATTCAAAGTCTGACCTGCATGATTCCACTACACCGTTCCTGCAACCTCTTCGTTACGCTTACACAACCTCAAAAAGAAAATTAGTTCTTTACTTTCCGCTAACAATATTCGTTTAACACTCTTCCCTTCCCTTTACAGTCCATCCATTGCAACAAAATACGTCTTCCTTCCACAAAATACAGCTCGTTCCTCCATCGCCATATTTCCGTGTGCTCTACTCTCATTCCGACCCCAACTTCAACTATCTGCGTGTTCCTCTTTAATTTCATACATGTTAATTTCTATCCTACAGAACCATAGCTCATCTTTTACATACAACATAAAATTTACATTCGCATTACATAAAATGCGTCAACAAAACATTTACAGCTGATATTCATTCAAATGCAGGCTTCTTTTTAGGATTTGTGAAAAAAATAACCGTGAATTCTATCGACATTGCATCCTTAAAAATAAATGAAAAAAGAATCTAATTAGATCGATCTTAGAGGAAAGAAAATCTTCGTCAAAAGCTTGATCATAATTGAAGACAAATGGAATAAATTTAGAATTATTTAATCAGCACATCGTCCTAATCGCTTCCTGTAATTGCAGTTTATGAGTAATAAGCAATCACTGATGATAAAACACGATTGAAGCATCAAGTTCGAGTACGTACATAATTAATATTACTGGCAAAATAATTATTTTTGTCAACATTATTGTAACACAGCTGCAATATTTGAAATGTAAAAAAAAAAAAAAAAAGATACATCACGTTTCCGCTACTAAGCATAAACAAACTAGAGGAAGAAATACTCGCTGGTTTGGTAACAGCTGAACTTTGTCGCGCCTGCTCTGTCTGTGAAAACTGCAGTAATACGGAAACTGCAATCGTTGTGACGTCAAGGATGATAATCGCTTCAGTCACCGAACTTCCAAACATCTCTCCTGCGGCTATGCCCCTTGCATTCCTGCGTTGTCTCGGCGGCAGGGCGGTGTTGGTGAAACTAGTTCGTAATGAGTGAGTGGAAGGGTTCCTTACAGTGTTTGGACGAGTCTGTGGCGGCATAGGCGTGCTTAGTTGATTGCCACCTTATGCCCTATGAGATAGGAAGGCTGTTTTCCCGTCGATATCCTTAAAGTAGGAGCGGTATCTTATTGACAGGAGGCTTAGTGTATTTCTGGAGATGACCCGTCCGTTGGGTTGATCCTATGGATGATACAGGGAGCGGTTTCAGGCCGAAAACACTGTGTGCTGAGATTGGTACAAACACTATGAGGTACCGTACCCTCTGCACTGATGGGACACTTTTCCTGAGAACGTACTTTGCAGTCAAAAATTTACTTCTATGGCGTCAGAACAGTGCAAGTCCGATAAGCCTTGTCGTTCTGCAACCTAACGAGAATATAGAGACTTCCAGACAGAAATAGCCGCCTTTGACATTGCTTTATTGACAACGTTACCCATTTGAAATGCATTTCGTGGAAGCAAGACCATCTCCGCTACCCTGAAGTGTTTATTTGCCATGCACGAAATTGGCGGAAGTAGCGACTGTCGTTCGCAATTTCCTTGCATCTTTTTCAAATATTAGGATTTGATTTCAGACAGCTTAATAATCTGAGAAAAGTGCTCACTATGCCGGTTACATGGACCACTGAGATTCCTAAGCCTTCCTGGGTTGCTGATGTTTCAGTTCCGTGATAGTGTAGAACTTGAGTAGTAACACCTGCTGGTTGTATTTCGCGCATGTTTTCAGCTTAGGTCTGCTGCGAGCGGCAGAAAGTACGACAGCTGTGGAGCAGAAACAGAAACAATTCATTGTCAAGATTTATTCGTGATCTGAAAGTAGTACTGAAAGTAAATTAAGATTTCCAACATTTGCAGCGGACTTTAGCATCCCTTCGCCTTCCAGTTTGCCTCTAGTTTAATAAGTTAAGCTTCAGGAAAGATTCTTTTGAACACAAAAGACGGTAGGAAAGTCCCGTAAGAGCCGCCATTGAAGAAGAAAAGCTTCCCGGAATTGAACTGGCAGCGGTTCATAAGAATCAGCTGGAGAATCTGCGAATTAAACACATCTATTTTCGTTTTATGCTGCATTTTGTTAATCACTGAGCAAAAAAAAAAAAACTACGTGTTGAATTGCGCCAGTAAAGGCTAAATTTCAGTCGGTCAGAAGCAGTTTTACTATTGCAGCTAGCGAGGAAACATGGCTGACCTCTGAAACGAAATAACAGTCATAATTTTAGCTTCCTCACCACGAAGTTAATATAGCTCGAAGCGTCCGGAAAAAATGGCGTACACATCTTTGCGACAGACGGCCCCGTCGCAGCCATTGTCGTGCTCGATGGAAATATTATAACTTCGTCCAAATTCGGATGATACTCTATCTTAGCAACGCACCAGCTCTCTGCCCGACGAAATCGGTGTCGCTGGATGAGTAGCTTCGAGTCCAGACACTTTCACATCCATCCTGAAAACCTTATCTGTCTCCGTGGAACAACCTTCTAATCCCAACAACTAAAGAAAGCAGCCGCGGTCGTCGAACTGAATATTCAGAAGTAGCCGTCTCGACGTATCTTGCGTACCTAAATGAACTTTCGAAACTAGCGTTCTGTGAAAGCTTCACATAATGGATGGAACGTATGCAGTGGTGCATAGAATATTAGCGAGCCTACTTCGAAAAGATGAAGGCTTGAATTTCAAAAAATGGTAATTAAGACGTCTCAACTTTTCAGTGTATCTCACACTTCTTCAGGTACATATAATGCACTCGTCGTCTCTGAGTGTACAGGCAAGCAGTTTGAGAGCGCTGGTAGGCAGAAGTGCGAGGAGACAGCTGACCCAAGCTTCGAAGGGGAAAGGAAGAAACACGCTAACTGGCCGCCCGAGACTTGACGCAAGACGGAGTTGATGTACTCAGCCGAGGTCGTCAGTTTTTTTTCCGCTCCTACACGGAGCCCCACGACCGACATCTTGCCACGGGGAGACATTATGTACGCATGAGACTGCAAGACGTTCACTAGAGACACAGCAGTGCCCGAGGCTTCCGTGGTACCGTTGCTGCTGCAAGTAACGCAAAGCGGCTTATGAGGCTTGACAAGAAATAACATCAGTCACAAATTTCTTAAAAGACAAGTTTGTTTTTCACTTTGACTGTAACCGCAATACAGTCAACGCGGAAAATTGAATTGCCTTTTAAGATAATTGTAAAGCACCTCTTCGTCTTTTCATCATCAAATAAGCGAGGGAATTTATTATCGTAGTCTACTGATCTGACCACGGATAGTCAATACAGTTTACCGTGAACTAGTTAGAGAAGCATCGTAGGGGTAAAGGGTAGAGGAAAGTGCCTTAAACTGCTATCACCACGCCGGCCGTTGTGGCCGAGCGGTTCTAGGCGCTTCAGTCCGGAACCGCGCTGCTGCTACGGTCGCAAGTTCGAATCTTGCCTCGGGTCTGGATGTGTGTGATGTCCTTAGGTTAGCTAGGTTTAAGTAATTGTAAGTCTATGGGACTGATGACCTCAGATGTTAGGTCCCATAGTGCTCAGAGCCATCTTTTTTTTTTTTTTTTTCATTCACCACCACCCCCTAAACCGGACCTCGTACTGCTCGGCTCTGCATTCTCATGAACTCTAGTGTAAATACTAGTTCAGGCGGAGCGGCATAAGTCTCCCGCTTCACTTGTCACTTATCAGTACGCCAAAACACGTTCTGACGATGGAAGAAGTTTCTCCATTGTGCCACATTTATCGTTACTTCTCGGAGAAAGCAGTTAAGCCTTTAAAAACAAGTGTTTTCGTGAATAGTAAGGTTTAAGGTTAATGTTTAGAAACAAACGGTTTCATTTAGATGTTTGATTAAGCATTTACTTGGCTAAACAAATGTAGGCCGTAATTAAGTAAACTGGACCCCCTTCAGTGCTTGAACCGGCCTCTTTACTGTGTCACTTTTAAAGTCTGCCTGTATCAATACACACTCTTATTCTCTTTGAATTCTATTCCAGATTCGAATAGGATTTTGAGGAAAGTTAATCAAAGAAAGGGTATCCCGATAAAATGACTAAAGCCATTGATGCAGTTCAGAAAAAGACAAAGAGTTGTAAGAAGGCCAGTTAACAGTTTAAAGTTCCAAAAATAACACTTACGAAGCTGTCCAGCATGAAGTACGGTCCACCAGAGGAAGCCCCGGAAACACAATAGGCAGACCTACAATTCTGGGTAAAGATCTTGAAAAAAGAACTGGCTTAGTATTGTCTTGCTATGCAAGGTAAAGACTTGTGAAAATGGCCGTAAAGTTTGCGGAGAAAAATAATATTGGAGAAAATTGCTGGGGAAAAGCGTGTCATTCTTTTTCTTAAACGCCACAATACAGAACCGTCAGAAAGCAAGCCCACAGGATCATCCTATAGTAGGACCCTTGGGTTCGTCAAAGGAAGCACAGAGAAATTCTATAAGCTTCTGAGAGATACATTATATCTTCTTTGGAACTAGATTATGTTTTTTATCTATTTGGTTGAGAGCCGTCTTACTTGTTTTTGTGAGGGACCTAATTGTGGCAACTATTTTTCACATTTTCCAAGTATAAAGTTTCTGAAAATAATTTTTTTCACAATAACTTTTAATAACTCTTCTGAGATTAAAATATAAATTGTGCATAATATTATAAATTCTAATGCTTCAAAACGTATTTTTTTACTCTTTTCTATTTCGAGAAAGTTAAAACCAAAAGGGAGTTCTGTTTCGGGCACTTTTTTCGTTTATTTTACGCAATATGACATTATTGTCGACTTGGAGAGGTCATGGTTGAGAAATGATTCTTCGTCGTTTTTTGTCATGTCTGACGATAGTTGAAAGCAGTCACTGGAAAAATAAAACCACAGTTTGTTATCATGTATAGCAAAAGAAGAAAAATAAGTGTTCCATATTTTCAACAAAATAACAAAGTGCCGAAACTGCTAATGTGAATTTTGTAGTAAGTAGTCGATCTTGTTAAAATTCATTATTATATAACAATTATTAGCTCATATACTCCGTTTGAGAATACCGGTATGTCAGTACTTGAAAGATTGCGTATCTAATCCCTATCGGCGGATCTACATTTAGTTTCCCTACATTGCTTCAGGCAAATGCCGAAATTGGAAGAAGATTTTGTTGATGTCCTTCCCTATCCTCTCCCAATACGGGCTTCCGCTGTGTCTCTAATGGCTCTGTAGTCGATGGCAGTGAACAGTGAGGGTGAATAGCGAAAGTAAAGAAAAAGACACTACGTACATCGCGACATTGGCACCGTTTTTATATTAAGTGCGGTCGTAAACTGATTTATTTGATGTACAGATTTTTAAAAAATTACGAGAACTTTGGTCAGGCTATTGAGGCAATGCAAATTCCTCCTTTCAACACCCAAACAAGTACAGTCCACGGACATTATTATGTTTATGAAGGTCCTCGCGTACGACAACGTGGGTTACAGGGTGATAGTAGGAATAATATTATTAGTTAAAGTCCCATATACAACGAGGAATATATTACAGCCCCTACTTATTGCTCCCGTTGCGATCGCGAAGACAAGATTAGGCTAATTACAACGCACAAAGATAGTTTACGCAATCGTTCTTCCCTTGCTTTATACGTATGTGGAATGGCGAAAAGCCCCTAGTACAACGGGACATATACCCTTCACAGTGGTTTGCGGAACTTGGCTGTAGATGTACAGGTCATTAGCGACGGTGTATAAGCTCGAATTGAACAAGGTAACTGTCTCCTTTTCAAAGGGATCAAGTTATCATTCACTTTAAACGACTGACGAACCTTCAATAAAACTGTATCTGAATTGCTATTTTTTCGGATTTCTGTCACAATTATATAAAATTTGTCGTTGGTGACTAGTTTCCGGACGTTCACGTCCGTTCTCAAACCACTCACTGCATTTCAAGTGTTTTTGTTAGAGCTTAATTCCGCTTGAAATGCACGCAATGGTTTGAGATTCAACATTAACGACCGAAACTAATCACAACCAAGAAATTGAACGCCCCTGTGACAGAAGCCTGAATATACAGTAATCATACTCAAGTTGGTCGTCCTTCTACCAATAAATTATTTTATTCTTAATTTCTAAATGGGGGATTTGAACACGATACCCTGAATGTGAGTCCATCGTCTCAACCACGATGTCACTATGCTCGTTGGTCAGACGTTCACAGACCATCACTTGCGCTGCAACGATTCCTGCAGGAGCCGATATGTCACGGTATTCCAACCTCATTCCCGGAGGGCGGGCCTTTTAACTCTTCCCACATCACCAACAGACTGGTATTGCACCATTTGATTTCGAAAGAGCATACTTCAGCCGTCTGCTAACTGTATCACTTATTTCTGATCAGTCGGACCGTTCCTTCTGCGTATGGAAATTTTTGCAAACTTTGTCATACACAGTGTCAGCATTAATAAAACCAACAAAGCGCAGAGACGGATTTTTGACTGGAAGAGGTAGAAAAGGGCCCTTCGAAGATGTGTCCGGAAATGGACGGTGTGTGTTCAACGCCAACAAATCGTCTCCGAACATAGTACAGAACTGCATCGCATCCACGTCACAACATGTGTTCAAAGTGGCCACCATCGGATTGCAGGTAACAGAGAAAGTAGCGACTGTCAAGCAGGATACACACAATCTTACTTTGGTTTATACCAAGTGAAACTAAGTCTTTAATTTTTTGTATTAACTACTGACCAACAGAATTTTCCCTGACGAAGACAACTCAAACTTAATCTATTCATTTATTACCCACAATATACAAGCCCAACGCAATCTGACTGCTATACCTTGACAACATGACTTCCAATAATTAACACAAAAGAGTAGCCCTGAATTGCAAGAAATCAGAACAATCATACAAATCCAAAATATTTGAAATTAAATAAATACGAAACTATCTCCAGCTCTGTTAATTGCCTGAACTCATTTCAATCACGAATCCCGATAGTGGAAACGCCACTCTTTTTCATAAGTAACTTACCTCACAGAAAATCTTCATAACACGAACTACAGCAATTACAGCAAGTAGTAACAACAGCCAGCTAAATAAAAGGATTTTAACCACTATAGGCTCTATCTACGAGGAGGCATATGGTTAGAAAAGAAAATTTTTTTGAAGAGCAAACAATGTATTTAGAACATTTTACCTTATTCATGTAACATCCAGTTTCAAAAATTATATACACAAATCAAAAAAAGTTTTGCATCACCTTGGTTCCGAGAGTTCCGGAACATGTACAGAAAATTGGAATAGAGATCAACATAAACATCTTTTCCGCCCTTTTTATTGCTCATGAATACCACACATTTCATGTTGTACCACCACAGAGCGAGACCTTCAGAGGTGGTGGTCCAGATTGCTGTACACACCGCTACCTCTAATACCCAGTGACACGTCCTCTATCTCTGACGCATGCATGTATTCGTCGTGGCATACTATCAGCAAGTTCGTCAAGGCACTGTTGGTCCTGATTGTGCCACTCCTCAACGGCGATTCGGCGTAGATCTCTCAGAGTGATTGGTGGTTTACGTCGTCCATAAACAGCCTTTTCAGTCTGTCCTAGACATGTTCGATAGTGTTCATGTCTGGAGAACATGCTGGCCACTCTAGTCGAGCGATGTCGCTATCCTGAAGGAAGTCATTCACAAGATATGCACGATGAGGGCGCGAATTGTCGTCCATGAAGACGAATGCCTCGTCAATATGCTGCCGATATGGTTGCATTATTGGTCCGTTACGGCAGCTTCCATGACCACCAGCGGCATAGGTTGACCCCATATGATGCCACCCAACCTCATCCCCGCTGCGCTCGCTGGACAGTGTGTCTAAGGAGTTCAGCCTGACCGGGTTGCCTACAAACACGTCTCCGACGATTGTATGATTGAAAGCATATGCGACACTCATCGGTGAAGAGAACGTGATGCAATCCTGAGCGCTCCATTCGGCATGTTGTTGGGCTCATCTGCACCGCGCTGCATGGTGTCGTGGTTGCAAAGATGGACCTCGCCATAGACGTCGCGAGTGAAGTTGCGCATCATTCAGCCTATTGCGCACAATTTGTGTCGTAACACGACGTCCTGCGGCTGCACGAAAAGCATTATTCAACATCGTGGTGCTGCTGTCAGGGTCCTTCCGAGGCATAATCCTTAGGTAGCTGTCATCCACTGCACTAGTAGCTCTTGGGTGGCCTGAACGAGACATGTCATCGACAGTTCCTGTCTCTCTGTATCTCCTCCATGTCCGAACGACATCGCTTTGGTTCACTCCAAGACGTCTGGACACAATGCGGACGCGATCGAACCGCGGTATTGATCGTCTAGTCGTGGTTGAATTACAGACAACACGAGACGTGTACCTCCTTCCTGGTGGAATGACTGGAACTGATCGGCTGTCGGACCCCCTCCGTCTAACAGGCGCTCCTCATGTATGGTTGTTTACATCTTTGGGCGGGTTTAGTGACATCTCTGAATAGTCAAATGGACTGTGTCTGTGATCCAATATCCACAGTCAACGTCTATGTTCAGGAGTTCTGGGAACCCGGGTGACGCAAAACTTTTTTTGATTTGTGTTTTTGTCTGTAATTCCACTGCCCAAACATTAGCAACCACACATTCATTATCATACCTTTCCTTGTATCTTTTCCTATAATACATTTTATGTCACTTTACATTGCGTGTCCTACCAACTAAGAAAAAACATGTCCATACACTTCTCTATCCACTCGCTAACTGCTAGTCCGTCCGATCACAGAATCTCTTGCCTAGGGCGCAGAGTGCTGTCACCGATATTAACTCAATCTATAGCGCATGCCTGGAGCTTATACTAGGGTTCATCTCGGTGTTCTGTGGAGCCCAGTCCTCCAACTCTGGTGAACGCATAGTCCACCACCTTCCTGCTCGTTCGTCTGTCTGAAAAGACCCGTGATCACACAAATGCCAAAAAGGGCTTGGAATGCTGTATGATGTGATTAGTATCTGTGAGGGCACCTGTTTCGGTATAGCCGTGCTGCCTCTCGATCATTTTCCATCGGCTTGGCTGTAAACAAATACTATCTCGACTTATTCGTGGCGTGAATAAAGAAGTTCTCTGGTGCTAACAGCACGCTGCGTCAGTCACCAAAGCAACACACGGCATGTGGTCAGAGGAATTGTCATTCATCAGCGCCATCTACTTTGCCAACGGTGCAATTCCGGACACATGTTCAATTTCCAGTCAGGAATCCGTCCCGTTAGTTTATCGGTTTTATTCATGTCTATCCTGCCGCGCGGGATTAGCCGAGCGGTCTAAGGCGCTGCAGCCATGGACTGTGCGGCTGGTCGCGGCGGAGCTTCGAGTCCTCCCTCGGGCATGGGTGTGTGTGTTTGTCCTTAGGATAATTTAGGTAAAGTAGTGTGAAAGCTTAGGGACTGATGACCTTAGCAGTTAAGTCCCACAAAAAAAGTCCATCCTGTATATTCTGAAGTGATCGAGATTTTTGAATCTGCGGTACTTCGGACTGATGCGTAACATTAAGCGATTTCAGAAGCACACTACTATATTAATTGGCCTGTCAGTATGAACGACTGAAAATGTTTTCTGGCTTATGCAAGACACTGTTCTAAAGTTGCATGCGACCGCTGAT
Source organism: Schistocerca nitens (assembly GCF_023898315.1). Lineage (NCBI taxonomy): Eukaryota > Metazoa > Arthropoda > Insecta > Orthoptera > Acrididae > Schistocerca > Schistocerca nitens. Next base: position 701,373,526 of record NC_064614.1, on the reverse strand, counting down.
ATGCTTGATACAGATTGCCAGAATTTTCTACGATGTTGTTATGTCTATACTGAATGTAATGGTCGCTATTTTGAACACCTTCTGTAATGTACAACATTGTTGAGCAAACAGTACATTACTTTTGCCAAACGTAAAGCCTGAGTACAGTGATTGTCTTTGTTGTTGCTGAATGCCAAATTTCTCACTGTCTCAGCATTACTTAAAAAAAGTTACCGTTCCAAAGTCGTATTTCTACTCCCCTGTCAGCTCCTTCAATTGGTGCGCAACATTTTTGAGTCACCCTCCCCTAGATGTACTGCTCTCAACCTCGATGATACGTTGAACTGGAGCCCCTCTCTTCTTTTTAATCATTCAATTTTCCAGCAATAATAATGCAGCTTAGGCAAACACAGTCTATCGAATAGGGTGCTGGAGCAAGCGCAATTGGATAGTTGAGTGCAACTCTCGTTTGTCGTGCGCCCGCGGCGTGGAGAACTTGCCCCCTGCCGCGCCGCGCTGTCACCCTATTAACCAGGGGCACACTGCACAGTCCTCTAATTTCCGGTCGGTAATGCAAGCTGAACGCGGACGTCCGACGCAGATGCAGATTTTCAAGTGAGAATTATCTGTTTCGATTGGATTCTTTCTGCAGGCGGAGCCGCAGGCAGAAGCGGCGAGTTATTTGTATTAGGCCTACAGGACAGTCAACTGAAAGGGGGAAAAAAGCTAGCTTTTAGCGTGACGAAGTAGTGCGATTCCGCGAATTCTCATAATTAAGTTGCGCTGCTTTCTGTGATTATTAGATTCGGTGCAGCATTCCCCTCGCCTGTTCGCTTCATTATATCTAAGTTTTTCGGTTTGCACAGTTCGACGGGAAGGTTCCAGGGAATATTTTCCAGCGATAGCGGGACTTCACTCTGGCTGCGGACGCGCTCGCAAATGCTGTTTCAAATTCAAACATGTAAATTGGTTTCACAGTCGATTCATCACAACGACGCAATTGTTTTCTCTCTCTCTCTCTCTCTCTGTCTTTCGTCTCCCGGCGGACTTTTTGCAGTTTCCTACCGTAACGGGATTTGCTTGTACCCTAGTACCGCTAATGGCTGCTTTGCTGGCCAATATTCGGTTATTTGTCTTTCGTTCTTTCCCTGTCTTCTTCTAATTTCGAGATTTATTTCGCTTCCTCTAAATACGAATGAATGTAGCGCGAAGAAGCGGAAAGACAGGTACAGGGAGTACTTCTAGTGATTGTACACGGTCGCACTCCATGTTGTTCGAGCTAAAAACAAGAGCCAGTGGAAATTACAGTTATTACTACGTCAAAGCAGTTCGCTCAGAGCTGGAGTTGCACGTTTCAGAAAATATGTAGCTGCTGAACTCCCAGTGGTCACTGGCGTAGCGTTTCCCAACATTCTGATTTGGAGAAGTGTTGTTTGAACGTAACAATGATTTTATCGAAAGGAGCTCCGCGTGATGTCCGTGGTTCCACAGCAATTACAGAGCCTGCGCAACCTAGATTCAGATGCAAAGAAAAGAAATAATTTTCTAGTTATGGATTGACTTAAACGATGAAATGTAGCGACGAGCAGGTTACTTTACAATAACACGTCTCAGGTTTCCGACTATGTTAAGATGGCGTAATACAGTTACGTAATTACTGTTCTTTCACCGACTGTATATTTTTTGCTGCAGCTGTATAACGAAGTAAATGTGTGTAATACTGCAAAACGTCGATTGCTTTATTTTTCAGTTAATGAAACCACCATCCCCGCCATAACGACGATCTAAAATGGTTCAAATGGCTCTGAGCACTATGGGACTTAACATCTGAGGTCATCAGTCCCCTAGAACATAGAACTACTAAAACCTAACTAACCTAAGGACATCACACACATCCATGCCCGAGGCAGGATTCAAACCTGCGATCGTAGCAGCAGTGCGGTTCCGGACTGAAGTTCCTAGAACCGCTCGGGCACAGCGGCCGGCTGCATGGAAGATGACTCCGATTTATTAAAAGTATTCTGGGAAAACGTAGGCCATCTGCGAAAGACAATAAAACTCTCTTTGACCCCTTTTACTGATTGCCGTACTAGTGTTTAGCACCTGTACCACATCGGATTATGTACTGTCCAGTTACATTAATCTGAACACTTTTCAAAAGTGTGACCGCTGCGAGACGTGCAGGAAGAAAGTCAGTGAGGTTCTGGAAGGTACCGAAGTCGTGCCGGCTACAGAGCCGGAGTCAGCTGCGATAGGTATCCCGGTTGACGTTCTATTGGGTGGACAGCTCGATCGAGGTGGTCCCACAGATTCTGACTGGTTTTAACCCTCTAACTGCTCTGGACGTGTTAACAAGCGCGCCTTTTTACCTGTCCCTGTGTGCTCTGAACGTGTTAACGCGCGCCACCGGTCCTTCTACCTGGTACTCTGAATGTGTGTACTCGTAGACACGTTCAGAGTACCAAGTAGAAGGACTGGTGGCGCGCGTAAACACGTTGTGACTGGTACAAAGGGGCGAGCGTTAACACGTCCAGAGCACACAGTGACTGGTACAAAGGGGCGCGCGTTAACACGTCCAGAGCAGTTAAAGGGTTTATACCCGGAGTCTGGTGGTCAGGGAGTACGGTAAACACTTTCAGGTGCTCTTCCAGCCACGCACGTTCACTGCGAGCTGTGTGACACGTTGCGTTGTCCTGCTGTTAGATGCCATCATGCCGAGGGAAAACAACGCCATGTAGGGTATATATGGCCCCCAGAGATAGATGAATGCTTATGTTGATCCACTGTGCCTTCCAGAATGGTAAGATCACTCAAGAAATGCCACGAAAACATTCCCCGGACCATAACGGCCCTCGTCCCGTGTGGATCCTTTCGAGTATTGTTGCAGGGTGTATACTTTCAGACGTTTCACGCTGTACGCACGAAGGACCATCTGTCGTCCGAAAAGGTCATCTGTCGTGACTCAGTGGACGTCCAGTTGCGGTGGTGGCGTGCAAATTCGAGTTTTCGCCCGCACACATCTCAGCAGCCATCGTTCACCCCTGTGGTCTGTGGCCCACGGAGCAAGACAGTTGCCTGGGCTTCAGTTTTTGATAGCGCCATTTAGCCATTGTGATAACCAAGGCGGCACGTGAATGATTCAGAAACTTAGCCGTTTCGGAAATGCTACGACCCTTGGCCCGAAGGCCAATGATCAAGCCCTTTTGAATGTCAGATAAATAGCTCCGTTTTCACATTACGTCACCGATCACACTGTTGTCCGCAGCCCGCCCCCCCCCCCCTTTCCTCTCCACCCCCACTGCTAGTGCTGCCACCTCCAGTCTGTGAGTGGCTATTGCACTTTGACGTCAAACATAGGTGATGGTCACATTAATATGCTTGGACCGTATAGAAGGAAATAGAAGGAACTTTGAGACATAGATTCCTAAACACAAAAATATTTATCAACAGCCACTTTGGTCAGTACAAGTGTGTTACTGAAATTTTTCTTAAGAAAGACAATATTGTTTTTGTGAAACAGGCCTAAACTTTATGCAATAGCCTTAGAGATTGTCCGTCGTACATCCGTGGGAACAGCGCACAGCTCGTCGTCGCTAAGCTAACATCGTTGAGTGAGTGGCGCCAAGGATGTTTACAGTATGATTTCTAGACACGTAATTTCGACACTGGACACGTTGCTTTCACTTCCAGTTGCTCCATCGTCACCCGAACTACTTGCTGAATCATTTTCAATATTTTCACGCGTGACGCCTTAGGATTTTCAAGAAGGAACATTTCCTTACATTCTAGTAGTAACCTATTGGAGATGAGGTTCATTGTGTCATTAATTAATCTCTCTGGGTCTTATAGCTAAGTATGTCTGAGGTACAGATTCAGTGTTGTGCAAAAATAATCTATATCATTTCCGGTAATAAATTATGTTTGGGAATTTCCATTGTCTCTCTGCCGAAATTGGTCGTTTGATGTGCGTTGGACAACGGTCTTACACTGTCAGATGCAATTTGTTTACAGCAGTGTTGTCCCATAATGACTGCCACGTAGTTACGCACTTATAGTCGGAATTTCCAGGTAGTCAGGATAGTAATTACTTCCCAGATCCTCTTTCTTTAGACAGTACGCAGCAGCACTATAAGTAAAGGGAACGTATATCGAGTACGATCTGTGAGTTGCCCGTAGCAACTCATTTGTGTTAGTCTGTGCCACCTAGTTTACAATATCCGTAGCGAGGAGACGTGGCTGTAGATGAAGTTGGAAAACAAGTGACAGCCATTCTTCTGGCAGTTCCGAGCGCGGCGTGGCAGCAACAAAACAAACAAACGAGTGACGGCGCGCGGATTACCCTGCAACTGCAGACAAAAGTGGGGTCGCCGCCTCCGCCCCCTGACAGCTGGAGGGGAGGGGGTGTGTCGGCAGTGTGTAGGAGGGGGAAGGAGGGCGGTGTCGGGCCCGCGGATTTGCGCCTGCCTCACTTGCTACTGAGGGCTGCGTCGCGGAATGTGTAACATTGTTACCGCGACAGCAGCGCCGGCGGCGGGGTTGTTGCGTCTCGCGTTGTCCCAGCATGCGCCGCGCGGGGAGTGGGTGCCGCATTCGTCAGGCTAACGGACGTGGCGAGGCAAAGCCACGTTTCCTTGCTTATTATATGCGAAATACCAATGCCTGTGTTATTATGAAGTGCGACGCGGTTTCATTCGGACATGCATTTATTTACCAACACCATTACCCTCGATCCTCAACAAATATCTCCATCCTGGGTGGGAATATACGTAACATACAAGCGCAGCAGGGTTACCTTCCATTCAGAAAGCTGTTGCACTCAGTGACTGTTATATTGACTTGTAAATTATAGATTGCAGCGATCAGTCGTCCTTTTTTAAATTGTATTGTGCAGATCTAGAGAAGAAACATTCTTGTTAAAGCGCTACCGACGGTAGAAGATTAGTACTGCCATTTACCGATTGCTCTCGCAAACTTCACAGCAACGGTTGAATAAACGACTCAGCGTGACAAATATACTTGAACCGTTGTGCCAGGTGAGTGAATTTTTATACTTAAAAGCCCTTAGGGATCACTCCTTTTCTGAAACGAAACATAAATAAGTGTTCATTTATAGGAGATAATTCTACATTACAAAGTATATTTGTGTAATTTGAAAGCCTGAAAGTTGCTACTGTAGTTCTGAAATTAATTCAAGCATTGCGATGGAGCACAGTTACATATTATTTTGCATTTCCATCCCAAAAAAACTTTAAGACAACAGCAGTTGGAAACGCAGCCTACGAAAATAAAAGTGCTATTTGAAACTTATGAATCTCGAGCAAAAAGAAGTGATACTACGAGAGCAAGGACTAATAGGGGCAAGAAACTGCTAAAAGCAAGAAGAGGGAAAAATGGGCAGAGACCTACTTCTGATATTATTAGCGTTCTGTCCAAAGGCAGGTTTTCACATGGTAACTTTCTACGCTCTCCTGTCTTCTGCCATGGATTTTACGTCCGTGTAATTTCCGCTTCCCTTGCTGTCGTCTGTCATCTTGTATCTCCTTCTTCTTCTCAATATCCTCTTACAAAGTTGTCCGTACAAAGTGTCTATTACCAAACTCTCCCATTTCAAAGAACGTCCCAACCTGTTCATCTTCCTTTCTCTTATAACCTACAGAACTCTGATGATAAGCTTGAAAACTGCTTTTGTATTCATTGCTTGAAACGAAACAACCAATCAAAAATAAATAAAGCATGCGCCCAGTTTTTTAGATGTAAATGGTTGACCCACAACTATTGTGTCACAAGAGACACCTTATTTTTTAGGTGCTTAAATTGCAACCTGGACAACTTCTGTGCTCCCTGTATTATGCTAACAGGTGGAAGTTCGCGAAAATATGTAATGCCTGTTGGTCGGGCTTCATCTACAGTTCACTGAATTCAATGAACTGTGGATAAAGCCCGACCAACAGGCATTACATGAGGATGAAGATTTCCTGGATCGTGCCGTCTCTAGTAATGAATCGGCTCTTAATGCGAACACACATAATGTACGTATCTGGGAATCAGCAAATCCGCCCAAGTTGGTACAGTTACGACGAGACTAACTTAAACTGAATTTTGCTTTTTTTCGCCATAACCCGACAGAAAGTGTACGGACGGTGAAGCAACTATAACAGGCTCTTTCTTCATTTGGAAGAAACTGAACCACAATACTTTATTTGGCTCTATAACTCGGTACGTAATTGATTAACAAACGTTGTACCCGACCACTGGATTGGCCACAGGGGGCCGAATGACGAGTTTGTTTTGCGTGGCCTCCACGTTAAACCGATCTGACACCATGCGATTTTTGCCTCTTGTGTGTTCATAAAGGATCATGTGTACCAGTGTGCCTCTGCTACCAGCTGATCTATCGGACTTAAGTTAACAGGATAGAAATAGTTCTTGCATCAGTTACTCCAGACACGGTGATCAAGGCTTGGGAAGAACTCGCTTATCGATTCGATGTGTCTCGTGTGACGGAGAGTGGTGCTCGCATTGAACACTTCTAAGAAAAACTTTTTGAGTTGCCCTTTCATTTGATGTATTATTCATATTTGTAAGTTGACAGTAATAAATCCTACAAAGCATTAAAGCCCCAATATTTATTTCGAAACGCTAGGTATATCCTAAATTAAGCTAGATGAAAATTTAAAAAAATGAAATTCAAGCGAGAAAGTCAGTTAAGAAAAACCTGTTCATTAGGAATTACAGATCAGCAGGTTCTGACGACCACTGCTGTGAGTAGGAAGATAACTACAAATGAGGCAGTTAGCACGAGTTTCTCTGCAGTAATCCGTTTGTGAGCGCGCCGTAGATGTCGAAGCACAATCGTCGCAATTGTCGCAGTTTCATTTTTTCTTCTCTTTGCCGTCTTGTGACTGGTTGGATGCGGCTCTCCATGATTTCGTCTCGCGTGTCAACCTTTTCATTTTAAAGTAGCAATTACATCTAACGTCCTAAATTACACTGCTGGCCATTAAAATTGCTACACCACGAAGACGACGTACTACAGACGCGAAATTTTACCGACAGGAAGAAGATGCTGTGATATGCAAATGATTAGCTTTTCAGAGCATTCACACAAGGTTGGCGCCGGTGGCGACACCTACAACATGCTGACATGAGGGAAGTTTCCAACCGATTTCTCATACACAAACAGCAGTCGACCGGCGTTGCCTGCTGAAACGTTGTTGTGATGCCTCGTGTAAGGAGGAGAAATGCGTACCATCACGTTTCCGACTTTGATAAGGGTCGGATTGTAGCCTATCGTGATTGCGGTTTATCGTATCGCGACATTGATGCTCGCATTGGTCGAGATCCAATGACTGTTAGCAGAATATGCAATCGGTGGGTTCAGGAGGGTAATACGGAACGCCGTGCTGGATCCCAAAAGCCTCGTATCACTAGCAGTCGAGATGACAGGTATCTTACCCGCATGGCTGTAACGGATCGTGCAGCCACGTCTCGATCCCTGAGTCAACAGATGGGAACGTTTGCAAGACAACAACCATCTGCACGAACAGTTCAACGTCGTTTGCAGCAGCATGCACTATCAGCTCGGAGACCATGGATTCGGTTACCCTTGATGCTGCATCACAGACAGGAGCGCCTGCGATGGTGTACTCAGCGACGAACCTGGGTGCACGAATGTCAAAGCGTCATTTTTCCGGATGAATCCAGGTTCTGTTTACAGCACCATGATGGTCGCATCCGTGTTTGGCGATATCGCGGTGAACGCACGTTGGAAGCGTGTAATCGTCATCGCCATACTGGCGAATCACCCGGCGTGATGGTATGGGGTGCCATTGGTTACACGTCTTGGTCACCTCTTGTTCGCATTGACGGCACTTTGAACAGTGGACGTTACATTTCAGATGTGTTACGATCCGTGGCTCTACCCTTCATTCGATCCCTCCCAAACCCTACATTTCAGCAGGATAATGCACGACCGCATGTTGCAGGTCCTGTACGGGCCTGTCTGGATACAGAAAATGTTCGACTGCTGCCCTGGCCAGCACAGCCTCCAGGTCTCTCACCAATTGAAAACGTCTGGTCAATGGTGGCCGAGGAACTGGCTCGTCACAATACGCCAGTCACTACTCTTGATGAACTGTGTATCGTGCTGAAGCTGCATGGGCAGCTGTACCTGTACACGCCATCCAGGCTGTGTTTGACTCAATGTCCATTCGTATTAATGCTGTTATTATGGCCAGAGGTGGTTGTTCTGGATACTGATTTCTCAGCATCTATGCACCCAAATTGCGTGGAAATGTAATAACATGTCAGTTCTAGTATAATATATGTGTCCAATGAATACCTGTTTATCATCTGCATTTCTTCTTGGTGTAGCAATTTTAATGCCCAGTAGTGTATTTCTTGCATATATTCCGATCTCCGTCTTCCAGTTACATCTTTTGCGATCTGTGACTCCCTGTAGTACCACGTGGGCTAATATATTCCGTAATGTTATAGTTTCAAGTATAATTGTCCTCTCCGATTCTACGGAGACGCTTATTACTTAACATTCCGTTGAATTATTTTCTTCCTTCTGTAACACCATACTTCAGACGCATCGATTCACCCACCTGTCAGATTTTTCCGCAGTACGTGATACACTTCTATTACAAAGCTATGCTCCATAAGTACATTCCCAGAAATTTCTTCCTCAAATTAAAATCTACGTTTGATGCTAGGGAACTTATTTCGTCGACGAATGCTCTCTCTGCCTGTGGTGGGGTACTAATGTTGTCGTTAGTTGGCCAGCTGTTGCTTTGTTTCCGAGGTTTCTCATTATTATCTGTTATTTAGAAAACTTGTTATCCATTAATTACTCACTGATTTGCAGCACGGCTTTATAGACTGAAACCGTAATCCAGACCGGTGTTCAGAACCTGCAAAACAGATTCGATCTTTCGGATAACTTAACAACAACGCACACTCCGCTTCGAAATGGAAGATGATTTCTGCAATTGTTCTGTTATTTCTTCGTTTTGTTGAGAGGTAGACACCAAATTAACTGTTTATTCTACTTATTTAACGTTATTTCTCATATGTATAAAACTTCTCCATTGCCTGGAACTGAATCTCTTTTATCTGTGAAGCTCCCAAGTAATTTTCAGACTACTAATTTTGCTTATTCAGCTTTTTTTTTTTTTTGCTTCTCAGATTCACTGCGTTTTCATACCTTTATACTATACTTTACAAAGGGGGCAGCGCGTCACAAATTTTTCTCTTCCTATTCAGAATTTTGTAGTAGGCGTAATACGATGAAGCTGGCGCCAGTCCGTTTCAAACAACAGACCGAGACCGGACACGCTTCATTTACAAAAGGAGCCGCTATCTGCTCTGTAAACAACACCGGCTGGCGCCTTAGGTCTGCTTGCTCGCTCTGAGGTCTTCCACCCTCAAGTGCTTCTCTGTAGCTAAGGTCGGAGAAAGAATAAAAATTGTGTCTGCCTCTGTGGTGTCACCGCTAGACACCACACTGGCTAGGTGGTAACTTAAATCGGCCGCGGTCCTGTAGTACATGTCGGACCCGCGTGTCGCCACTGTGTAATCGCAATCCTAGCGCCACCACATGGCAGGTCACAAGACACGGACATGACCTCGCCCCAGTTGTACGGACGACATAGCTTGCGACCAGACCTACCAAGTCTTCCTCTCATTTGCCGAGAGACTGATAGAATAGCCTTCAGCTTATTCCATAGCTACTACCTAGCAAGGCGCCATTTGTATCAGTGCTTATAGCTTACTACTATTCAAGAGATGTATTCCAACAAGAGAATAAAGTTAAGTATATTATTCCAGCTACGTACTTTTCTTCTTATTCATTAATAAGTCTCATGTTCCAGTACTTCACGCCCGTCTGCGTTAGTTTAGCGTGCACTTTCAGCCACTTCGATCTACAAGGTGTTGGCCCCGCTGCCGACACATCAGCCTCTCTTCCCTTCACCTTTTCATTCAACTGACTGATATTCGAAACTCTTCGTAACCCGAGTATATCCTCCGTAGTTAATACATTGAGCAAGGAAGAGCGCAACTCTCGCTACGGTAAGTAAGAACGACTGCAGCACAACTCTCAAGACTTAATCCAAGCTGTGCAGTTAATGCAAGCTGTGCAGTTCACGCCTACACATATACCGTACTTCGCAAGACATTGAAGACGACATTGTGGAGAGTCCTAAGCACTGTTATTATCCTGAGTGGCGTGCGGCTCTACTGCACACACCTTAAAGGGTCTCATGTTGTTTGTACGGTCCTCATAAGAAATATTTCTTGAGGAAAGTAGCATTTTTTTACAGACTTACTCCAATACCCGTTCTTATACGGCGCCCCTTATTTTGCGATGCTAGCTGGCAAACATTTATTAAGAAATAGTAAAACTACTACAATGATTGTGCTGCACCAGCAACAAAATACGTTTGGATGTAGACAGATGGGTCCAGAAGAAAAATTAAAACTAATGAAAAGCACTTGGAAGCACTCTTAAGATTTTCTGTATAACGCTTTCCCAGTAATTAAACTATCCGATAATGTACTTCCGAATTTTTCCGACCATTTCCTTTACCTGATGGGCTGCTGATACCAAGCTCGCAGAAAGTACACAAGAACTTGGGTTCTACTGAAGGTGTAGGTTTTGGGAACAACGGTGTGGACCTTCTGTAGGCTGGCACTGATCAACTCTTTCCTTGTTCCGTTTCGCGGACACAAATCGAGGGTGTCTGCTACGTGTCTCATCTTATGTAGTCGTGTTTCCGTCTTTGAAATGTTTCACCCTTCTCCTAACACTGCTGGCACCCAAGTAGACATCTCCATACGCACGTTGAAGTCTGAGGTGAATTTCAACATTACATTTTTCCCTCTTTAACCATCAGCATACCAAACAGGGTCATCTTGGGACCACAGTCACTTATTTGTGCTGATACTGTTGCAGTTGTAATAACCAATTTATTCTTGATTTTTGTGTGTGTCGAGCATTTGTTTAACATATCACTCCATAAATAGATCTATGAAGCGTTCGTTAAAAAAAAAAAAGTAAAAACACACTTGGGGTTGGGTTGCGTTGGGTTGTTTGGGGGAAGGAGACCAGACAGCGAGGTCGTCGGTCTCATCGGATCAGGGATGGACGGGGAGGGAAGTCGGCCGTGCCTTTTAAAAGGAACCATCCCGGCATTTGCCTGGAGCGATTTAGGGAAATCACGGAAAACCTAAATCAGGATGGCCGGACGCGGGATTGAACCGTCGTCCTCCCGAATGCGAGTCCAGTGTGCTAACCACTGCGCCACCTCGCTCGGAAACACACTTGGGGTCCTGACAGGATCCCGCTTGATAAGAGTTACGTATTTTGATATATTTATTTTTGTCAATTTTCATAGTGTGATCGCTATACATTTTCAAAAATGGCCCACAAGCAAATCTCAGATGATGACGTTGCTCGGGTTCAGGATGAACCTGATCTCAGTGACCTAGAAGATCTTTGGAGCAGACCTGATCAGGACTTTACTCCAGAACAAGATGCGTCCGAATCGGAAAATAGTGTTGAAGTCAATTTAGAAGGAAGTGACACTGGCAGTGAAAATTCTGACGGTGTTTCCGGTGAAGGAGATGAGTTTATTGCAAAGTCAGGATGAAAATGGAGAAGTTCAGCATATCGGTGACTCGCTGTCGTCGGTGTAATGTTGTCAAAGGATCTTCCAGACCGAGACACTAATAACGTCGCAATGTGACAACACGTGGTGCGTAAAGTCTGTGGGTTAAGAACCTGCATTCATTTTCGTTACGTTGTTGGAATTGGAATTTTAACAACGGGTTGGTCCCTATTGGTCAGTATTGCACTCCTAGTTAGAATGAGTAGCCATTACTGAATTAGGTTTAGCTAGCGGAAGAGACATCTGGGCGTATAAAGATGCAGACCCCGCTTTGCCCAGTAAATTCGATTGGCTCCTGACCTCCTCAGACGTGGCTGCGCTGCGGCGAAGTGCGTGGAATAACCTCGCAGATGGCCGGTGGCGCCATGGCAACCAGATTATCGACGAGCCGCAGTCTCCCGTTACAATAGTTCGTCAGGGCTTTTAAGAGAATGGAGCGGGGGCGATGATGGTGCAGCGGCGCGGGCTGCACGAGTTCCCGAGGGAGAGCAAGGGCGCTAAGTGGGAAGCTCCCAGCTACTGCCTGCGCCGAAAACATCCGCTGACACGGTATCGTGCGCCTTGCGACCCTAGGCTTTGCGTCCCGTCACGTCAACGAATTGTTTCCGACGACAAATGTTTCAGCCGTCTGTTTTCCGACCGTTAAGGGAAGACGCAACTGTAGGTGAGTATCTGTCGTCAGTTTTGTAATAAGAACATACCTTGACATTTTATCCAGGCTTAGTACAGGGTCTGCACTTAGTGCATAGGCATGTTTCACCATTTTTAATTTTTATATTTTTGTGTTTTTATTTTTACCTTTTTTCCTTCTGCGACCTTACAAGAGCAAATTATTAGAATAATATGAATTTGAAACTCCCACTGAATTGCTTGTAAGAACGACAGAGTTTAAAAATCTTCTTAAATCCCCTGAGTCGTCGCATGTTCTTACAATATCTTTTAACCTTGTTGAAACCTTTGCACATTTCAGTTGGTATAACAGGATTTTCCATACCTTGGTCGTCCATAAACTCTTCGAATTTCATGACCTTTTCTCCATTGGGCATTTCTTCGATTATTACTATCCATGCTTCATTAACATTGTTTGGTGGAACACGTGCCACTGCAGCATAACTGCAACATAACAGTCGGACTTCTACTCTATGGCTGTATTCCTCTGTCAACCCTAGTTTTAGTATTTTCATCTACAGACATTCTTTCAAGTGAAAACTGCAACTGGAAAGGGACGTTTCGGGAAACACAATTTTCGTAGCTTTATTTGTAACAATTTCAAAGTCTGGCACTGCAGTTTATTTTTCAGTACAGAAAAGAAAATCTTTCATATGTCTTTTCACTTTTCTCTGGAAGCAAAGCACATAGAACAGAAAACAGTATCGACTCTTCTTCTGTGCTTGCGGTGCAAACGTGCATGTTGTACAGTTATTTGAATTGTTTCGAACAACTGTCAAATGTCCCGTCCATAAAACAGTTCCATTTTCACACGGGATTTTCTCCGCTTCTTCACAACCGAACACCTGGATTTTGTTGTTGTTGTTGTTGTTGTCAGGAACAAGCCTATCGTCAATTTATATGAAACTGCAACTGTCAGTCAGTTGCAAAATGTCTTCGCATAGGTGAATCTCCGATCTAGTGCCAGGGTTCTGTATCGTCCCATTTGCTTCCCTTCTTGCTTTACGTAGTTCAGAGTTGGAGTTCTCATAACATAGCCTACTTGTGACGACATGTAAACCTGTATCTTTCACTCTAGAAATTTCACTTCAAAGATTTGGGACACGAGCACTGTCTTTTCGACGTGGACTCGCTTCGTATTGTTTCTTATAGTTTAATCTACACATCTGCTTCGTCAAGTGGGTAGGGAAATTACGGTTCAGCCACTATTCTGACATTTATATTTTTTAAACAGCCTCGGCACTAACTGCATTCGAAATTCAAAAAATGTTCAAATGTTTCTGAAATCTTATGGGACTCAACTGCTAAGGTCATCAGTCCCTAAGCTTACACACTACTTAACCTAAATTATCCTAAGAACGAACACACACACCCACGCCCGAGGGAGGACTCGAACCTCCGCCGGGACCAGCCGCACAGTCCACCACTGCAGCGCCTTAGACCGCTCGGCATTCGGAATTCACGCACAACCAATTTGTATACGCATCACAGTGTCTGTGCATGACCATCCCTGAGGAGATACGGCTTCCATTGCGTTCTTGAAACCATTTCCATTATTCGTAGCGTACAGAAATCAAGCAATGTAGGCCTGCGAAAGGCTGTGGGCGAGGGCGCTGGCTGACTGACGGTGACAAGACATCCGCTACTGGTGAACGACTGGCGTAAACCAGCAGACGCGGCGGAACCTGGCCAGAAAACGCACGCAGCAAAACTGCTTGGTCGAAAGTCCCACGACACCTGTGGCACCGGCAAAAGGGTCCGAAACACCACGATCGGAAAGCCCATATAGCCGCTGACATCCACCACGAATTACTGTGGCCATTTGTATTCCGGTTGTTCATCAAAGTTTCGGAGGTCTGGTTCGGTAGCGGCAGCAATCCATTCTTTCAGACCTAGCAATGGAAACTGTGGTATCGATAGCTACGATGCCACGGCGTAGGTACAAGTTCGTACGTTGGCACTACACCGACACCGACGACAGCGCCCTCTAGCCGGCTCTACGAGCGACGTTGAAGATTCTACCCATTTTATGCCGATCAGACGACCAAGCAGCACTGTTTCTATTTCATAGTGGGCGAGCCACTACAGATTTTGCCTGTGTAACTTTTGGGAGCTTGAGACATCCGGCTTCGCACCTACGTGCTCCTCAGTGCAAAGTTATGTATTCGTCTTCTTACTAAAGTAAAGGTGATTGAAATTCACACTGCAGCACCGAGTGCTCTACCTCACCTGCTCCTCGTAGCTTCCTACACTCGGCCTACCCTTCAGTTTACAGGAGCAGACCCACGGGCCGCCTTCCAGGCGGGATACAAAAGAAACGCACTCCTGGTGCGAAGTAAAATGATGCGTTCGTCGACACAAACACGCATCAATTTCCAATAGTTCAGACTGAATTGTCCAACAACTTAGATGCATTTTTCCAAAAAAGAATATGTTGCACTCTTGAGAATGTCATTATCTTTCGACTTCGAATGGTGTTCTTAGTTGCAATTAAAATTTAGAACATGTTTCACCTTTACTCTATGGACGTGTCTCTTAAGTTTACATATAAAATAAATAATTTCCTGTCATAATTCATTAGCGTGTTCAAGTTAAGGTGTAATCTCCCATCAGTGATGAATGTATTATACGCAGAGCACAAGTTTGGGTAAGAATGTGGGAAGGAAATCAGCCATGTCCTTTTAAACAAACCGTCTCGGTATTCGTCTAGAACAAACTGGGGAAATCGCCGAGGGGAGCTGAAACGCCGTCCTGCAGCCTGCGAGTCCTGTGCCTCTGCCACTGTGCCACCTCGCTCGGTATCACGTATGGAGCGAGGGAGAAAAGTCGGTACGCCGCAATACGCGCTCTCGTCTCTCTAGGCGAGAGAAAGACAGTAAAATTGATGCACAGTAACTAAACAGCAGTTATCTTAATCTATCCATTCTCAGTTCACTGAGGGTTAGAACTACGACGTCTTTTTCCAAAATATTCGGAAAAGTAATGCAGAAACAATTTATTTCACAGTTAGGACTCCAGAATGGTTGCTAGACTGAGAACGCTGTTTATACATTCACTCACCAAATATTACAAGCCTTAAATAATAAAACTTCGTGTTGTTTATTTTACAATCTTTTCAAGACGTTTAATAGTGTAAATCATGTTATCCTGTTGCTTAAATTTTATAGAATTTATGACTTAACAAACAGCTGGTTTGAGTCATACTTAACAGACAGAATGCAAAATTTGTGATGAAAGCTCCAGTGATGTTGGGAGGTGAGAAAATGTTAGTGACGCGTTAAAAACCACGCGGGGACTTCCTCAGGGCTCAATTTTGTGTCAACTCCATATAAATGAGTTTGATCTTAACACTAATCAGGCAGAACTGGTACTTTTCGCAGACGATATTAGTCTTACAAAATGTCCCAGTAGAGAGAAAGCAGCAGAAGAAACTGCTAATGATGTTTTGCAAGGAATTATTAAATAGGTTTCTAAAAAGGGATTAAATTATGAGAAAATACACTATACTCTGTTCTGTACAACAAGTAGTCATACCAACAATCAATGTGGCGTATGAACAGGAGTCAGTAAAGAGGGTGGATTGCTCCAAGTTTTTGGATGTACGTATTAGAGGAAATTAGAACCCTGAAAAGCATACAACTGAACTGCTCAAACAATTAAGTTCTCCTATTTTTGTTCTTCATACAGCTGCTAGTCTTGGAAACAAAGGAATCAGCCTCCTAAGATATTTTGTATATTTCTACTCAGTAGTATATTATGGATTAATTTTCTGGAGTAGCTTATGACTTAGAAAGAAAATATCGCTTGCACAAAAGCGAGCAGTACGAATAATATGTGCTGTTCACCCGCAGTCATCTTGTAGGTACCTCTTCAATGAGTTACACATTTTAACTGCACCTTCACAATATATATATATATATTCGGTAATGAAATTTGCCATAAATAATCTATCACGGTTTGAGAGGAATAGTGATGTTCATACAGGGTGTTTCAAAAATGACCGGTATATTTGAAACGGCAATAAAAACTAAACGAGCAGCGATAGAAATACACTGTTTGCTGCAATATGCTTGGGACAACAGTACATTTTCAGGCAGACAAACTTTCGAAATTACAGTAGTTACAATTTTCAACAACAGATGGCGCTGCGGTGTGGGAAACTCTATAGTACGATATTTTCCACATATCCACCATGCGTAGCAATAATATGGCGTAGTCTCTGAATGAAATTACCCGAAACCTTTGACAACGTGTCTGGCGGAATGGCTTCACATGCAGATGAGGTGTACTGCTTCAGCTGTTCAATTGTTTCTGGATTCTGGCGGTACACCTGGTCTTTCAAGTGTCCCCACAGAAAGAAGTCACAGGGGTTCATGTCTGGCGAATAGGGAGGCCAATTCACGCCGCCTCCTGTATGTTTCGGATAGCCCAAAGCAATCACACGATCATCGAAATATTCATTCAGGAAATTAAAGACGTCGGCCGTGTGATGTGGCCGGGCACCATCTTGCATAAACCACGAGGTGTTCGCAGTGTCGTCTAAGGCAGTTTGTACCGCCACAAATTCACGAAGAATGTCCAGATAGCGTGATGCAGTAATCGTTTCGGATCTAAAAAATGGGCAATGATTCCTTTGGAAGAAATGGCGGCCCAGACCAGTACTTTTTGAGGATGCAGGGACGATGGGACTGCAACATGGGGCTTTTCGGTTCCCCATATGCGCCAGTTCTGTTTATTGATGAAGCCGTCCAGGTAAAAATAAGCTTCGTCAGTAAACCAAATGCTGCCCACATGCATATCGCCGTCATCAATCCTGTGCACTATATCGTTAGCGAATGTCTCTCGTGCAGCAATGGTAGCGGCGCTGAGGGGTTGCCGCGTTTGAATTTTGTATGGATAGAGGTGTAAACTCTGGCGCATGAGACGATACGTGGACGTTGGCGTCATTTGGACCGCAGCTGCAACACGGCGAACGGAAACCCGAGGCCGCTGTTGGATCACCTGCTGCACTAGCTGCGCGTTGCCCTCTGTGGTTGCCGTACGCGGTCGCCCTAACTTTCCAGCACGTTCATCCGTCACGTTCCCAGTCCGTTGAAATTTTTCAAACAGATCCTTTATTGTATCGCTTTTCGGTCCTTTGGTTACATTAAACCTCCGTTGAAAACTTCGTCTTGTTGCAACAACACTGTGTTCTAGGCGGTGGAATTCCAACACCAGAAAAATCCTCTGTTCTAAGAAATAAACCATGTTGTCTACAACACACTTGCACGTTGTGAACAGCACACGCTTACAGCAGAAAGACGAGGTACAGAATGGCGCGCCCACAGACTGCGTTGTCTTCTATATCGTTCACATCACTTGCAGCGCCATCTGTTGTTGAAAATTGTAACTACTGTAATTTCGAAAGTTTGTCTGCCTGAAAATGTACTGTTGTCCCAAGCATATTGCAACAAACGGTGTATTTCTATCGCTGCTCGTTTAGTTTTTATTGCCGTTTCAAATATACCGGTCATTTTTGAAACACCCTGTACTTACAGTACTAGAAGAGAAAATGACCTTCATTATCTATTACTAAAAGCGTCAGAGGTCCATAAATGTGTTCAATACACAGTAACAACAAAGATTTCTTATCATTTGCCCAATACCTTAAAATGTCTGACAGGTAGCAAACCAAGTTTGAAGTCTAACGTAAATTCTTTTCTTCTGGACAACTCTTTGTATTCCATTTATTTTGATAGAAAATAATTGGTAGCTTGTAAAAAAAATTCATTCGCGCTAAGACTAATCATGTATAGATATCCTGTATACTGACACGTTCTACATCATTTCGATAGAAAAAAGGCGCTCGAAAGGTATGCGCAAAATGTAACTAACGAATTAACTAACTTTAATGTTAGCTATATTGATCTATTACGATTCTAACAGAAGCTTCTGGATTTCTTCTCAGTTTTCCGTCACGGAAAGCTGATTTAGGATCAAGAAACAAGACTTCGTGGAACTAGACATCTATCGGAAAGACGACATTGTAAGACGGTGGACCCGTTTTCGGGAGGGCAACGTTTCGGATCCTCGTCCGGCCGTCCTGATTTAGGATTTGCGTGATTTTCCTAAATCACTTAAGCTAAATGCTGGGACGATTCCTTAAATTATGGTGATAGAAGGTAGAAGCTGTTATGACCATATGGAGTCAAGCGGTATTAAATAAACTCATATTTGCCTGAACTTTATGTGCAGTCCCTATGTGATGGCACTGCAAGGAAATTGAGTCGACTGTCGTCGGAGAAAAGTGAAGGATACCATTTAATAGCCCGTCCTCATAAAAGTTGTTAGTCGCTCAGTGGCTCCAATGAAGGAGGGTTACGAGCAAAACCGATTATGCTGCTCTTGGAAGAACAATACGTCTAAAGTGATTTATGGGAATCTGAACAACA
Source organism: Schistocerca nitens (assembly GCF_023898315.1). Lineage (NCBI taxonomy): Eukaryota > Metazoa > Arthropoda > Insecta > Orthoptera > Acrididae > Schistocerca > Schistocerca nitens. Next base: position 701,354,775 of record NC_064614.1, on the reverse strand, counting down.
TTAGTGCGGAACACTGTTCCTACTCATTTGGCTCGGCGATTTTCATCTCAGTGTGGAAAGTTATTGGCATTACCATAGGTGAAAGCATAACTTGGTGTCTCAGTGAACAGTACTTGGAAATAATCGGCATTTACCTGTACCCCAAATCGGTTTTCAAGTGCTTGTCCGCTATTTCAGATAGGCAGCGCCTATGAGCGTCAAATTTAGATACTGGCAACTCAATATCCATCAAGTTTGGATCAACAATTTTGTTTTACTTAGAGTTCTTCACGCTGTTCCTCCTAAAAGGTGCTGTGCCCCCATCTCGTGGTCGTGCGGTAGCGTTCTCGCTTCCCACGCCCGGGTTCTCGGGTTCGTTTCCCGGCGGGGTCAGGGATTTTCTCTGCCTCGTGATGGCTGGGTGTTGTGTGCTGTCCTTAGGTTAGTTAGGTTTAAGTAGTTCTAAGTTCTAGGGGACTGATGACCATAGATGTTAAGTCCCATAGTGCTCAGAGCCATTTGAACCATAAAAGGTGCTGTCAAGTTTTCTCCAAATGACCAGTCACTGGCGTGAAATTTTAGAGAGAGCAGGAGGTTCCAGGAAAATATATCGTAAGAGGAGCTTCAGCTGCCGGGAATAACTGCAGTTACATTGGCGTCGTGGTAATTGCAGCGCATCGGGTGGAACACGCTTGTGGGAGTTCGGTCTTAGCCGTGCGACAGGCGACGCAACGGCTGCTGCTGGAATGAACAGGAATACCGGGAAGCGGACCGGAGAAGACGTCACTGTGCACTGAGAATCTTCTGAGCTCTCCTATACTACAGGAGGTTCAGACTTCCGGGGCTAGACTGTTTTCTATTACTACGACGAACTGGCGTGCACGATTATTGTGAAACGTATACCAGTGGTGGTCAACCTGCTCCCAACGCCCACTACTGGGCATTCCACCTTTCAAATGTTCAAATGTGTGTGAATTCCTGAGGGACCAAACTGCTGAGCTCATCGGTCCCTAGACTTACACATTACTTAAACTAATTTACGGTAAGAACAAAACACACACACCCATGCCCGATGGAGGACTCGAACCTCCGGTAGGAGGGGCCGAGCAGTCAGTGACATGGCGCCTCAAACCGCGCGGCGTTCCACCTTTCGTGGTGGACAGTAGATGGTAGGTGTTTTCAAAAAATTCATTAGGGTTTCATAAAATTTTGGCATAAAGTACTTGGTAATTAATTATTATTATATGTTTTAATTTCCTGAAACTCTGCTTTATAAATTTTATAAAGCTCCTTCCCTACCTTATAAATCACCGTTACTGTGGACCCGGTGGGTGGCTAGAAAACGGGTGATAGATAAAAGAAGGTTGACTGCCTCTGACGTAGACAATTTATCATCTAATTGGAAGGAGCCTGTAGCATTTTGACCCACGTTGCGATATTTTGTGGTCACTTTAAATGGTTCAAATGGCTCTGAGCACTATGGGACTCAACTGCTGAGGTCATTAGTCCCCTAGAACTTAGAACTAGTTAAACCTAACTAACCTAAGGACATCACAAACATCCATGCCCGAGGCAGGATTCGAACCTGCGACCGTAGCGGTCTTGCGGTTCCAGACTGCAGCGCCTTTAACCGCACGGCCACTTCGGCCGGCTGTGGTCACTTTACAATTGTGTGATGATCATAAGCGTTTCATAATGAGGCTTTAGCCACGAAGGTGGTCGTGGTCAAATAAATAAAAATGTGACGTGTGACCGTGGAAGATTTGTTTCTTGACATACAACAGTACCATGTAGCCCCCATCTTTCACCGTTCGGGCTTACAGAGGAATGACGCTGAACTTCTACTTTGCGGTCCCCCCCCCCCTCCATCTTTCCCTCCCTCCTCCCCCCCCCCCGAGCACTGTGTATAGCCCCCCCTCTTTCTGTTTAACCCTCATTACTGTTTAGTGTGCTTATTCGTTCATCGGCATCAACACATTTTTTGATTGATGCTGTCTACATCGATACTAAAAATCTGTATTTATAGCGTCGTTTCGGCTACTGCCGTCATCAGATCGAAAACTAGACCTCGTAAAACAAGTTCAGTGTCAATATCAAACACTTGTAAATCGATCTTTATTGGTATTTTATGCCCTGATTAGGCATCGGTTTTATTGATTCTGAGACTGAACACCATTTTACGAGTCACGAGTTTTGATCTGACGATGGCAGTAGCCGAAATGACGTTACAAATAAAGACTTATACTAAGTGAAAAAAAAAGTGTCCAAATTCAGTCTCCAGATCGCTTTCCTTTATTTAAATGTGACCGGTTTCGGGTCATTTTCCCGTTTTCAGATGGAATTCGAAAGTTCACTGTCATATTATTAACTGAACTGAACGATTATATTCACAATGGTCGCGGACTCACACGGGAAATTTATTTCTTCTATCATAAGAGATTGTCTATCGCTTGCGCCTTGTCCCGCGGTTCCGCACGGTCGGCGTGGTTAGGAACGGATTTGGCATGTTAATGTTAAGGGGCGGCCGGATGCCCTTCCATTAAATAGTGTGAATGTGTTCAGGTGTCTGCGAGCTGTGTAACTGAGGCGCAACGTGGGGACCACCCCGGTATTCACCTAGCGGGATGTGGAAAACCGCCTAAAAACCACATCCAGGTTGGCCGGCACACTGGCTCACGTCGTCAATCCGCCGGGTGGATTCGATCCGGGTCCGGCGCGCCTACTCCAGTCCAGGAAGCAGCGCGTTAGCACTCTCGGCTACCCTGGCAGGGTCTTCTATCGTAAGAGATATGTATGAATAATTTTAAAACATGGAAAAGGAATAGCCCATGCTGGCTTTTCTAGCAACAATTCATTTTCGATTAGTGCAAAACTGTAAGAAATGCGTAATGTACTTTACATTTTCGTTGCGTTATCTTTCTGGGCATAACGAGAGCTGCCTCATTTAATAGCTGAAAACATCACACAAGCGTCTCCGCACTAGGGAGACGTAGATGTAATGGTAATGTTGCTCTACCCAGTCTGATGCTAAATTCCTCCTTTCGTGCATCTCCACCCCCTTTCCATTTGAGAGCCCTCCAGTTCTTGTTCTTGTTCTTGTTCTTCTTCCTCGAATTTCAACCTCCCCGCTTTCTGTTCCCTTCGCCCTTCCATTTCACAAAAATGCGCTCCCAGGGGAACAGCGCAGAGGGCGCGCTCGCCTGCTGCCATACCCTAGGTACGCCACTGCTGCGGAGTAAAAACGTAGATGTATTCTTTCTATCTACACAGAACGCTTCCTGCACATGTCTTCGTTCCTGGAGCACGCCGAAGCTACCGAGCATTCCTCGGAGAGATCCACCGGAGCAGACGCTCCGAAAAGACGAGAACATACGTCGACCCGAAATCGCGCCCGTCCCACAGAAAGGACCAACTTTTATGTTTGGCCGCCCTCGGGCTCCTAAGCGCCGCGCAGTTGGCAGCAATGTGCTCAGGGAGTCCCAGTACCTCCGGCATGTGGCGATGCGCTCGCTTATCGCCGCCGCGCGCTTCTTAATGCATGCGCGCCTCCCGCGGCGCCGCCGTCTGGAGCAGCGACCCTCCCCCTCACCTCCTCCTCCCTCACCCCTCCCCGCCCCCCTCCTACGAGAGGAACGGAAAAACTTTTCTCATTTGTGTCAGGATCTCCGGACCGGATTAGGGGCGCGAACGCCGGCGGCGCCTCGGTGCTCCCCGCCCGCCGTCATCCCGGCCGCTCTTTGCATAGCAAACCGAGCGCGATAACTCCGCCTATCCGGCGAGGCCCGACCGCGGCGACATCTCGCGGGCAGGCCCGCCCCCGTCCCAACTGCTCCAAATGTTTTAATTTAACTTAGGCCGCGAGATTGCGGCCGTGATCTCGCAATTGTTTACAAGACGACTACGACGACGACGAGCGCAGTGCTCGGCGGCCCGCGGGGGCGTGATGCGCCGCCGCCTGACAAATTTCGCCAGCGCCAGCCACCCCCGACGACCCAGCGGCTGCCAGAGGCGCGGCCGGGGAGAAATATTAGCTGTGCGACCGCCGCCGCCGCCGCCGCCTCCGGAGTTGATGGTTTTGTTATGAGACGCCCGTCCTCGATATGGCCACCACGTCCTGGGATATTCTTCTGGGAGGGACAAGCTGCTCTTCACTCATCCTGCTTCCAGAGCACGCCCCATGGCTCTGCACAGAAACACTTTCGCGGTCCCCTAGTAGCAGCAGTACACCCAACTTTCAGTTTTATTTGTTATCGACGTTACTGAACCAGCTTTTCTTGGCAACATGTCATTTACGAAATGGTTCTGCACTTATATTTTCTTCTGCTCTCTTCCTTCTTTTCTTTTCTTTTTTCTTCCATTTCAAATTTAATTGTGATATTTCTTGGTTGGGTAGGACGGAATATAGTATACTTTCTGAATGAAATCATTGCCGCCATTTCATTGTACGTTTTTATTATTTGTTTTTCTCACTAACATGACTTAGGCTATAGAGCCATTTTCAAGTGCGGTCTTGAGAGCTGAAATTAATACGAGGGGCGTTCAGTAGGTAATACAACACTTTTTTCTGGAAGCATGTTGGTTTTATTCAGGATTCCAATACACCATATTATTCCCCAGCCTTCTGGCTACAAAACCCTATTTTTCAACGTAATTTCCGTTCAGTGCGACGGCCTTACGCTCCCTTACTAAGAGCGCCTGTATGCCAGCATGGTACCGCTCTGTTGGTCGACGTCGGAGCCAACGTACTGCAGTGTCAATAGCCGCCCCATCATCCGCGTACTGCTTCTTGCTGAGTTCATCCTTCACTGGGCCAGACACATTCTGTTAGGCGGCGAGGAACACAACGGGCTCATACAATACCCCAAATGGTGGACGAGTGTGTCAGCACTAGTAATAGACGTCCAGTTGAGCAGCGAAGTGTCTGACTGCGAACCGTCGATCACCTCGAATGAGAGTGTCCGAACGTTTCAACACTGCAGGCATCTCAGCTCTGTGCAGCTGACCGTCTCTCTGGAGTTCGAACAAGTTTGCGTTTTTTTTTTTTTTTAAACTGTCAGGTCTTCGTAGCTATTCTGTAGGAGCCAGTGAATATCTGCGATGCTCTGGTTTCCTCCAAAAGAAACTCAATAACAGCTGTCTGCTAGGAACTAGGGCTGTTGGTAAAATATCGATACATCTATATTTTTTCCTTTCTATATATATCGTTACAGGCCTACGATATTTTTTTCCCGTATATATCGATATGGAAATGGCGAACTCGAGAGCCGATATTTTTATTTTATATTACGTTTTTCGCGATTCTGGGTAAATATTTGAAATTGTTCTTTTGAAATTATAGTAGAACATAATTTCACTTTCACTGTATGAAGGAGTCTTACTTCTATATGCGCCTTCATCACGTCCAGTCTTTCTCTTTAACTGTGTGAGGCAATTATAGGAGCCACAAAGACAAAGTCCTATTGCACTGAGGGGTGGCAGTGTGATTGTAATAACAAGTTTTCCGATCTGAAGAACGAGCGCACCAGTTGCGTCAAAAGACCAATTCTAACGTAACTAGTGCGTTATTTCCCCACATCGGCATTGTTCGAAAATAGTTGCCGAAAATGATGAACAAAAATCTAAATGACGAGACTGGTTTTTGTTGTGGGCGGAGACACGTGAGGTTAAATGCTGAGGTAATCGGTGCTCGCTACCAGCAAAAACTGCAACGTTTAACTTCACCACGCGGTTTTGACTCTACAACTGATAGGTCGCTGGCGTTTACAGAAATGAAAAAGAACAGGGAAGTCGACATGAACTGTTTCGGATAAATCAGATATGTGACGAAACCGATACACGGACTCACCGGACACCTTTTATTGTGCCACTTAACATGCAGTTCCTATTGTTACCAAAGAGGTTTTCGCGCATCGTCCTCCTTTCAGTTCTTGCTCTAAGGGGAATAAGCAGGCTGATATCTTGTTAATGTGCAGAATATCTAATAATAAATCAAAATTTAAATATGCGGCTCTAGGACCGGCTGTGTATTTCCAATGTGCAGCCCATATTTTTATAGGGTGGTTGGTCGACGTGTCAGTACTTTTTCTCGATGTGTCGAGGGCTTATAATGTTATATTTTTAAACATCGATATATCGGATTCTCGATATTTTTAAAAATATCAGCAGTCCTACTAGGAGCGCACCTCCGTTATGGACAACATTTTGAAGGCGCCGCCACATATCACTACTTCATGAAACTGTAGGAGCTGAAGTGGGAATATTCTACGATCTGACGGATCAGTCAATGTGCACATTAACATGTGACGATTCAATACCGGCTTACAAACAAGCAATATGAGGGGAGTTACCTTGGCGAAATGTAAGCCCAGGATAGCTTGCCATGAAGGGCAACCAAACGGGGAGCAAAATACCGCTCTGCTATAAGGGAACCGCGGATGACAACCAAAGCTATCCTGCTTTGGAATGAAATGGCATCGCAGATCATCGCCCCTGGTTGTCGGGTCGTTTCGTGGGCTACAGTCAGAATGGTTTCCCTCCGTTGTGTGGGGCACCTCTAGGCACTTCTTAGGCCTGGAATCTCAATGACTGGAGTATAATTTTCTTCACCGATGGGTCCCGCTCCGTACTGAGTCGCGATAACCGCGAAGATGTATCATCCACATAACCCTGCACAGTACTCCCATCCCACTGTAGTCAGCCTTCGCCGAAGCGCCAAAGCACAACAAATGTTTTTGAACTATCCCTCGCTTCTCTGTTCACTAATTTAAACCCATAGTTCCTTAACCATTTCAGTTCCACTTCCCTCGTAATAATCCTCGATGCTCCAGCTTTAATTGGAGCTGACCGTTAAGAGGTCACACTTAGACGTTTCAGTTGCACCAGTCCTCATCGTCAGCAGTGAAACAACAACTCCATTATCTTCGACGTCATCATGACATCAAGATCATCAATGTTTAGTTACGTCATACGCTTTGATCATTATTTTTTGTTCTTGTTTTCAAGGGCCACTGTGTAATTTTAAATCTGTAAAAGAGCGACCTCATTCTTTTTGCTGTTTTGTATATCATTCACCGCAGAAATGCGCTCCGTTGCCAGCTGACTCAATGCTAACACGTTATTTCACCAGCACGGCTGCCTGACACATCTCTGCTATCCATAGGGCGCCTCGCATTCTGCTTGGCACGTGCGTCGTATCGATTTTGTCTTTGCGCGCTTTCTCATTGATGCATCTACTAATTAGCCCGAGACGTCTCTCAATGAGAACTTTTGCACCATCCACATCGTGCCTTGATACAAAATAGCCAAGTCTAGATTGTGGAATTTCATAAGCTGTGCCAGCAGTATATTAACTGGGTACAAAAATTAACTAGCTTCCACTGCAGTGGCGTTTCTTTTGTTCGTATAGTGAGGGAGAAGATGGTGGAATGTTTTACGCATCGAAACCAGATTCTATATTTGTTTGACAACGGGCTGTCGGTATTTCCGTCTCGCCTTTGCCCTGTCTTGCATGAAACTCTGCATCCTTTTCGCAGTAGGTTTTGGACTCTGCTGCCATCGTGTTTTCTGATACCCACTCCTTTCGACATCTGCGACTATCGAATTTCCTTAGTCTCTTGCCGATAATTCTACTGTGGGGCATTGGACGACAGGAAACATGTGCTGGGGTTACTCATTCGTACCACAAATTGAAATTTCAAAATACACTGTTTACTGTTTTAGTCACACTGATGTGCTGGAAATGATAAAATGTAACATTAAGAGAAAGGGTGATGCTTTAACACTAGTAAACCAGATGCTAAAGACTTCCTGGCCATTTTCAGTATGAATGAAGTTTAAATCTCTAGTGGCGCCTTCTAGGGCTTGCTATATCAGTGAGCAGACTTAATTTCTGAAGACAGGCGAAGATGTATGCGAACGTTTTCACATTTTGGTAGGGGTTACACAGGACCTCAGTCAATGAATTACGAGCAATGATTTAACGGTAAAGATATGCCTGAATTTACCAACCGTCTTCGAGGGAAGTATGTAAAAGATTGAGCAGTTTAAGTATCATTGAATTTTGGACTTTCGATTCCTATTTCCATCTATAGCGAAAAGCATCCAGTGTCGTATCTACGTCGTAAGTCAAATGAAGTGTTTTTTCCTCTAACTTTTAAAATATTAAGTGAAACGACTATTTCTTTAAAGAGGTAAACATACGAAAATTTAGTCATTCTGCTGAGTTATGCAGATAGCGTTTTTAGTTATTTTCAAGTGAGCTACAGCAAAGATCTACAGTTTTTTAATAGAACATTATTTTCTGTGCCATGTGACATACATTTAAAGTAAATGTGTACAAATCACTTTAAATTATATTTCTACGAGCGACAAATTCCTCGATGCGTCGCAGATACTGACTTGGAGTAAACGTGCTTTACACGTCCAACCGCAGATGATTCCTGATTGAACATCGAGGAAGCTTGTGGCTCTGTGACACTGGCAAATTTACATCTAGTCCATACATCCTTTAGAAAGAGCATTTAGTTCTTCATTCAGGAATACCGGCAGTCATTTGAACATCCATTTAATTAACACTCCGCCACCAGAACATCCTTCTGAACACAGCCAGATACGTACAACATGTTGCATTAACGTTTCTAACTCCCCAACTAAAATAGATAGAAATTTGATTTAAATTGGTTTGTACACAGTTGGTTCAAGTATATGAGTCATGATAAAAATGATATTATATTTAGAAAATATATAAAAATATTACTCGTAGCTGTAACTCAGAAAAACAATTAAACAGACTACACTTAGGGACTAGATAGATAAAGCAACATAACATATTAAAAACTCAGTGGAAATAAATGAACATACGGGAGCATGTCGCCAGAGGTCTCCCAGTCGTGCACAGAAATCTGGAGGTCACATGGTGCATGGTGCACGGTGCACCTGGCTTCGCAACAGGAGGCAGTGAAAGGATCGGGAAAAGACTGTGTGTGTGTGTGTGTGTGTGTGTGTGTGTGTTTGAGGCAGCATGTGGATGATGTGGATGACCACATGGGGAAGAATCATTGGGAAACTGGAAGCAGGACGTAGAGTGAGAAATGTTTCATGTACACGGAGAGCGTTCCGAACCACAGCTGCCCGAAGAAGAGGAGGTGGTCGGCTACGGTTCATTACAGTACGAGATGACTGGTGCATTGTACAAATGTCAAGAAAACAGCGGGTGCAGCTGCAACCACATTTAAAGGGTCTGCAGGGGACCCAATCTCACGTTCCCCTGTGGTACTGCGACTACATAGGAGTGATCTGTCTGCCCAGCGACGAGCACGTTGTATTCTGCTGACACCCGCGCATCGGAGGCACCGTTTGTGACCGTGCCGAGGGCGTAGCGACTGGACCAACGAGGAGAGGGATCGTGTGCTGTTCTCGGATGCAAGCAGATTCAGTAGTGATTCTGTAAGTAACCTCATACGGAGAGAGGTGGGGACACGCAATGCACCCAGCAGCATTGTCGAGCATGATCGTTTTGGTGGTCCGTGTTCCATGGTGTGGGGAGGCGTAATATTGTTTTGGCTTGCTGACCTCCAAATCCTTGATCACGGTACACTCACCGGTGTCAAAGCTAATATGAGACACTGCGCTTTCCCCCTGTACACCTTTCCAGGTTTGCTTTCGGCGCCGACTTCATTTTTATGGATGGCAATGAGTGACCGCATAGAACAGTGTAGTTGGAGGAGCTTTCTTAGCGAGAGGATGTTTGGCAGATGGACTGATCTGCCCGTTCCCTCGACTTAAATCCCACCGAGCACGTGTGGGATGCGTTTGGGAGACGTAATGCAGGACGTCCACATGCTCCAGCGACCATATCACCACCACTCCGCCTACAGGCCACAAGTGGCCCATCGGGACCATCCGACCGCCGTGTCATCCTCAGATGAGGATGCGGATAGGACGGGCGTGGGGTCAGCACACCGCACTCCCAGTCGTAATGATGGTATTCTTGACCGAAGCCACTACTAGTCGGTCGAGGCTGAGTGCACCCCGAAAAATGGCACAAGCACATGGCGGCCAGGAAGGTCACTCATCCAAGTGCCGACCACGCCCGACAGCGCTTAACTTCGGTGATCTCACGGGAACCGGTGTATCCACTGCGGCAAGACCGTTGCCCCAGCGACCATACAGTTAGTGTTAACCGCACATGGGGAGGAATGGAACGCCCCACCACAAGAACTCCTTGCGAGGTCTGTGGCCAGCATGGGAGCGTGGTGATCACACACACTGTTAAGGACTATGTCCCACCTTTTGTAATGTCCATCAGACCATCATACACTCCTGGAAATTGAAATAAGAACACCGTGAATTCATTGTCCCAGGAAGGGGAAACTTTATTGACACATTCCTGGGGTCAGATACATCACATGATCACACTGACAGAACCACAGGCACATAGACACAGGCAACAGAGCATGCACAATGTCGGCACTAGTACAGTGTATATCCACCTTTCGCAGCAATGCAGGCTGCTATTCTCCCATGGAGACGATCGTAGAGATGCTGGATGTAGTCCTGTGGAACGGCTTGCCATGCCATTTCCACCTGGCGCCTCAGTTGGACCAGCGTTCGTGCTGGACGTGCAGACCGCGTGAGACGACGCTTCATCCAGTCCCAAACATGCTCAATGGGGGACAGATCCGGAGATCTTGCTGGCCAGGGTAGTTGACTTACACCTTCTAGAGCACGTTTGGTGGCACGGGATACATGCGTACGTGCATTGTCCTGTTGGAACAGCAAGTTCCCTTGCCGGTCTAGGAATGGTAGAACGATGGGTTCGATGACGGTTTGGATGTACCGTGCACTATTCAGTGTCCCCTCGACGATCACCAGTGGTGTACGGCCAGTGTAGGAGATCGCTCCCCACACCATGATGCCGGGTGTTGGCCCTGTGTGCCTCGGTCGTATGCAGTCCTGATTGTGGCGCTCACCGGCACGGCGCCAAACACGCATACCACCATCATTGGCACCAAGGCAGAAGCGACACTCATCGCTGAAGACGACACGTCTCCATTCGTCCCTCCATTCACGCCTGTCGCGACACCACTGGAGGCGGGCTGCACGATGTTGGGGCGTGAGCGGAAGACGGCCTAACGGTGTGCGGGACCGTAGCCCAGCTTCATGGAGACGGTTGCGAATGGTCCTCGCCGATACCCCAGGAGCAACAGTGTCCCTAATTTGCTGGGAAGTGGCGGTGCGGTCCCCTACGGCACTGCGTAGGATCCTACGGTCTTGGCGTGCATCCGTGCGTCGCTGCGGTCCGGTCCCAGGTCGACGGGCACGTGCACCTTCCGCCGACCACTGGCGACAACATCGATGTACTGTGGAGACCTCACGCCCCACGTGTTGAGCAATTCGGCGGTACGTCCACCCGGCCTCCCGCATGCCCACTATACGCCCTCGCTCAAAGTCCGTCAACTGCACATACGGTTCACGTCCACGCTGTCGCGGCATGCTACCAGTGTTAAAGACTGCGATGGAGCTCCGTATGCCACGGCAAACTGGCTGACACTGACGGCGGCGGTGCACAAATGCTGCGCAGCTAACGCCATTCGACGGCCAACACCGCGGTTCCTGGTGTGTCCGCTGTGCCGTGCGTGTGATCATTGCTTGTACAGCCCTCTCGCAGTGTCCGGAGCAAGTATGGTGGGTCTGACACACCGGTGTCAATGTGTTCTTTTTTCCATTTCCAGGAGTGTAAATCGCGGTGATTTCTGTGTAATTACTGTCTTTGAATAAAAATGTCATTTTGTTCGTCTCATTGCGCATATTACTGTAGTGTAGCAGTTATTTCTATGTGAGGTCCAAGTTCCAGAGCTATGTTACTGGGCAGTGATACATGATGCGCAAATTACTTTCGTTCTTAAGTTTTGCACGCCAGTGTATGTTCATAAATCCGCAGAAAGAGTAACGTTTCTTATGTTTGCCTATCTAAATAAGTACTCCTTTCAGTTATTATGTAAAAAAATGTCTTATCTAAAACAACCTGTATGCTATTTTCAGTGGCTGCTCTTAGTGCTTCTGTATTTACGTAAGTCAACAGTGGGAACCGAATTTTCGTGATTAATATTATTTATCAAAGTTATCATTGTAAATCTAGCCTGCTGCACTCAGTAATCTTCGTGGAGACCAAGGAGAGCAATTACAGTGCCACTAGCAACCGTGCTCTCTCTCTCTCTCTCTCTCTCTCTCTCTCTACTTTCTACCTATTTCTCTCCCTCCCTCTCTCTCTCCCTCCCTTTCCCTCCTATCTCTGTCTTCTCCCTCCCTCTCTCTCTTTTCCCCTCTGTTCTCCTCGTCCTCCGTACCCCTCATGGCACAGACGGACATGTGCACGTTAGCACGCTTCAGTCATCGCATCGCCTGCGATCGGCAGCGGCATACTCGAGCCAAAACACTATGATCTCTGCCCACCGAGAGATTGGTTGTGGGCACGTGACGCAGTGATGCAAGTGTATAATTAGAGGGAAATGGGGCAACATATGAGGAAACAGAGTAAAGTGAGAGACTTTGACAAACGGCAGATTGTCATGGCCCGGCCCCTGGGAACGAGTGTCATGGAAACGTCTGAGCTGGTCGGTTGTTCACGTGCTACATTTCCGACCATCTATGGAAACGGTTTGAGAACGACGAAACCACGACTAGGCGAAAGGTTGACGATTCACCACAGACCGTGGGGGTCGGACGCTTGTCCGCTCTGTGAAGCAGAATAGGCGACGAGTACGGCGCTGGGGCAGCCACAAGAGTTTCAGAACACACCGTTCGGCGCACATCGTTGAGCATGGAGTTCCGCAGCAGATGAACGTTACATGTCCCCATGTCGAAGTAACGACATCGTCAGTTAGGATTGCTTCGCGCACAGGATCACACAGTTAAACCGTGGTTCAGTACAAATACGTCACCTGGTCGGATTGATCACGTTTCTTCTTACACTAGGTCGAGAGTCGATTCAGGATACGCCGTCATTTTCAGAATGTTTTATTGTGAAGCAAAAGAACCTCGTGGCTCACTTGCAAACTTGATAAATTTCTTGCAGATGCAGAAACATTCGATGTTACCAGATTAGGCTGTACCAATTGAAACTAATATTTCACTCAACTATTTTAACGCCTGTTGTGTACGCGTCTGTATTTCGCTGTTCTGTTCTGGTTATATCGGCTTCGCGCAGTGTTGTTAGTAGGATCTTAAGGTTTGTGAATTACATCTGACAGATTGTTTTTAATTTCAAACGTACCTACGTTAAAATAACGACAGTCGTTGGTGTTCACTGGTCTGATTACTGCGGTACTGTAGCGCGCTAATGATAATTACAAACTACTTTATCTATAGTGGATTACATTGAGTGGTGTACTTTGCGGAAATATACTTGCTCTTGGGTCTCGCCAGTCATCGAGTTAAATTACGCTATTAAACTTCCTGGTAGATTAGAACTGTATGCCGAGCGAGGAATCGAACCTGGGATCTTTACCTTCCGCGTGCAAGTTCTCTAACAACCGAACTAACCAAGCACGATTCATGACTCGTGCTCACAGCTTTACTTCCACCAGTACCTCATGTCCAGCCTTCCAAACGTCACATAAATTCTTCCGCGTAACTTGCAGCAGTAGCACTCCTGGAAGAAAGTAGTCCTGCAAGTTACGTAGAACTTCTTGAAGTTTGGAAGTTGGGAGGTGAGGTACTGGCAGAAGTAAAGCTGTGAGGAATGGTCCTGAGTCGTGCTTGGGTAGCTCAGTTGGTGGTGCACTTGCCCGCGGAAGGCAAAGGGCGGAAGTTCGAGTCCTGGTCCGGCACACAGTTTTAATCTGCCAGGAAGTTTCATATCAGCCCATACTCCACCGCAGAGTGAAGATTCATTCTGCGTACGTTTCACTGGTCTGACAATATTGTTATAAATGATCATTAATTGAAACGATCGAGGTATGTCAACAACACCTGTCGGCAGCTGAGGGTTTCAATTAATTATCATTTATTCTAGAGAAGCTGCACGGTCATCAATGGTATCTGTTCTTTCGAGAACAGTTCGTATCTTCATATATAAATATTGTTATACCTCAGACTGACTTATGGCACATATTGTCAGTACAGCTGGGAGGGATATTAACTTAGTCTCCAGTCCCCAACTACTGTCAGACTGAACTTTTGCATTCGTCATTCTCCCTTTCATTGTCAGACTTTTATTGAGGCTACTTCGTCACTTGACTCGGGCTGCTTCGTCACTGACAATTCGCGATTAGCTGATTGCATTTCACGTAGTTCACTAATTCCGAGAGTTTAAACACGATGATGTGGCCAATCTTATTACCTTCTTTTATTTCTTTATGACATAATCACGAAGGCCAACGGCCTTGCCGCGGTGGTAACACCGGTTCCAGTCAGCTCACCGAAGTTAAGCGCTGTCGGGCTTGGCTAGCATTTGGATGGGCCACCGTTCGGTCTGCCAAGCACTGTTGGCAAGCGGGGTGCACTCAGCCCTTGTGAGGCCAATTGAGGAGGTAGGTGACTGAGAAGTAGCGGCACCGGTCACGAAAACTGACAACGGCCTGGAGAGCGGTGTGCTGACCAGATGTCCCTTCACATCCGCATCCAGTGACACCTATAGGCTGAGATGACGCGGTGGTCGTTTAGTACCGTTAGGGTCTTCCAAGATCTGGTCGGACGTAGTTTAGAACTCACAAAAGCATTTCATAGTGTGTAACCGGTTTCGACCAGCCAGTGTTCATTATCATACTAAAAACAAGTGCTGCAGCAAATTGAAATTCACGTTCCCTCGTGTCTTTACTAAATCGTTTTTACAAACGACTAGGAAAAACTCCCAAGGCAAAAAAGTCCTTTCAGTGACTGGAGAGAATCTGTATCTCCTCTGTTTCCGTAATCATTTTAACCGCTGCATTTCACATCATATACTAGCTCTAAGCTGATCTGTCACATACAAGTGTTTTTATCTAAGAATAATTACTCTACCCTAGATCTATCTGATCCTGCTTACTGTATTTAAACCTTGGCCTCCCTCTTTCATTTTGGCTTCTCTCATTCCCTTCAATTACCAAATTTACCATTCCATGATGCCTCAGGTTGTGTTCTATCAACGTATCCTTTCTTTCAGTCAAGTTGTAGTCCCAAGCTCTTTGCTCTCAAATTCACTCCAGTCCTTCATTATTTAGTCCATCTTCCCATCTAATTTTCAGCACTCTACTGTAACATCAAGATGGACAGATGGACTTATAACTATTGTGCGCTAAACAACTCCGTCACCAGCGCCTTTTATGAGGATCGTAGTTTTAACAATTGTAACAACACATTTCAAAAGTCTACATTTTCCTCTTGTTTGTATTATCGTGTACGTTTCACTTCCACATGAGGCATCACTCCAGACAAATACTTTCAGAGAAGACTCCCCAGAACTTAAATTTCTTCAATATTAAGAAATTTCTCTTTTTTAGGAGAGTTTTCTTGTTATTGCCAGTCTCCATTTTAAAGCCATCGTTTCGCTGCCGATATGGCAAAACTCATCTACAACTTCCAATATTTAATTTTCTAATTCCCTCAGCATCGTCTGACTCAATTCCATTGCATTCCATATTGGCCTTGGAAAACCTCCAGAATTTTTTTAAAAAGTTATATTCTTAGTTTTATTCATAGTTTCAGAGCGTGAAAACGTGGTCCAAGAACGGTGTAGTCTGTTTATTAACCGTGTAATTGGCCACATCCAACCATGGATCATTTCAAGCACTGTAGTACGTTCAAAAATCGTGAAATTGGTCACCACTGTCACCATTTTTGAACGTGTTACAGGTGGTTGGAGATGACCCAAGGTTGAAATTGGGCAATAGTGCAGATAATAAACAAATTACAGTCTACCTGGACCATGTTTTCATTCTCAAGACACCTCTATAAATCCAGAATGAGATTTTCACTCTGCAGCGGAGTGTGCGCTGATATGAAACTTCCTGGCGGATTAAAACTGTGTGCCCGACCGAGACTCGAACTCGGGACCTATTGCCTTACGCGGGCAAGTGCTCTACCAACTGAGCTACCGAAGCACGACTCACGCCCGGTACTCACAGCTTTACTTCTGCCAGTACCTCGTCTCCTACCTTCCAAACTTTACAGAAGCTCTCCTGCGAACCTTGCAGAACTAGCACTCCTGAAAGAAAGGATATTGCGGAGACATGGCTTAGCCACAGCCTGGGGGATGTTTCCAGAATGAGATTTTCACTCTGCAGCGGAGTGTGCGCTGATATGAAACTTCCTGGCAGATTAAAACTGTGTGCCCGACCGAGACTCGAACTCGAGTCTCGGTCGGGCACACAGTTTTAATCTGCCAGGAAGTTTCACCTCTATAAATCTTCGATTCCGCTGTAGATTCTAGTACCTTTGCCCTCTATGGAGGCCAGACATCGGCTGCTGCAGAGATCGGCCAGCTGCAAACTCTACACTCCCAATATAATAACGTGTGCCATTAAAATCAACACCAGCAAGGGTTTTACTGAATAGCAGGAACAATAAATGATTACATTTGTAGGTGCTTTTGGAATGTACCGCGTATGAAATTTAGTACACAGAGATTCCACCTCTGGTAGCAGTGATGGCTCTAACTGGGCTGGTCATCGAGTATAACTGAGCTTGGATGACAGATGTGAGTGCGTCATTCCACGATGCTCCTATTTTGGGCCAAGGATCATCAGTCGTAGTGCCTGACGAGTGGTGGCTTGCCAGCCCCTCGGCAACCTTTTGACCAGATGTTTTCAATGAGTGAGAGTTCTGGAGAACGGTAACAGGCAACACCCGCTCTGTGATGGCAGATCAACACAGCACGAGCATTATGCCATCTTGGGTCAAATATACGACAGGGAGACATCGAATGTGGCTATAGCAGCCACACTTAACTGTAACGTCTGCTGTCCAAATTACCGGCTATGCGAACCAGACGTGACAGCAACGTCTACTCAGTGACAGTGCCAGTGCCAGTATGGCGTTGCTGAACGCAGTTAAGCAGTGTTCGTTCTCCACGTAGAATAGACGTCCATCGTGACGTCCATATGTCCAGTGTGATGTATGTAGAGCTGTGAATCGTGAAGACGACGCGGTGCCACTCGTGTGGGCAGCGTTGTCTTTAGGCATACCACTGTCGACGCGTCCCTCTCTGGTGCCGTGCCAAGAGGAAGCGCAACATCAGTCACCATGTGCAGAGTTCCAGAATCCGTAGCACTGTCCTTGTGGATACTTTTCTTAAGCCTGATTTCTGACCGAAGGTACATGATGCGGCTGTACAACCCTGCATGTCCGAGTGAACAATATGTCTTTCCTCTCGGGCGCTAGTTGGGTGTGCCGTTGAGATAGCGAATGCCGTTGAGTACGACTCTCCTGAACTCATCAGTTCCATATTCATATGACAGTTAACTTAACTTCCATGGGCCCACTGCCAGTACTCAGTCCAAATTATATTGATGCCTCAGCTTCTTCGACACAGGGCTTATTTCATTTACTAAATTTTTTAAGAACCAGTCTTAGACGTTAGTTCTCCCCCATAGTTGAGTAGTCAGCGTTGCTGACTGTCATCCTGGGAACATGCGATCGATTCCCGGTACTGCCAGGGGTTTTTCCTTGTTTGGAGAACTGATACAGATGTACTTAGCCTCGTGAGGCCAACAGAGGAGCTAGGCGAAGGATTAGTTGTGCTTACAACGTGAAGAAACATAACGGCGATCTGGAGAGCAGTGTGCTGACCGGATACCACTCGAAACCGCATCTGGCGGTGCCATTGGTAGAGCCAATCAGAGCCAGAACGAGGAACAAGGGAAAAGATCTTAAACAATGCCTAGGTAGGAAATCGTTAAATTTGAATAAAATCCCGATTGGATAACGTCCTTTTTCAAGCATCAAGAGCTGCTGATAAATAGTTCTTCATTCATATCGATGTAGATGTAGAAATCATCTTCAGTTACCTTAAAGTTTTTTATAATAGCTTACATGATGCTATAGATTTAACATTACTGTAACATTGTTATAAGTAATATTAAGATATCTGAAGATGAATTGAACATAGACATCGATTGTGAATGAAGAATAATTTACCAGCTCCTACCGTTTGAAATATGTAGTTTTTGATATACTTACGATTGGTGGGGCGCACCAAGCGTAGACAGTTATAATGCCATTCCGAAGCCGTGTCTGTCGGTTTGTCGGGAGGCCATGGGGAGGCTGCAGGACTGCTGCGTCTGGAACGCGCGGAGCGGGGCGAGGTGCGACGACAAACGGTTCCGGAGAGGACACCGCTGATCGGAGAGCACCTGTGCGGAGCTCACGTTACAGTGGGTCTTCGGGCGACGCGGCTCGGCGCGGTGAATCCCCTCGTTCGTTACACATCCCGCGAGACGCGACGCGAAATTAGGAGCGGGCCGACCAGGGGGTCCTCAGCTGCCCCCGATCGGCCTCGTTTGATCTCCGTGCAGACTTGGCTCCGGCCAATTTACCAGTGAAAAGTCGAGGTGCTCTTCAAAAGGAGCATTGATCTACGGGCGGCCGAGCGGCTATCGATCGACGCGAGCGAGGCCCGCCGGAGGCGCCCGGCTGGCTCCACTCCTAAATTTGTAATGGCAATGAGCTCCGGCGCTGGCCGCTTTGATCACCGGCATTTTGGGAATTGCTGTTTTCCCTCTGCTACCGCCCACCCCTCGCCCGTCCTCTCCCGTGGCTGATGGCCAAGTGCTTTCGTAAAACGTCGAGTGGCATTTAGTGTAATCTAGTTATGGTTCGCAGTTTTGAAAACGGCTTGCTATCCGAAGACAGATTACATCCTTCCAGCCTCGCGAGCACGCCGTGCCCGCAGAACTACCTGTGGTAAATTGATCTGTCTTACGAGGAGGAAGAAGTAACGAGTGAGTTACCCCTCTTTTCCTAATGATACCGCCCAACAGAACCGGTAGGTTGAAACCACAATTACCACGAATGGCGCTTCATTATAGATAATGGCGCCATAGTAATTCGTAACTGCCTATCCTATAGCAGCGAGGAGGATCTTGCATTTCTTGTAGCCCTGTCGGACAGTAGGGGTACTACCTTTGCAAATCTTTAAATTTTGCTTTGATCTACATCTGCATCTAAACCTACATACCGTAGTGGAACAGGAAAGTGGTAGCGCTTGGCTCGAGCCATGAATGAACATTGTTGTTGAACGTAATTTCATCAATAAAAAAAGGACCACCAGTGATAAAAAACGCAACGCAATAACCAATTTGACTTATTCTCCGTGGGTCATTCCATGGAATTTCATCGTTGAGTGGTTCAAATGGTTCAAATGGCCCTGAGACCTATGGGACTCAACATCTTAGGTCATAAGTCCCCTAGAACTTAGAACTACTTAAACCTAACTAACCGAAGGACATCACACACACCCATGCCCGAGGCAGGATTCGAACCTGCGACCGTAGCAGTCCCGCGGTTCCGGACTGCAGCGCCAGAACCGCTAGACCACCGCGGCCCATCGTTGAGTGCTAAGGATTTATATCACAACATTATTTCTCCTAAAATGATTTGAACATTAACTGATTTAAAGTGAGCCACCAGAACGTAACCATAACATCAAATGAAACTATGTGGTTCCAGAGATCTTTTCAAGTCTCAGACGTCTGTGATGTATATATGCAGACTGAAGCGACAATGAAAATTTGTACCGAGGGTAGGATTCGAATCCAGGCCTCCAGCTCATTAGGCAGAAGCACTAACCAATACACAACCGTGACTTTGCACAACTGCACATGGGCTGAGGCGTCAATGGGAATTTGCAAATGAGAATGGAGGTGTTCTAGGGTAGTCTGTGCAGTTGCGCAAAGCTACTGTGCCACGGTGGCATAGTGGTTAGCACATATGTCTTCTTAGTAAGAGGCCCGGGTTCGAATCCAGGCCTTGGTACAAATTTTCATTCGTCGCTTCAGTCTGCATACATACGTATCCATAACAATTTACGTAAAAAGCATTTAAGCTTAGTAGTCATCAGTTGACAAACGATTCATTAAATAGAGTAATTTGTGCTAGAAGTGACGTAATGGTTCAAATGGCTCTGAGCACTATGGTACTTAACATCTATGGTCATCAGTCCCCTAGAACTTAGAACTACTTAAACCTAACTAACCTAAGGACATCACACAACACCCAACCATCACGAGGCAGAGAAAATCCCTGATCCCGCCGGGAATCGAACACGGGAACCCGGGCGCGGGAAGCGAGAACGCTACCGCACGACCACGAGATGCGGGCAAGTGACGTAATAACAATTATCTTGTATTGACTTGAGTAATCACTGAGACCAGCAATTGAACGTAAGTTTCGTTAAATACGAGTTGCATTAACAACGATTAAGTTCAATTAAAACTGTAACGCCAGTGCGAGCAATAAAACTGTAATGTCAGTGGGGCTACGCATTCGCTTAACTCGTGCTATCCAACTGCTCTATTTAACAACATAAATAGATTGTAAGCCCTCACCGCGGCTTCACATTCAGATGTACAGGGCTATCGACTACTGACTACAGCTGGCAGTAACACAGCTTTATTCCGGCCTATTTAATAAGCTCCATTACCAATTGCACAATTCCACAAAGCCGGCTGCTGTAGCCGAGCGGTTCTAGGCGCTTCAGCCCGGAACAGCGCTGCTGCTACGGTAACAGGTTCGAATCTTGCCTTGGACATGGATGTGTGTGATGTCCTTAGGTTAGTTAGGTTTAAGTAGTTCTAAGTCTAGGGGACTGATGACCTCAGATGTTAAGTCCCATAGTGCTTAGAGCCATTTGAACCATATGAATTCCACAAAATGCAGTTACACCTCCGACTTATGACCGAAAAATTACACCGTGAATGTATCTCTTATCGCAATAAGCCCCCAACAAACGCAACGTTTGCTCGCTTACTCAAATAGGCACATCCAGCCACAGTTTAAAACGTAACTGAAGTATCACTGGAGGCACAAGTGAACACCTTGCCACAATTGCAGATCAGAAGCATTCAAATTATAATCAGATCGATTTATCTTTCCCAATATGGAGTAATTGTACAAACATTCACCACAGTGATAATAGGTAAAAACATCACCACTGCCGGTTGTAAGCGCTACAGTCTGGAACCAAGCGACCGCTACGGTCGCAGGTTCGAATCCTGCCTCGGGCATGGATGTGTGTGATGTCCTTAGGTTAGTTAGGTTTAATTAGTTCTAAGTTCTAGGCGACTGATGACCTCAGAAGTTAAGTCGCATAATGCTCAGAGCCATTTGAACCATTTGAACCATCACCACTGCACCTGCGCTGACACGAGATAAAATCACACACCAGGTCCTCATACTTTGCGGTAATCTTAAACATTACCGGTGCACATAGAAATCTTTAAATTAACCACCATATTTCACAGTTATTCGGCCGTTTAGGTAATGTACTTACCACATAAAGAGACCGAGACAGTTCACAATTCCCAGGTCTAAGAGATCAGCCTCCCACAGACCGTCGTCGTATCTCTGTGTTAGTCAAACCCTCGCCCTCCCACGGCGCAACTGACGATCCGCGCACAATGCTCTTCGCACAAAGAAAAGCCCCGCATTTCGGAGCACACTGCCAGGTGCGTGATCTGGCGCTCCGCCGCACGGCCACACTCAAAAGGGAAACTCCCTATCGCACCCCCATCAGATTTAATGATAAAGTGGGCCAGTGGATGGCCCGTCAAAAACTAAACGAGGATCAAGCATGGAAACCGGAAGAAGATGTACTAAACTGTGAAGAAAGAAGCAAAATAGAAACACTCTATCATCCATGTTCAAATCTCCCTCGTGCCCCTTCTTCTTTTTTTCAAAATTATGAACGTTCCGTCCGGTGTCTTTTGTCCTTCTGTGGTCTTGGCAATTGCCATACCATACGTCGGTTAAATAATAAGTTATGTGATAAGAATATATCACCGTCGCAACTAAATGTAGATTCAGCATAGACCCTCACAGAAATGAAAACAACAAATAAACGGGTTTGAACTATGTTACAACAAAGGAATTCAAGAGTCAAATCTTACAAAACGGAATGCAACAGTCAAAACATGTTGTACCTATGGAGAACTGTTAGGTGGTACGTACTCTCTGTTGCAAACGAACGTTACACGACACAGATATGAATACAGCGAATAGACACGTCAGCGACTGGACGGACAGTTCATAATTTTGTGAAAGAAAGCGGAGCGCAAGGGAGACCAGAACACAGGTCTCCCCTTCTGCTGTCCAACACCATGACCACATAACCACGATGCCGGGGCTACTGAAGGTCGTTCGATGTTGCACGTCTTGAGCTTTGACCGTTCACTGTTTCGACTTTGTATCTTTCTTCACAGTACAGTATACTTCTTCTATTTTCAAGCTTGATCTATGTTCAGTTTTTGACGCCCTATTCACTGGACCATATTTCTACTAGACCTGAGGGGGATGCGACGAGGAGTCCCCTTGTCAGCAGCAAACTTCACTGCCGTGCCGGGCGCATCGTCGCGTACGTGAGACGTCTTTTTACGGCACACATACAAGGGCTGCAAAACCGCTGTGAAGTGCATTGCGGAGAGTACTTAGCATTGTAGCACAATACAGAGATGCTCCGCATTCAAACAGGGTACGGACTGCTGTAAGAATTACTCCTTAAGCGCCGCAGTTCGCGCGTTAATTATTCTTGTACTCGCGGTCAGTGAGGGAGCGATACGAAGGGGCGTGAAATGTATTCTTCATTTATACTGGTACTTGGCACTTTCGTTGGATAATTAGCGTCTGTCTTCAAGCGTCTGGTAATTTAGGCGAGTGAAACAAAAATATGGCCATACGTGATGCCTTTAACTGTAAACGTTCATTATCCCCTTCTAGTGCTATGTGGTGTGGGTTCTACACACTTCAGCAATATTCTAAATTGGCTGCACATGTGTTTTGTATGTCTCCTTTGTTGTAGAGTGCATTTTCCCAGTATCCTATCAATCAAACGATTTTTCCGGCCAGCTTTATCTACGACTGAGCATGTGTCATCATTCCATTTCATATCCATAGAAATTGTTCTACTCAGGTATTTTTATGAGTTGAGTGATTCCACTTTTTGACGCTTTGATGGTATAGTCATGGTAGAAGGCGCTTGAAAAAGAATATACGTATTTCGAACGCATGTAGTTATTAAACTGTGAGGCATGTAACTACGAAACTTGCGACACATATTTACGACTCTCTCAAGTTTAGATTACAGATGTTCCATATATCCTCCACCAGCGACACATCGATACTTGAATCCCTTACTCGGGATAGCATTTCCGTTGTCACTGATGTAATGGCAGTACGGATACGGTTCTTCGACTCTTCGAGATTCTATGTTAGTGTTGGGGAATAAACTTTGTCATCAATGAAACCCCACAGGAAGAAGTCACAGCGCGTCAAATCTGGTGACCGTGGTGGCCAGCTGATGAATAAACTCTGTCATTAATGAAGACCTACAGGAAAAAGTCACAAGGCGTCAAATCCAAGTGTGAAGTACTAAGTCGGCGGCTGTTTGAAGACCATTCCAACGGCTCCGTAGAATTTCATTAAGATATTTACGCATTTGATAACTCTAGCGAAGGGCTACCCTGTATTGTAGAAAAGTGATATTGTCTTCGTTCTGCCTCGGAAACATACAAATGGTTCAAATGGCTCTAAGCACTATGGGACTTAACATCTGACGTCATCAGTCCCCTAGAACTTAGAACTACTTAAACATAACTAACCTAAGGACATCACACACATCCATGCGCGAGGCAGGATTCGAACCTGCGACCGTAGTGGTTGCGCGGTTCCAGACTGAAGGTCGGCCGGTGTGGCCATGCGGTTCTAGGCACTACAGTCTGGAACCGAGCGACCGCTACGGTCGCAGGTTCGAATCCTGACTCGGGCATGGATGTGTGTGATGTCCTTAGGTTAGTTAGGTTTAACTAGTTCTAAGTTCTAGGCGACTGATGACCTCAGAAGTTACGTCGCATAGTGCTCAGAGCCATTTGAACCATTTGAACCAGACTGAAGCGCCTAGAACCGCTCGGCCACACTGGCCGGCCTGTGTTGGCAATGTCGGTCATCCAAAAGGGGTGAAAACGCCTGGAAACATCGAGAAGACACGCGCTGCGTTTCAAACCAGCCTCAGGAAACCGATGAGATGAGCAGCATAACAGGTAGGAATCAACCGGGAGGCATTGCGGCAAATTGTTGTTGAAAACCTTCACCTCTTCCCATACAGAATTCAAACCCATCAACCTTTAAGCACCAGAGCCATGGAACAGCGGTTGTGTTTCTTCAACAATTGTCCACTGAATTGACGAACAGGACTTTGATATGAATATAGCTTGGTTTAGCGATGAAACCCACTTTCAATTAGATGTGTTAGTCAATAATCGAAATTGTCACATTTGGGGAACTGAGAATCCGCATTTCGCGCTCGAAAAGTCTCTTCATCCTCAACGGGAGGCTGTGTGGTGTGCATTGTCCAGTCATGAAGTAATCAGTGCGATATTCCTTGATGACGCTATGACTACCAAATGGTGCATGAAGGTTTTCGAAGATGATTCATCCCCATTATCCAAAGTGACTCTGATTTCGACAAGATGTGGTTCATGCAAGACGGAGCTCGGCCCCATCGGGGCAGGAGAGTTGTTGATGTCCTGGAGGAGCACTTTGGGGACTGCGTTCTGGTTCTGGGCACCCAGAGGCAACTAGCATGGGCCTCGATTAGCCGCCATATTCTCCAGATCTGAATACATGCGACTCCTTTTCGTGGGACTATATAGAAGACAAAGTGTACATCAATAACCTCAAACCATTGCTGATCTGAAAACAGCCATTCAGGAGGTCATCGACGGCATCGATGTTCCGACACTTCAGCGGTTCTTGCAGAATTTCACTATTCGTCTGCGCCACTTCTTCGCCAATGATGGCAGGCATATCGAACATGTCATAAGCTATATCCGATAATCTGCAGTGACGGTTACATGTTGAATAAAGTATGTTCACGCTGTAGTTTGTAACTGATGTACGTTTTTTTTCATATAGATCAATAATTGTCACCCTTTACATACTTCGCAAGCCACCATATGGTGCGTGGCATATACCACTACTAGTGATTTCCTTTTCTGTTCCATTCGCAAATAAAGTGAGGGAAGAACGACTGTCTTAAAGCCTCTGTACGAGCCCTAATATCTCTACTCTTACCTTCGTGGACAATTTACGAAATCACCCTTAAAAGCAGGTTGTCTAAATTTTCTCAATAGTGTTCCTCTAAAAGAACGTGGCCTCCCTTTAGAGCTCCCGAAGCATCTCTGTAATACTTGCGTGTTGTTCGAACCTACGGGTAACAAATGTAGCAACCCATCTGTGAGTTGCTTAGATGTCTTCCTTTAATCCGACCTGGGTCGCACTAGTGTCACATATGCGGTCACCTTTACAGATGAACGACACCTTCCTAAATTTCTCCCAATAAGCCGAAGTCGACCATTGGAATCCCCTGCTGCAAATCCTTACATGTTCATTCCGTTTCATACTGCTTTGCAACGTTGTTGTTGTTGTTGTGGTCTTCAGTCCTGAGACTGGTTTGATGCAGCTCTCCATGCTACTCTATCCTGTGCAAGCTTCTTCATCTCCCAGTACTTACTGCAACCTACATCCTTCTGAATCTGCTTAGTGTATTCATCTCTTGGTCTCCCTCTACGATTTTTACCCTCCACGCTGCCCTCCAATGTTAAATTGGTGATCCCTTGATGCCTCAAAACATGTCCTACCAACCGATCCCTTCTTCTAGTCAAGTTGTGCCACAAACTTCTCTTCTCCCCAATCCTATTCAATACCTCCTCATTAGTTATGTGATCTAACCACCTTATCTTCAGCATTCTTCTGTAGCACCACATTTCGAAAGCTTCTATTCTCTTCTTGTCCAAACTAGTTATCGTCCATGTTTCACTTCCATACATGGCTACACTCCATACAAATACTTTCAGAAACGAGTTCCTGACACTTAAATCTATACTCGATGTTAACAAATTTCTCTTCTTCAGAAACGATTTCCTTGCCATTGCCAGTCTACATTTTATATCCTCTCTACTTCGACCATCATCAGTTATTTTACTCCCTAAATAGCAAAACTCCTTTACTACTTTAAGTGTCTCATTTCCTAATCTAATTCCCTCAGCATCACCCGATTTAATTTGACTACATTCCATTATCCTCGTTTTGCTTTTGTTGATGTTCATCTTATATCCTCCTTTCAAGACACTGTCCATTCTATTCAACAGATCTTCCAAGTCCTTTGCTGTCTCTGACAGAATTACAATGTCATCGGCGAACCTCAAAGTTTTTACTTCTTCTCCATGAATTTTAATACCTACTGCGAATTTTTCTTTTGTTTCCTTTACTGCTTGCTCAATATACAGATTGAATAACATCGGGGAGAGGCTACAACCCTGTCTCACTCTTTTCCCAACCACTGCTTCCCTTTCATGCCCCTCGACTCTTATAACTGCCATCTGCTTTCTGTACAAATTGTAAATAGCCTTTCGCTCCTTGTATTTTACCCCTGCCACCTTCAGAATTTGAAAGAGAGTATTCCAGTTAACATTGCCAAAACTTTCTCTAAGTCTACAAATGCTAGAAATGTAGGTTTGCCTTTTCTTAATCTTTCTTCTAAGATAAGTCGTAAGGTTAGTATTGCCTCACGTGTTCCAACATTTCTACGGAATCCAAACTGATCTTCCCCGAGGTCGGCTTCTACCAGTTTTTCCATTCGTCTGTAAAGAATTCGCGTTAGTATTTTGCAGCTGTGACTTATTAAACTGATAGTTCGGTAATTTTCACATCTGTCAACACCTGCTTTCTTTGGGATTGGAATTATTATATTCTTCTTGAAGTCTGAGGGTATTTCGCCTGTCTCATACATCTTGCTCACCAGATGGTAGAGTTTTGTCATGACTGGCTCTCCCAAGGCCATGAGTAGTTCTAATGGAATGTTGTCTACTCCCGGGGCCTTGTTTCGACTCAGGTCTTTCAGTGCTCTGTCAAACTCTTCACGCAGTATCTTATCTCCCATTTCGTCTTCATCTACATCCTCTTCCATTTCCATAATATTGTCCTCAACTACATCGCCCTTGTATAAACCCTCTATATACTCCTTCCACCTTTCTGCCTTCCCTTCTTTGCTTAGAACTGGGTTGCCATCTGAGCTCTTGATATTCATACAAGCGGTTCTCTTCTCTCCAAGGGTCTCTTTAATTTTCCTGCAGGCAGTATCTATCTTACCCCTAGTGAGATAAGCCTCTACATCCTTACATTTGTCCTCTAGCCATCCCTGCTTAGCCATTTTGCACATCCTGTCGGTCTCATTTTTGAAACGTTTGTATTCCTTTTTGCCTGCTTCATTTACTGCATTTTTATATTTTCTCCTTTCATCAATTAAATTCAATATTTCTTCTGTTACCCAAGGATTTCTATTAGCCCTCGTCTTTTTACCTACTTGATCGTCTGCTGCCTTCAGTACTTCATCCCTCAGAGCTACCCATTCTTCTTCTACTGTATTTCTTTCCCCCATTCCTGTCAATTGTTCCCTTATGCTCTCCCTGAAACTCTCTACAACCTCTGGTTCTTTCAGTTTGTCCAGGTCCCATCTCCTTAAATTCCCACCTTTTTGCAGTTTCTTCAGTTTCAATCTGCAGTTCATAACCAATAGATTGTGGTCAGAATCCACATCTGCCCCTGGAAATGTCTTACAATTTAAAACCTGGTTCCTAAATCTCTGTCTTACCGTTATATAATCTATCTGATACCTTTTAGTATCTCCAGGATTCTTCCAGGTATACAACCTTCTTTTATGATTCTTGAACCAAGTGTTAGTTATGATTAAGTTATGCTCTGTGCAAAATTCTACAAGGCGGCTTCCTCTTTTATTTCTTCCTCCCAATCCATATTCACCTACTATGTTTCCTTCTCTCCCTTTTCCTACTGACGAATTCCAGTCACCCATGACTATTAAATTTTCGTCTCCCTTCACTACCTGAATAATTTCTTTTATCTCATCATACATTTCATCTATTTCTTCATCATCTGCAGAGCTAGTTGGCATATAAACTTGTACTACTGTAGTAGGCATACGCCTAGATATTTAATTGATGCTATATTCAAACATTACGGGTTTGTTTTTCTTACTCATCTGTATTTACGTACATTTTTCTGCATTTAGAGCTAACAGCTATTCATCACACTAATCAGAAATTTTGTCCAAGTCATCTTGTATCCTCCTACAGTCACTCAATTTTGCTACAGTTACTCAATTTCTACATTTTCACGTACAGCACAGCGATAGCAACAAATAGGCACAGATTTTTGCTTACCCTCTCCACCAGATAGTTTATGTGTATAGAAAATAAGAGTGGTCTTATCACACTTCCCTGGGACACTTCTGACAATACTTTTGTCTCTGAAGAAAACTCGCCGTCGAGGGGAACGTACTAGGTTCTAGTACATATCTGGGAACCTATTCCAGATGCTCGTTCCTAAAGGAAATTTATTATATCAGAAGTAAGAATGTGTTCAAGACTTCTGCAGCAGAATTTTGTAGGTCCTTTCTTCGACCCTTCTTGTATACAGTAGTCACCTGCTCTTTATTCCAGCCAATTAGAATTGAGAGATACATTCGCGATAAATGCAAGCTAAATAAGAGGTCAACGCCGAAGCGTCATCTTCGTAAAACCGAACTGGGATTCCATCCAAACCTGGCGACGTCTTTGTTTTCAGTTCTTTTAGTTGTTTCTCTACGCCAGCGATGCTTATTACTATGTCTTCCAAAGGTGAATCTGTGCGGACGTTATGTTTGTACGATTCTTCTGCGTGAACGATTTCTTAAATGCGCAAATTAGAACTTCGGCTTTACTTTTGGTATCTTCTACTACCATATCAGACTGGTCAACAAATGACTGGATGGGAGTCTTAGACCCACTCAGTGGTTTTACGTTTGACCAAAGTTTTCTCGGATTCTCGGCAAGATCTACTGCTAAGGTATGATGTTGGTGGTTTAAGCTTCGCCCATGGATCTTTTTACAGGCACCCGAATTTCTATTATCTTTTACCTGTCGTCATTTGCGATTTCTCTTCTGAACTGAGAGTCCAACAGTGTTTGCTTCTTCAGCGTTTTTCGAAATTCGTTGTTAAACCACAATGAGTTTCTACGTCCTTAATCCACTTACTCGGCACATATTTCTACAATCCGCTTAAACTTAGCCCGTAACTCCTTTACGTCCATCGTACCGGAACTAAATGATGTCATTTCATTGTCTTAGTGGAATGCTTCAACTGCCTACCTGCTCTTTCTAGCAGAAATACACTCCCAGCCTTCCTGATTGATTTATTAACTTCAGTAACCAAATTCGCTGTGATAACTTGATAGTCACTGATCGCTGTCTCTACTGTATACTGGTGCCGCCAATAAGTTCAGGCCTGTTTGTAACTACGTGGTCTAAAATATTTCCACTGCGAGTGGGCTGTCGAAATAGCAGCTCATGACCATCCTTACTTGGCGACCCATCGTGTATCTAAATAAGTATATTTTTGTTTTACGAAATATTGTTGAAACAGGCAACACTTCGAGATCTATTTGCTATTCACAGAAAGCAGCGCAACAGTACAGATTTTTCAGTAGTGAATTAAAACTGAGTAATATTATTAAACGGAGATCCGCGGTGTGTTTATCTCCTTTGTTACGCAACCAGTAATTTATCTTTTATGCATTTTCTTTGCTGTACTTTTCTCATCTAAGAATACACATCTCATTTCCGTGGCCGTTGTCGTCAGTGTGACTTTAATTCGACTCGGAGGTAATCGATATTCATCTACTTGGTAGAAAAGAATTATCGCCGCCAATATCTAGGCTACAAAACGAGGAGAGGTAAAGACATCCCGGTCATCAGTCTGTTAACTGCCATCCTCTGTATTGTCCCATATTCTTCACAGTTTCTAGTATGACAGGCCGTTTAGTCTACTTGTCGATGCTAGCCCCGCTACAAAGTAGAGTGTGCGAAGTGGCTCTAAATGGCCGGAAATAAATTGTGCGTAACACTCGGCCGCTACCGCCGGAATTCGTCGTTACTCTGCTTGGTCGATCGTTGACACGTCGGTAATTGGAATCAGTCGGGATTTTGTTAATGGCAACGCAATTTAGCTGTGCAGGTTGATTAGATTTTTGCCGCCTCTTTTGGGTACTTGTCTCGCTAATTGAAGTTTCACACCCATGGCTATGCAAATGGCGTTTCAGAGAATGGCAGCCACGAATTACTTGACCAGTATTGAACTTAATTGTAGATAGAGCAAGGAACAGGGACAAGAAGAAAAGTCCCGGCCTCTTCTTTCAGCCGTTCACGAGGGTTATATTTTGCATCGTCATCTGCAAAACCAAGCTATCCTGTGGCAGTGATTAATGTTCTTCGGGATACGTAAACAAAGAAAAAGAGATGTTTGCTGTGGCGCATCATTCTGACGATAAGACCTCACAACACCTCAATTTACATGCTGCTTTTTCTCGAATTTCTGTCATCTTAGTGAGTAAACAATTTTAAAAAAACTGATTTTAATGAGGAGGAAAATGACGCGTAGCTAGTGATTACGAGAGCAATATTCTCGGTTTTACAACCGTAGTCGCCTCCTTACTGAATCAGCAATATATACTGTTTAGAAACATCGTGGATCTCCATTTCTCCTGTAATGCCTGTTTCCTGTAGTCCTCCTCTAAACATGTGTTACGCAGGAAGATATGCACGTAGGTTGTACACCATCAGTTCAAAAGTTCTTGGAAGAAAAAGCGTTCACACTTATGAATACTTGCACTCTTTCTTTAGTATATTTCGAAGATAAATTTTCTTTCAGAAGGTAATTTGTTTGTTAAATTACACATAAATGCAGTATTATGTATGATCTTTTCCTTTCTGGCGGTGAAGAGCAAGCGTTCAAATGCGCTTACTGTCGATTGCCCAGGAATTTCCTGGAGCAATCTAAACTGAAACAAGATCCACACAATCTGACGATATCGCCTAAGCGTGAAACAACAGATTCATCGAACAAACGGTATCTTTGATATCAGGGCCTCGTAAGTGACATGGAAATTACGCTGCTTTCCACGAAATAATTCCATCGTTGTTTGGGAACACGAAGTCCGCAGATGGCTGCAAATGGTTTCCAGGTAGCCGAATGTAACCACTTCCAGTTAACTATCGGTTGAGTTGGCCCAGAAGACCCAGTTCATTCCATGTAAACACAGCCCACATCGCTATGGAGCCACCACCAGCTTACACGGTGCCTTGTTGACAACTTGGGTCCATGGCTTCGTGGTGGCTGCACCACGCTCGAACCCTGCCATTAGCTCTTACCAACTGAAGGACCAGGCCACGGTTTTCCAGTCGCGTAGGGTCCGATCAATATCGTCACGAGCCCAGGAGAGATGCTACAGGCGACGTGCTGCTGTTAGCAAAGGCACTCGCGTCGGTTGTCTGCTGCCATAGCCCATTAACGCCGAGTTTCACCGCACTGTACTAACACATACGTTTGTCATACGTCACACATTGATTTCTGCGGTATTTCGCGCAGTGTTGCTTCTGTTAGCACTGACAACTCTACGCAAACTCCGCTGCTCTCGGTCGTTAAATGAAGGCCGTGGGATAATGCATTTTCCGTTGTGAGAGGTAATGCCTAAAATTTGGTATTCTCGGCACACTCTTGACACTATGGATCTCGAAATATTGAACTCCGCTACGATTTGCGAAATGGAATGTCCTACGCGTCTAGCTCTAATTACCATTCCGCGTTTATAGTGTGTTTACATCGTGCGGCCACAATCAGGTTGAAAAACTTTTCACGTGAATCACCTGAATACAAATGACAGCTCCGCCAATGCATTGCCCTCTTATAACTTGCGTGTGCGATAGCTACGCCATCTGTGTACGTGCATATTTCCTTCTGTCACCTCACTGTGTATTATGGTATCCCTTTTTCATTTCTTGGACGACGTACAGGTTCTGTTCAGTCTGCTGGCCCTGTGAACGAGTATTTGTGCTATAATAGCATGTTCCCTTCTTCCTATCACACCACATAAAATATTATATTGCATATTACTTATATTAAGTCAGCCACGTTGCTGAATGGCTGCCGGCACGGTAGCTCACAATGTTGGGTCAGAAGACTGGTCACCCACCATAATAAAACATTGAGTGAGATTCTCGTCGAGAGAGTTCGATAAACGTCATGCGACATCCGCAAAGAACCACTGTCGACATAACGAGGAGGAAACAGATCGAAAGTAAAAAAAAACCTTTCCTCAAAAGAAGAAAATATAAATAAATATAAATAAAAATTATAAATAAAATAAAAAAATGTTGTCTGCGCGGCTGACTGCCTCCCAGAGAGTCCGTGTTCGATTCCCGGTACTGACAGGGATATTTCCTTGCTGGGAGGAGTGAAATGAGGTGCGATTAGCAAAATGGTTCAAATGGCTCTGAGCACTATGGGACTTAACATCTATGATCATCAGTCCCCTAGAACTTAGAACTACTTAAACCCAACTAACCTAAGGACATCACACAACACCCAGTCATCACAAGACAGAGAAAATCCCTGACCCTGCCGGGAATCGAACCCGGGCGCGGGAAGCGAGAACGCTACCGCACGACCACGAGCTGCGGACTGCGATTAGCATCCTGATGCCAATTGAGAAGCTAATTTACTGAGCAGTAACGGCTCCAGCTCATGAAAACCGACAACGCTCCTTCACATCGCATGCAGTGACACTATTGGCAGAGGATGACACGGAGGTCGGTATGTACACGGAAATTACCTGTACGTATTTATAATTGGCAGCATACTACTGACAGTACAAATTTAAATGTCATTTATTATGCTTCATGTTTAAAAAAAAAAAACTTTATATAAGATCTTGCACATAGTGTCAGCAACAGCCTGAGAAACTTGTAAGCGTGTCGAAAGGTAGGTTTGGTTGATGATCGAAGGAATCGCTTAGTTAAAAAAGTCTACGGATACTTGTGGCTGTATGCTGGCCCCCTATTTCGATTGTACAAGAGATGGGATTCATCCTCCACACCGATCAGAGGCCTAAAGATGGCATTGTGTAACGCTGAAACTGATAGCACAAATAAAATAAAACCTAAGGACATCACACAACACCCAGTCATCACGAGGCAGAGAAAATCCCTGACCCCACCGGGAATCGAACCCGGGCGCGGGAAGCGAGAACGCTACCGCACGACCACGAGCTGTGGACTCTGTACCTTCACTCCTCAGCTTGCTCGCAATGGCGATGAAAATTTATTTCAGCGCAATGACCTCAACCGGAATACATCCGAGACAAAGAAGCTGGACTATATTCCTTTAGCAGAATTGGTTGGGGGAGGGGGGGGGGGTGGGAGTGTCCTAGCGTTGTTGCAGAATCTACTCCAAGCATTTGCTTATGATAATTATTTTTATGTGATCATTAAGGAATCTGAATCCTATTATTCCTGAATAGGATCTTCCCTCGCCCCCCTCTCCCGGTGCCATAATCTCTACGGATGGACAGCATTAAACAATTAAAAATGTCTGATCAGCTGTATGGGTCAATACATCTTTGTTGCTGTGTGTTATTCTCACGGGTTTTCACAACAGATTCGCAATCTGGAGGATGACGATTCATATTCGCTTCTGAAGATCTTGCCTTAGGTATTCCGTGATTTTCCTATATCACTCCACACAATGGCGGGATGGTTTCTTTGAAATGGGTCCTTGCATCATTCAGAGCTAGTCCTTCGTCTCTAGTGACCTGAATGTCGGCGGGGCATTAATCCGTAATCTCCCTTTGGTTCTTACTACCACGGCCTTTTGTGGTACATTTATATACTGTGTAATCGTATGTTTGCTTACTAATCGCGAGACTTCAATATGTCGTCAAATGCTCTCTGCATAGGACGCTGACACAAAAGTAACCATTCATTGTGAAAAATGTAAACAAGTTGCAGGAATGTTTGATACAGCACTGAATGCAGTAGATGTTCAAGTTTTATTCGCGCCTAACACTGTTGGTTCGAGACGATCCGGGTGGGTGGCATGCACGAATGAATCGTTGCAACAATCATGGAGTCATGTCATGGTGCACTGTGGGTACAGTGTCGTTTATAGTTTTCATGAAATTAGGTGTGCTACGATAGTTTAAGAGACAGTTCTAGACTGCTGACACGTCTCGTTGATTTACTCGGCCTATGAGTGTAAGATTGTCGAACTAGTGCAGTTGCTTCGTCAGAGACTGCTAGCCGTCCCTGACCCGGCGTCCTGTGTCGTACACAGCCACTTTTGATGAAAAAATTGTACCAGTTTGTCTTTGTGGCGATGGCTTGCCCTGAATTCTCTCTGAACTGTAGTAGCGGATTTGAACTCTTGAAACCATAAACAACACTGCACACGCCCAGCACCGTTGTGTGACCCCAAGGTGACTGTTGGAATAACTCATTCGCACGTGCCTCCTAGCGGGAACGTCAGGAACTAAGAGTGTTTGGTGGAAATAAAACGTTAAAATATACTGCATTCAGTTTTGTACCAAACATTTCTGTAATTTATTTACCCTTTCCACAGTTAAAAGTTACTTTTGTATAGATAATTTATAAATATCCCGTACATTAGTTGAGGACCTCAAGATACGAGCGTCACTCCAAAAGAAATGCACACTATTTTTTAATCCGTTTTTTTCTACATGTTTGAAACATCTAGCAGTAATACGAGGGTCACTCTAAAAGAAATGGACACTATTTTTTTAAAAATCCATCGTTTATTCTACATGTTTGAAAGCTTTACAGTGTGTAGATACATCCTTTAGGAACAATATTTTCATTTCTCTACATAATTTCCATCCCTCTTAATTGCCTTACGCCATCTTGGAAGCAGCGCCTGTATACCCGCACGGTAAAATTCTGGACCAACCTGTTGGAGCCACTGTTTGGCAGCATGCACAAGAGAGTCATGATCTCCAAACCTTGTTCCACGAAGAGAGTCTTTCAGTTTCCCAAAGAGATGATAGTCACATGGAGCCAAGTCAGGACTGTAAGGCGGGTGATTCAGTGTTGCACACCCGAGTTTTGTGATCGCTTCCATGGTTTTTTCACTGACATGTGGCCGTGCATTGTCGTCTCTGGTGAAAAATGATGGAGCCATATTTCATCACCTGTCACAAATCTTCTAAGAAATTCATCTCCACCATTCTCGTACTGTTCCCAAAGTTCGCTGCATACCGTTTTTCTTGTTTCTTCGTGAGCCACTATCAACATCCTTGGAACCCACCTGGCACAAACCTTTTTTAACGCCAACACTTTCAGTATTCTGCAAGCACTTCCCCTATCCCAACGTAGCGTGACAATTCGTTCACTATGATGCGTCTGTCAGCAGTCACCAATTCGTCAACTCTCTGCACATTGTCTGGAGTGTGTGCAGTACGAGGCCGAGGCCTGCCGCTGCGAGGACAATCCTCAATATTGCCGTGCCCGCTTTCATCACGTAACCTGCTTGCTCACCGACTGACTGTACTGCGATCGACAGCAGCATCTCCATACACCTTTTTCAAACTCTTGTGGATGTTTCTCACTGTCTCGTTTTCACAGCACAGGAATTCTGTGACAGCACGTTGCTTCTGACGAACGTCAAGTGTAGCAGCCATCTTGAAGACATGCTGTGATGGCGCTACTCACGGGAACCGGTTGAACTAAGTTTGAATCTACACACTGTAAAACTTTCACACATGCAGAATGAAAACCGTATTTTTACAAAAATAGTGTGCATTTCTTTTGGAGTGACCCTCGTACTTCAAAGGCACAAAAAAAAAAAAAATCTATATCCACTCCCGTAACGGAACAGGATCAGTGATATGGCTCTCACGGTAAAACACCAGCAGCAAGTTCCAAAGAGGGCACGAGACGTTGACTACCTGTCGACCCTAAAAGTGTGTATTGATACTCAGTGAAGTTGCTTCCCCTCTGTAGGAGACGAGGTGTTTGCTACTTTGTTAGGAGCTTCACTCCCGCCCCCTCCCCCCCGGCTTGCCGCCTCTTCCTCTTCATCCAACACACACACACACACACATACACACACACACCTTTCGGTGCGTGGCCCGGCCCAGCCACTACCACAGCGCAAGTCTCGAGGCCTGCCTTGCCGCTGCCGTGAATACCAATGCGTGCCACGCAGGAACGTTTCTGGGCCGCGGCGCCGGAAGAAGAATTCCCGCAATTTTCAAATCGTGTTACCGGTTACGTCAGACGCGGAGCCGCCGCCGCCGCAGCAGCCAACCGGCCTCTTTCTCTTTTCTTTCCCCCTTTTTTTTAAAAAAAGAAAATTTCCCTTTTCAGCGGCTGGCGCGCCGATGTGCGGTGCGTTGCTGCCACGTAACGCGTTTAGAGCGATCGGCGGCCAACAAGCGTCCGTTATTAGCCGCTAATGGCGACACAATGAGCCGGGATTTGCAGGCCGGCCGCTCCCCTCCCCCTCCCCTCCCGGGCCACCCCTTGACGCCCCTCGCTGACTCACGCACCGACACCCACGCTCGTCCCGCTCGCCGGCCTGTCGCTGAGGCCGGTCCAGCAGCAGCAGCTAGCCACAGTCCACCAAGTGGAACGGCATTCCGCCATTTCATTCCCGTTTCCCTCACTTTACAACTGATACGTATCTCAGATCGAACGCCTAGCAAGCGGTTGAAATATTGTCCGGGCTCAGTATTACACAACGCATTTATGACTAAAATATTATTTTTCGTTTTCCGTCTACTTTTATTTGAAGCATTTTCTGTTCAGTAACTACGTTTCTCCCTCTTAATTATTGGCACAGTCGCTTTTACGTGCTGTTGATATACGAGGGGCATTTGAAAAGTTCGTGCAAAGTTCGAGAGATGTCACCACCGGCGCGTATCGAGGTCATGTTTAGTAAGTAACATCTTTGGAAAGAATGCACACCAAGTTTCAGCCATATTGGTCTATTCCTTTGTGTTGTGTACATAGTTCCGCGTAGTCAGCGCGTACACAACTTTCCCACTAGAGCGCGCCCCGCTAAGCACAACAGCGCAGGCGCAGCGTTCGTCCGTCTCCGCACTACGAGATGGCGCCGCCTTAGAGACGGACCAAATTCTGCTTCCGCCGATCTGCGTATTAATATGTAACGCAGCCAATGAGATTGCTGCTAACGTAGAACTTTTTCTCCTCGCGGATCACACCCGTGCAGTGATACCTGAACGCGCGAGGCATTATAACGAGTGTACAGACCTCCGATTAGTCAGTCTGCATTCGTCTGCACCAGTCTGCACCAGTCTGTACCAGTCTGCGTTAGTCTGTACCAGTCTATAGTCAAGTTTCAGTCTGCACCTAAGAAGATTATCATATTCCTGTACATAGCCATGAAGATAAATGTATAGACACTTTGTCAAGTATCAGAGATATGTGAGAATAAGATTAACGTACCAAGACCAAAGGAACTTCAGATTGTCAATTGTAAATAGCATCTAGAATCAAGTTACGTAATGTTCATGCTTGTTATTATTTTAATAAATGTGTGTGAAAATTAATCAAGTTCTGTTTAAAGTTGGTCACCGTCAATCTGCCACTCTAAGCGTGCAAGTGACATTTCTGTCGTATGACCTAACGGCAGAAGATAAACTCGCCACGATAAGACCACGAGACGTATTGCTGACACTCGCCTACTTCGTTAGAGCGACAAGTCAAATAATCTGATGGTGTGTGTACCGAAGGTCTTACAGTATGCACACAACACTTTGTGTTTGGCATTCGTGTGAATCAAGGAATTCGAGTTAATGTCAAAAAATGGATGAAAAAGAATTTCGTGTGGTGATTAAACATTACTTTATGAAAGGCAAAACGCCTCAGGAGACTAAAGAGAAGCTTGATAAACATTACGGTGACTCTGCACCTTCGATTAGAACAGTTTACAAGTGGTTTCAAAATTTTCGGAGTGGCCGTATGGACACAAGTGATGCTGAACGTTCTGGACGCCCTGTGGAGGTTTCTACTCCAGAAATCATTGATAAAATCCATGATATGGTGATGAATGACAGAAGAGTTAAGGTGCGTGAGATTGCTAGTGCTGTGGGCATCTCGAATGAACGAGTATATAATATTTTACATAAACATTTGGACATGAGGAAGCTATCCGCAATATGGGTTCCGCGATTGCTCACGCCTGACCAAAAACGGAATCATGTTGCAAGGATGGTCTGCAGCTGTTTGCGAAGAATCCTCAGGACTTTAAGCGTCGTTCCGTCACTGTGGATGAAACATGGATACATTACTATACTCCTGAGACCAAACAACAATCTAAACAATGGGTTACCAAGGGAGAATCTGTACCAAAAAAGGCGAAGACCATTCCGGCCGGGAAGGTTAAGGCGACTGTCTTTTGGGATTTGCAAGGGAGAATCCTCATCGACTATCTGGAAAAGGGTAAAACTATGACAGATGCATTTTATTCATCG
Source organism: Schistocerca nitens (assembly GCF_023898315.1). Classification (NCBI taxonomy): domain Eukaryota; kingdom Metazoa; phylum Arthropoda; class Insecta; order Orthoptera; family Acrididae; genus Schistocerca; species Schistocerca nitens. The sequence goes on along the minus strand of NC_064614.1, from coordinate 701,316,212 downwards.
TTACTGGACCGTTTGAAAACCGAGCTGCAAGAAAAACGCCAGCGATTGGACCGCAAAAAAGTCCTTTTCCATCACTACAATGCACCAGCACACACCTCAGCAGTTGTGGTCGCAAAATTAATGGAAATAGGATTCCAACTTGTTTCACATCCCCCCTGTTCTCCAGACTCGGCTCCCTCGGACTACTATTTGTTCCCCAATTTGAAGAAATGGCTGGCGGGATAAAGATTTTATTCAAACGAGGAGGCGATTGCAGCAACTAATAGCTATTTTGCAGACTTGGACAATACCCATTATTCGGAAGGGATCAACAACTTAGAACAGCGTTGGACGAAGTGTATAAGTCTTAAAGGAGACTATGTCGAAAAATAAAAAGGTTTACTCCAAACACGTAAGTAGTTTTTATTTTTGCACGGACTTTTCAAACGCCCTTCGGAATGATAACTGTTTACATGACAACTTATCACTAAATTACACCGACGGAAAAAAAATCGCAACACCAAGGAGTGGTGTGAGTTGGCAGGCATGATTCTACTTCTGTCTACTAGAATTTCGCGCCAGTCGCATAAGAATGGCGCTAGTAGCACCACCATGAGAATGCAGATCAGGTTTGGTTTAAATAAATCTTGCAACGGTCGTGAGCGTTAGTTACCTGTGTGAGTGGACGTGGTGAACTGAGGTTAGTCAAGAATGCCTTTAAGGTGACAAAGACGCCATTATCAATATCTCACGGACTTTGTACGATGTCTTATAATAGGATTACGAGAAGTTTGATGTTCCTTCTGCGACAGTGCAGAAATTTTTGTCAGGAGTGTACCACTGTACATGATTGCTAGCAGCGGTGGTACGGCCGCAAGAAGACCCGCCTGCGGTCGGCCACGTGACACTTCACAAAGGAAGACCATCGTGTTCGTCGTATGTCTCTGGCGCATCGTACTGCATCTGCCGCAGCAATTTGAGCAGTGTTTTGCACCACAGTGACATGCCGAACTGTTTCAGATCGGTTAATTCAAGGACAGATCCGAGCCAGACACCCTGTAACGTGCTTTCCACTGAATCTGGTGATTCGACGTGCTGTGCTGCCGTTCATGAAAAACATTCCAAAGGATACATTTCAACAGAGTACCGCTCGCCCACATACCGCTGTTATAACCACATGCTCTACATAATGTCTACATGTTATTTTGGCCTGCTCGATCAACAGATCTGTCTCCAGTTGAGCACATATGGAACATCAGTCGACGTCCGGAGAATGGGGGCAGAAAATATATTTTCTCTCTGAAACGCCTGCTTCTTTCTTGCTACTTTACTACCTTTTTAATCCGAGACACTGGACCTGGGAATGATACTCGGCATGTTATTATGTTTTCCAGTCTTATGTTTTCTAATTGGAGACTGATGACAGGTACTCTGTTCTCTTGTACCTCGCAACAGTATACCGCCTTATGAGGATGCGGTAACAATTAAGCAGAAAATTCAGTGCGTGTTATTTTCGTCACACACCTGCTAACCACTTCGTAAATTTCATTAAGTTGTGGTAACAACCGATTTTTGTGGCTCGAGCTGAACAAGTGGTTACTTACGGTGCTCGTGGGAAAGTAATTTGAAGTCAGTACAGTTTGACGGATTTGTAATTTACGGGAGCTTAGATTTTGGAGGAAGTTATTTTGGGATGGAAATTCCTGTTTAGTGTTAGACAGTGTTTTTAGTGGTTCAAATGTTGTTCCAAAGCGACTATCACTCGCACTCTACTATCACAGACAGCTGGCTGTTAGCTTCTCGTTTTCGAAATCGGGTCTTTGTTTACTGAAATAAAATTATTGTACATGAATGACATTTACTATATCTACAAAGTTTGCACATTCAGTTTATGTTATGTTTTCTGAAGTATAATCTACAGTGTACATTCCGTACCATACAACAAATGTAGAAACATCTTCATTAGTGAAAGACGGATGGTTGGTTAGTTCCCGCTGACATCGAGGTCTTTATGGCCAGTACAACAGCATTGTAGGACTAAAGTTCATCTACATCTACATGGTTACTCTGCAATTCACACTTAAGTGCCTGGTAGAGGGTCCACCGAACCATTTCCATACTACTTCTCTGCCATTCCACTCTCGAATGGCGCGTGGGAAAAAAGAACCCTAAATCTTTCCGTTCGGTCTCTGATTTCTCTTATTTTATTATCATGATCATTTCTCCCTACGTAGGTGGGTGTCAACAAAATATTTTCGCATTCGGAAGAGAAAGTTGGTGATTGAAATTTCGTAAATAGTAAATAGACCTCGCCGCAAAGAAAACCGCCTTTGTTTCAGTGACTGCCACCCCAACTCGCGTATCATATCAGTGACACTCTCACCTCTCTTGCGCGATAACACGAAACGAGCTTCCCTTCTTTGCACTTTTTCGATGTCCTCCGTCAATCCTACCTGGTAAGTATCCCACACCGCGCAACAGTATTCCAGCAGAGGAAGGACAAGTGTAATATATGCTGTCTCTTTAGTGGGTTTGTCGCATCTTCTAAGTGTTCTGCCAACAAAGTGCAGTCTTTGTTTCGCCTTTCCCACAATATTATCTATGTGGTCTTTCCAATTTAAATTGCTCGTAATTGTAATTTCTAGGTATTTAGTCGAACTGACAGCCCTCAGATTTGTGCGATTTATCGTATAGTCAAAATTTATCGCATTTCTTTTAGTACCCATGTGGATCACCTCTCACTTTACTTTGTTTAGTGTTAATTGCCACTTTTCGCACCAAACAGAACTTCTCTCTAGGTCATTTTGTAATAGGAATTGATCGTCTGATGGTTTTCAAAAATGTTCAAATGTGTCGGTATGTGAAATCTTATGGGACTTAACTGCAAAGGTCATCAGTCCCTAAGCTTACATACTACTTAACCTAAATTATCCTAAGGACAAACACACACACCCATGCCCGAGGGAGGACTCGAACCTCCGCCGGGATCAGCCGCACAGTCCATGACTGCAGCGCCTTAGACCGCTCGGCTAAGTCTGATGACTTTACTAGAGGTAAATTACAGCGTCATCTGCAAACAGTTTAATGGCGCTGCTCAGATTATCATCTAGATCATTTATGTAAATCAGGAACAGCAGATACCGTATATCACTACGAACTGTGACCTCTCTGAAAGGAAATCACGAATCCAGTCACACAACTGAGACGATACTCCATATGCACGTAATTTGATTAACAGTCGCTTGTGAAGAACGGTATCAAAAGCCTTCTGTAAATCTAGAAATATGTAATCGATCTGAGTTCAGGAGGAAGTGGAAAACAGCCATGGCCGTTTCGAAGGGAGTGTCCCGCCGTTCACCTGAAGCGATGTAGGGAAATGATGTGAAATAGAAACTGGGATGACGGTGTAACGATTTAAATCTGATCCTGCGGAATGCATGTTCATTGTATTAACTGTATCGATACTTCAAGTATCCACAAGAACATACATTCTACCTCGTTCGTCTGCGCTCAATTAAACAAGCGCCTCGTCCCAGGCACGTTTTAGGCAACTCAGCTGCCAGCATTAAAGCAAAGACCATGTCCCACATCTCAGCGAAATAAACCGACATATGGTGAATTGTTTTCATTTATTCAGATTGCAAATTCACTTCGGTAGATGCGCACGAATCAAGGAAAAACGCATCGCGTAAATAATCCTGTGTGTTCCAGTTTACTGAATCGAAAAGCACTTGGATTGTCAAGCAAGTTTATTGAAAACATGAAAGTAAACACGTAAAAACGAGCAAATTACTGTTAGAACAGGGTGGGGAGTTGTTTGGAAAACTTGAAAAATAGGGGAAATGAATTTAGTGCAGAAGTCAGTAAAATCTCTGCGAATATTGGAGGGCTCAGGAAATTCTGAGGTACGTAGGAAAACTGTCACGGAAATAAATGATTTGAGTCGATTTGTTGCAAATCACTCTGAGACTCTGCTTCAGAAGCAACTGTTTAGGCTGCAGCGCCAGGAAAGGAGGAGGAGGAAGGCAGCGAATTGATGCAGAAGGCTTATTGCTCTACTACGGCCATCTTCGAAGCGCTCGCTGATCTGAGGAAGCTTCGTGAATTTCCTTGGGTTCTCGGGCTCCAGGTCTGCTTACCGTTGCATTGTTTTGAGTGCGATAGTGCGTAACGTGAGCGCGAGAATTTGCCACATAGCTGTTAATTTGTCGTTCACACAAAAGCAAAGGTGGCTCTTTGATTTTGTAACAAATATGAATACGGATCCATGTTTGAACACACATATTTTGTAGCTCAGTATATTTTACTCTCCGCAATTTCAGTGCAGAGAAATACGCTGGCGACTTTCTCGCAGTGCCATGCTTGAAGTCAACAACGACCGTAGTGTGAAGAGCGTCCAGTTTGAAACCTGGTGCACCGTTGCTATCAAGGTCTATTTATATTACTTTCCAGTGACAACATTTCGGAGCGCGTTGCTGCGAGGACTTATCATATAATCGAGGTTATCGCACAATGACGTCCATGACAAATAACGGAGTTCAACTGCGGTAACGAAGGAGTTTGCAGGGGTGGCGAAACTTACATAACTGAACATTTTAAACCAATAAGCGACGTGGCAACTAAAAAGGAATTAATAAAATCATTTCTTTCTTTTCTTTTGCTTGTGCCGTTTTTCCCGCGGATACGCAGGATCGGCATGGTTAATCGGATGTGGCAATGTTAGTTGAAGGGGTGGCCGGATGCCCTTCCTGCCACCACCCCGTACCCCCCGAGAAGGAATTAGCGCACCCCAACCGTCTGTGACTAGTGTAATCAATGGAATAGTGCGAAAGTGTTCAGATGTCTGTGTTCCGTGTAACTGAGGCGGGACGTGGGGACTAGCCCGGTATTCACCTAGGGGGATGTGGAAAACCGCCTAAAAACCACATCCAGGCTGGCCGCGTCGTTAATTGGCCGGGCGGATTCGATCCGGGACCGGCGTGCCTACCCGAGTCCAGGAAGCAGCGCGTTAGCGCGCTCGGCTAACCCGGCGGGTATAATTAATAAAATCATTTGCGGGTATGAAAACTAGTAAAGTAAAACTTATTCTCATAAAAAAACCAAAAACGCTTCACAGAATTTTCAAATTTCACCCTGGAAAAATATGGAAATCTCTGGGAAATGTTTCGGTGTAATAAAATAGTCAGCTCGTAGATGCAAGTAATTAGTACACGAGACGCTGGTTGTGTGTTAAGCGACAGATGTGCCGCAGATAGACTGCACTTAGCTACAGAGAGAACGCCCGTTTGTTGCATTGCAAGATGCAACCCGAGAAAAGCGCTGAAGCGAGAACTTGGTCGGGGGGAACTTGTGAGAGCAGCTACCGGCTTCGCGGCACTAAACCGACGGCATTCCGTTTCCTCGTCTACCGCTTTCGCGACTCTCAGAGCGCGAGCGAGATCGCGGCCGTAAATTAATGAGTGCTGCAGTACTTCAGCTCTAGTAAACTTGTTCATATTTCACAGTCGAGTGTACGTGATATTCCTCCTCTCCTCATTCGCGGCGAATTGCGAGGCTACGTACAGCGGACAAACACAACAGCGTTCCAATGTCACAGAGTCTGGAGAGAAAATTTAGCAGAACTCTTAGACAATGAACTTGTCACTTTTGCCTTCTTTCATTCCATCTCTTCGTACGCCGCTCCTTGGATATTTTCGTTCCTGTGCTTCTTTTCTTTTTTCGCACAAATTTTGTCTTTTTTACGTTATTTTCTTTTCATGTGGTCTTTTCTTCTTGTATTCGTAATTTTTCCTTACTTATTTTGTTTCTTTTCTCCTTTCCCTTTCATTTAGTCCCTTCGCAAAAGATGATTTATTTCCTTTCTGTTTATTTCCCGTTCAAAGGAATGATGCAGTTAACTATCTTCTGAAGTGTGTTATGGTAGCTCTTTGTCATTTATTGTGCAACGCGTATGTCTTGTTCAGTCAGTTGGCGCTGCGACCGAGTGCTTGTGCTATAATAGCACCTTATTCCTATCACTGCAGATTAGGTATTATATTGCGGATTACATGTACAGCGCCGGCCACCGTAGTTGAGTACAGATACAATTAATGACAATTATTCTCTTACAAGGGGAGGCCGCCAATTGTGAAATTCAGATTCGATTCATACTGCGCATAATAAAAGCTCATGGCCAGAGGTGTAATGTGGCAAAGCACCAAGATGCACTTCTCAGCCGTTGTCGAGAAAATCGACAGTTAAAAGAAACCGTTGCGGTGAAATACTCTCTACAATTAATTGTTTTCTACAGCGTCGTGGCGCAGCGGTAAGCGCTCGGGTTCGTAATCCGAAGGTCGCCGGATCGAATCTCGCGCCTTGCAAATTTTTTTATTATTAGTTTTTTGTATTTCAAATATATATATATATATATATATATATATATATTCCTGGAAATGGAAAAAAGAACACATTGACACCGGTGTGTCAGACCCACCATACTTGCTCCGGACACTGCGAGAGGGCTGTACAAGCAATGATCACACGCACGGCACAGCGGACACACCAGGACCCGCGGTGTTGGCCGTCGAATGGCGCTAGCTGCGCAGCATTTGTGCACCGCCGCCGTCAGTGTCAGCCAGTTTGCCGTGGCATACGGAGCTCCATCGCAGTCTTTAACACTGGTAGCATGCCGCGACAGCGTGGACGTGAACCGTATGTGCAGTTGACGGACTTTGAGCGAGGGCGTATAGTGGGCAAGCGGGAGGCCGGGTGGACGTACCGCCGAATTGCTCAACACGTGGGGCGTGAGGTCTCCACAGTACATCGATGTTGTCGCCAGTGGTCGGCGGAAGGTGCACGTGCCCGTCGACCTGGGACCGGACCGCAGCGACGCACGGATGCACGCCAAGACCGTAGGATCCTACGCAGTGCCGTAGGGGACCGCACCGCCACTTCCCAGCAAATTAGGGACACTGTTGCTCCTGGGGTATCGGCGAGGACCATTCGCAACCGTCTCCATGAAGCTGGGCTACGGTCCCGCACACCGTTAGGCCGTCTTCCGCTCACGCCCAACATCGTGCAGCCCGCCTCCAGTGGTGTCGCGACAGGCGTGAATGGAGGGACGAATGGAGACGTGTCGTCTTCAGCGATGAGAGTCGCTTCTGCCTTGGTGCCAATGATGGTCGTATGCGTGTTTGGCGCCGTGCAGGTGAGCGCCACAATCAGGACTGCATACGACCGAGGCACACAGGGCCAACACCCGGCATCATGGTGTGGGGAGCGATCTCCTACACTGGCCGTACACCACTGGTGATCGTCGAGGGGACACTGGATAGTGCACGGTACATCCAAACCGTCATCGAACCCATCGTTCTACCATTCCTAGACCGGCAAGGGTACTTGCTGTTCCAACAGGACAATGCACGTCCGCATGTATCCCGTGCCACCCAACGTGCTCTAGAAGGTGTAAGTCAACTACCCTGGCCAGCAAGATCTCCGGATCTGTCCCCCAATTAGCATGTTTGGGACTGGATGAAGCGTCGTCTCACGCGGTCTGCACGTCCAGCACGAACGCTGGTCCAACTGAGGCGCCAGGTGGAAATGGCATGGCAAGCCGTTCCACAGGACTACATCCAGCATCTCTACGATCGTCTCCATGGGAGAATAGCAGCCTGCATTGCTGCGAAAGGTGGATATACACTGTACTAGTGCCGACATTGTGCATGCTCTGTTGCCTGTGTGTATGTGCCTGTGGTTCTGTCAGTGTGATCATGTGATGTATCTGACCCCAGGAATGTGTCAATAAAGTTTCCCCTTCGTGGGACAATGAATTCACGGTGTTCTTATTTCAATTTCCAGGAGTATATATATATATATATATATATATATATATATATATATATATATATATATATATATATATTAATGAATTGCTTATGCATGTTGGTGAAGGCGGATCGCTCTCCAATTGTTCCGCCTCCATTTTTCCGTTTTTTTTTTTTTTAACAGGGTGTACCAAAGCTCCCCCGTCCGCACTGATTTTCGACGATGTTATAAGTTGCGCTAGGGACCGCATCTACCTTCTTTCGAAGTTAGCAGGCAACTACGCTGTTATGCGGCGGCTCGTTTCGGCCCATTCAACATCTGTCCTTCAAGTGTAACGCGCGAGTAACGGAGTTTATATTTCATACCTGCCACAGTGAATTTGTGTTCGTGGGGTCTCTATTCTAATTCGAACGATTGACTTACGCTATACGTATTCGTCTCGGAATATCGTTTCTACTTCTTCCGTTAACTATACGTGGTTAACGTTATGAAGACAATTAATAACATTTGTGAAATACAACTTTGTTCGAAGTCGCAAAAAAAAAAAGTTGCATGGTGCGAGATTCGATCCGGCGACCTTCGGACTACAAACCCGAGCGCTTACCGCTGCACCACGACGCTGTAGAAAACGATTAATCGTAGAGAGTATTTCACCGCAACGGTTTCTTTAAACTGTCGATTTTCTCGACAACGGCTGATGAGTGCATCTTGGTGCTTTGTCACATTACACCTCTGGCCATGAGCTTTTATTATGCGCAGTATGAATCGAATCTGAATTTCACAATTGGCGGCCTCCCCTTGTTAGTGTAGATGATAGTGCACGAGACTTGTCAGCCTTCGGCTCGGGTTTGATCCTCATTACCGTCCCATGTCCAATTATTGTAGCGCTCTCTTGTTCGGTTTTGCGACACAAATCTAAAGTCACCTTTGGCGACACTGTCTCTGGCGGGCCGTTAGAAATGGTGCGAAGAATGGCCTGATCAGCTAACTTCAATGCTAATTATCTCGAACGTATCGAACTTTTTTCTTAACAATCATTTCTCAGCACAACCTACACTGCAACACACCTATAAGTTTTGCAGTCAGTTTGTTACCACCCTGTATATGCATATAATACAATTTCTTAGATCTGACGATTACACGGTTTGAGATACTAAAAATTATAAACACAATTCATCGAGCGCATTAACTACCCTCCTAAACATTAATCAAGGAACTAACTACATTCAGCCTTACAGAAAAACATATATTTATTTGAAACAACCAGGAACGTTATAACGTTGAGAACAGCAGTGACTCATAAATTGCACTCAGTGACTTCATAAATATGCACACTTGCAAACTTGTTAGGACCACTGAAACAAGCCGATGTTATTAATTCATGGTGCATTTAGCACGATATAATCGATAGGCTAAGTTCTCTGGATGACTCATAGCTATTCTTCCTTAGCGAAATACACAGTTAAAGTGGATATCTAACAGTCGAAACGTTGCACGTGGTTTGATAGCAAGTACTTTTTCTGGTCACCATGTCAATATACTAACAACAATTAAAAGGTCATCTATTATTATAATTAATGAACCGCGTTGCCTCAATACTTCCAAGTATATTACTAGAAAATAAATCGTATACACTCTGCAAAATACTTACAAGACGTTTTCTTAAGAAAATTGTTGTGACTGCAAGTAAATTGGAGACAGGACTGTCACACCGAATATTTTTCCCATTAAATACCATCGAGCAACGCAAATGATTTACATAAATAATGTAAATATCTCCCCCATATTGTAACAGTTCATTTATTTTCTGACCAGGTCGGGCGCCAGCAAAGATCTTATCATGAGAACTGTAACTAATGTTTCACAAAAGACTCGTGCTGCGAAAGAGTATGTAGCATCCAGTCAGTATAGTTTGGTAGAACGCCAGGTCTGTTTCTTTGGACCTCACGTATATCATATCTCAGTGCTTGTCTAGTTCCACAAGAGCTATAGAGTACTTGTAACAAGTTGGCTGTGCTGTGCGCCACGTTATATGAACGAGAGAGCAGTGTTCCAGAATTTTTGCAGCAACTGTTTCTGAAGGGAGTTTAGTGTACATGACTTACTGCCTGTCGAGTGAGCGATTTTTCTCAAACTAAAGTTCATATCTTCTGAAGTTGTTGTTACTGAAAAGTCTGAACGAATCCTTGCAGAATGTTTGTGCTGTAGAAATCCTTTGCCTCTATTACGAGAGATAAGACACGTTTTACAGTCTTTTTATGCAAGAGTTTTATGGAAGCCCCTGTGCCCTTAAGTGGTGAATTAAAGTAGGCTATTGAAAAGAGAAAAAGGAAACGTCAGTACCATAATTAAAAAATTAGGCAAAGAATTAGAAATGAAAGAATTATATTTAAACTAGTTAACTGAATTAAAAAGGTGATTCCAGTCTTTTCGGTAAAAATTAATCACCGTACAGGAACCGAACGCACAACCATCAGAATAAACCAGCCGAATAACTTAACATCTAGCTTATGGCAACAACTACTCGCAAATTAGGGCATTAGGGCCTAAGAGCGTGAATGGCTGCAGGGTAAATACCTGGGAAACTAACCTACACCACCGTATAGGTGGCTTCCAAAAGCCAACGATGCCCTTTTGGGGACCTCTCCTTGTGATAATTAGTTTCAGAATTAAAATGTTCTGGGCAAAATGCTTTCTGCCTGAACCCCACTTAATATTCATCAGTTTGGCCTTCAGTTGCTTGATCTCAATCAAGGAGACATGGACAGGGAATTTTATGTGAGCTGGAAGAAGAAAACTACTGCAGTTATTAACAACACTTCTGTCTTCCATCTGACATGATGGGTGCATCAGTGCAGTTATCCAGTACTCAGAAATTTTCTCATTTCGTTAAATGCTGAGCTATCTGGGCTTGCCTGGATAGTTATTTATTCCAATGCCCTATCGATCTCCTTCTTCCTCTCTCTGTCAGTTCTTCCTCCCCCCCTGCCTTTGTCCATTCTGTCTCCATTTCCTCCTCCCTCTCTCAATCCATCTCCCTACCCCCTCTCTATCCGTTTAACTCTCTCTCTCTCTCTCTCTTTATATGTCTATATCGCTTCTCTCTCAGTCCACCTCCTCTTCCACCCTTCTCTTCCTTCACCCCGTTATCATCCCCACATCCACCCCAATGGGAGGTTGGTGGGGTTTCTCCCACAGTACTTCTTTCCAGATAGTAGTATATATACTGTATATCAAGTTCCGTTGTAATATGCCTAGAGGCTTAGGAGGAGATGTTGAATGTATACTTATGTGACGAATATTGTTCACTGGAATGCATACTTCTTTGCTGAATTACATCATACAACTCCAAAGAAGATATTAAATTTATCTGTGGTGTTCAACTGTGTGGCATGATCTTAGATCCTGTAACACGTTCACAAAATCAGTGGCTCGTTGCAGTGCTTATTCTCTCTACCTGGCTGATGCACTGAACAGCACAAATAAAACACAAATTGCACTTCATACTTGCAAAAGTATTCCCAGTGAACTAAATATAAGAAATACATGTTGATTCCGAATTTCTTTTGTCACCCCTTCAGATTCACACCGACACCGCTAGTTGTAGTGGGCTACCTTCCTCCTATGGTATTTTTAAGTCATGTATCTAGCACACAGGCTGAAACTGCTCCCGGTTATTCCTGAGTTATGCTTCGGTGTACCCCTTATTCTTCCCACTTCTATGCGATGTAGGTGGCTCTTAACCGCACAGTGCTTCCTTACAGGTTAGTAAATAATCAGTAAATCGTCTATTCCTCAAATAATCGAACTCCGCTATATAAAACAGCTTCAAACTTCTGACTACTTTAAAAATTAGTTATGTATTAATTATTTGACGTTAAGCACGTCAAACCCCATGAACCATGGACCTTGGCGTTGGCGGGGAGGCTTGCGTGCCTCAGCGATACAGATAGACGTACGGTAGGTGCAACCACAACGGAGGGGTATCTGTTGAGAGGCCAGACAAACATGTGGTTCCTGAAGAGGGGCAGCAGCCTTTTCAGTAGTTGCAGGGGCAACAGTCTGGATGATTGACTGATCTGGCCTTGTAACATTAACCAAAACGGCCTTGCTGTGCTGGTACTGCGAACGGCTGAAAGCAAGGGGAAACTACAGCCGTAATTTTTCCCGAGGACATGCAGCTTTACTGTATGATTAAATGATGATGGCGTCCTCTTGGGTAAAATATTCCAGAGGTAAAATAGTCCCCCATTCGGATCTCCGGGAGGGGACTACTCAAGAGGACGTCGTTATCAGGAGAAAGAAAACTGGCGTTCTACGGATCGGAGCGTGGAATGTCAGAACCTTAATCGGGCAGGTAGGTTAGAAAATTTGAAAAGGGAAATGGATAGGTTAAAGTTAGATATAGAGGGAATTAGTGAAGCTCGGTGGCAGGAGGAACAAGACTTTTGGTCAGGTGATTACAGGGTTATAAATACAAAATCAAATAGAGGTAATGCAGGAGTAGGTTTAATAATGAATAAAAAAATAGGAGTGCGGGTTAGCTACTACAAACAGCATAGTGAACGCATTATTGTGGCCAAGATAGACACAAATCCCATGCCTACTACAGTAGTACAAGTTTATATGCCAACTAGCTCTGCAGATGATGAAAAGATTGAAGAAATCTATCAGGCGATAAAAGAAATTATTCAGATAGTGAAAGGAGACGAAAATTTAATAGTCATGGGGGCTGGAATTCGATAGCAGGAAAAGGAAGAGGAGGAAAAGTAGTAGGTGAATATGAGGGGGAGGGGGGGAGGAGGAATGAAAGGGGAAGCTACCCGATAGAGAATTGGTTTAAAAATCATGACAGAAGGTTGTATAGGTGGAAGAGGCCTGTAGACACTGGAAGATTTCCGGTAGATTATATAATGGTTAGACAGAGATTTGGGAACCAGGTTTTAAATTGTAGCCGGCCGCGGTGGTCGTGCGGTTCTAGCCGCTGCAGTTCGGAACCGCGGGACTGCTACGGTCGCAGGTTCGAATCCTGCCTCGGGCATGGATGTGTGTGATGTCTTTAGGTTAGTTAGGTTTAAGTAGTTCTAAGTTCTAGGGTACTGATGGCCTAAGATGTTAAGTCCCATAGTGCTCAGAGCCATTTCTTAAATTGTAAGACATATCCAGGGGCAGATGTTGACTATGACCACAATTTATTGGTTATGAACTGTAGATTAAAACTGAAGAAACTGCAAAAAGGTGGCATTTGAAGGAGACGGAACGTGGATAAACTGAAAAAACCAGAGGTTCTAGAGAATATCAGAGAGAGTGTGAGGGAACGATTGACAAAAACGGAGGAAAGACATACAGAAGAAGAAGAATGCGTAGCTTTGAGAGATGAAATAGTGAAGGCAGCAGTGGATCAAGTAGATAAAAAGACGAGGGCTAGTAGAAGTCATTGGAAGAGATAATGAATTTAATTACTAAAAGGAGAAAATACAAAAATGCAGTAAATGAAGCAGGCGAAAAGAAATACAAACGTCTCAAAAATGAGATCGACAGAAAGTGCAAAATGGCTAAGCAGAGATGGCTAGAGCACAAATGTAAGGATGTGGAAGCATTTATCTCTAGGGAAAAGAAGGAGACTGCCTACAGGAAAATTAAAGAGACCTTTGGAGGAAAGAGTACTACCTGTATGAATATCAAGAGCTCGGATGGAAATCCAGTTCTAAGCAAAGAAGGGAAAGCAGAAAGATGGAAGGAGCATATAGAGCCTCTATACAAGGGCGATGTACTTGACGACAATATTATGAAAATGGAAGAGGACGTAAATGAAGATGAAATGGGAGATATGATACTGCGCGATGAATTTGATAGAGCACTGGAAGATCTAAGTCGAAACAAGGCCCCGGGAGTAGACAATATTCCATTTGAACTACAAATAGCCTTGGGAGAGCCAGCCCTGACAAAATTCTACCCTCAGACTTTAATAATAATATAATAATTCCAATCCCAAAGAAAACAAGTCTTGAAAGGTGTGAAAATTACCGAACTATCAGTTTAATAAGACACGGCTGCAAAATACTGACACGAAATCTGCACAGACGAATGGTAAAACTGGTAGAAGCCGACCTCGGGGAAGATTAGTTTGGATTCAGTAGGAAATGTTGGAAAACGCGAGCAACACTGACCCTACGACTTACCTTAGAAGATAGATGAAGGAAAGGCAAACCTGCCTTTCTAGCATTTGTAGACCTAGAAAAAGCTTTTGCCAATGTTGATTGGAATACTCTCCTTCAAATTCTGAAGGTGACAGGGCTAAAATACAGGGAGCGAAAGGCTATTTACAATTTGTACAGAAACCAGATGGCAGTTATAAGAGTCGAGGGGCACGAAAGGGAAGCAGTGGTTGGGAAGTGAGTGAGACAGGGTATGCAGCCTATCCCCGATGTTATTCAATCTGTATATTGAGCAATGAGTGAAGGAAAAAAAATCGGAGTAGGAATTAACATCCATGGAGAAGAAACAAAAACTTTGAGGTTTGCCGATGACACTGTAATTCTGTTAGAGACAGCAAAGGACCTGGAAGTGCAGTTGAACAGAATGGACTGTGTCTTGAAAGGACGATATAAGATGAGCATCAACAAAAACAAAACGAGGATAATTGAATGTAGTCGCATTAAACCAGGTGATGCTGAGAGAATTAGATTAGGAAATGAGACACGTAAAGTAGTAGATGAGTTTTGTTATTTGGGGAGCAAAATAACTGATGATGGTCGAAGTAGAAAAAATGGTTCAAATGGCTCTGAGCACTATGGGACTCAACTGCTGTGGTCATCAGTCCCCTAGAATTTAGAACTACTTAAACCTAACTAACCTAAGGACATCACACACATCCATGCCCGAGGCAGGATTCGAACCTGCGACCGTAGCAGTCGCACGTTTCCGGACTGCGCGCCTAGAACCGCGAGATCACCGCGGCCGGCGGTCGAAGTAGAGAGGATATAAAATGTAGTCTGGCAATGGCAAGGAAAGCGTTTCTGAAGAAGAGAAATTTGTTAACATCGAGTAAAGATTTAAGTGCCAGGCAGTCTCTTCTGAAAGTATTTGTATGGAGTGTAGCGATTTATGAAAGTGAAACATGGTCGACAAATTGTTTAGACAAGAAGAGAAGAGAAACTTTTGAAATGCGGTGCTACAGAAAAATGCCAAAAATTAGATGGGTAGATCACGTAACAAATGAGGAGGTAGTGAATAGAATTGGGGAGAAGAGGAGTTAGTGGCAGAACTTGACTAGAAGAAGGGATCAGCTGGTAGGGCTCGTTCTGAGGCGTCAAGGGACTACGAATTTAGTATTGGAAGGAAGCGTGGAGGGTAAAAACCGTAGAGGGAGACCAAGGGATGAATACACCAAGCAGTAGTTACTCAGAGATGAAGCAGCTTGCACAGGATAGAGTAGCATGGAGAGCTTCATCAAACCAGTCTCTGGACTGAAGACAACAACAACAAGCATGTAAAAGAGAAAAAATTAAGAAAAAATTTCAAATCATGTGTAAAGTTTGATTGAAGTCGCAGAGTGCTCGCATTATCAAATACTAGATGAGTACAGTCGGGGTAATTTGAGCTCCGCTGTTATGACGTCATATCTCTTGAGCTACGTGGTGTACAATTATATAATTTTGCAGGCACATTTTGTGGTATATATAAATACCGCCTGCAATACGAATAGGGACAGCAATAAAGAGGTAGTAGAAAAGCGGCAGTTCTATTGCGTTAACAGTCAAAATGTAGTAAGCGATCAATTTTTTTTCGTTTCTTCGTTCTGTGGTGGGTTCATCGAAAAAGAGTTTCTTAATGGTTTGAATTTATGTGTAAAGTTTGTTCGAAATTGTTAAGTATTCTCATTCTCAAATATCAGATAAATTAAATCTTGGAGTTTGCAAGCGACTGCTACATTCTTTTTCACCCCCACCACTTACTGACATAGGTGATTTATAACACCCACATTTCTCCTTTACAGATAGCAAGTGATATGTGCTCCAAGCGTGGTTGAAATCGGTTCAGTGATATATACTAGCGTCTTCCCTACTGCTTCGCCAGCATATGCATTTGACGCTTGTGCCGAACACACATTCTCCACCTATGTGTTCATCTCCTCCCCCTCCTCCCTGTGTCCATCCCTTCCTCCCTCCCTCACTCCATCTCACCCTCCCACATCTGTCTCCTCCTGCACACTCTCTGTGTCTCTTCGTCTCCTTGTCTCCCCATGTTTGTCCATTTCATCTACCACTGTGACTAAATCTTCCTTCCCCCTCCCTCTGATCATATCCTTCTTCCCCTCACTTGTTCCATTTCCACCCCCTCTTCCTTTTCCACCAGTCCACCTCCCCCTCACTGTGTCCACCCCCTCCTCTATCCATCTCATTGGTACATGTAGTCCCTGCAATACAGTTCAGAACAGCAGCTGACAACTACTCTCACAGCATACCTGTGTTACAGGACTGGATACACATCAGGAGAGTGAAATCATTTATTTACACCTGATGTACAGGCCACCATGCAAAGCAGGCCAAAAGTGCTCCACCACAATATACCTGTCATGCAGGGCAGCCTACATATCAGGGCCTCGAACACTGCTTTTTGCCACTGATACGTAAGCTACCCTGCAAAGCATTTGATATGACAGGCCAATACTGTTCCCACACAACATACTATCATGCAGGGAAACCTATACCCCAGGAGCTACAAAACATGTTTTTGCCGGTATAACCTGTCCTATTAGAGCTAAGGGATTATAAGCCCCACAGTGCTGATAGTTGTGAGGGCTGCTTTACATATGCTAAAAAGGTTTAAAATCAGTCTACAGGTTTGGGAAGAGATGCTGGACACTCACACTTACACTGTGCTTTGTATACCTAGGTGTTTTGAAGACCTTGTGACAAATGTCACAGGTAATAGATAATGTCATAGGGAACAACTCACATTAACAAAACGTTTGCTGACATTTCTAAATGAAGCCGGGAGTCCTCCAGTATTCTTCTGCCATGGGATGGTGAGATTTCACCAAACTAGTAGGGTCTGCTAACTGTCTAAGCAACACACTAGTTACTCCAGCAAGAATGAATGTCTCTAAGTTGAGAATGCTACAGGGTGACAATTATTGAATAGTATGAAATGAAATTGTCATAACTTCTGAACAGTTTGAGTTAAGACATTCAAACTGCATGGCTGACTGCAGAGCATGATGGAAATTAGTATGCACATGTCCACATGCATTGTTGTTGGTTGTACCGAACAGACAGACAGACCACAAAAACAAATTACCCTCCGCCACACACCGGATTTGAAAGTGAGTTAATATTGCAGTATCATCCAATTATTACACCAAGTACGTACTCTCCGCTGCACAGCAGGTAAGAATGCGAGTTAATACTGAACGATACGTAAAGGTTTTGGAAGATGATTTCATCCCCATTATCCAAAGTAACCCTGATTTCGACAAGATATGATTCATGCAAGACGGAGCTCGGCCCCATCGAAGTAGGAGAGTTTTTGATGTCCTGGAGGGGCACTTTGGGAACCCATTCTGGCTCTCGGGTACCCAGGCACCCGACATGGGCCTCGATTGGCCGCCACATTCTCCAGATCTGAACACATGCGACACCATTTTGTGGAGCTGTGTTAAAGACAAGGTGTACAGCAATAACCCCAAAATCACTGCTGAGCTGAAAACAGCCATGCAGGAGGTCATCGACAGCATCCGTGTTCCGACACTTCAGCTGGTCGTGCAGAATTCCGCTATTCGTCTACACCACATCATGGCCAATGATGGCAGGCGTATCGAACATCTCGTAACGTAAATCCAAATATCTGTAGTGAGCTTTACATGTTGAATAAAGTGTGTGCACCCTATTCTGTTATTAATTTACGTTTTTTTCATATAGTTCAATAATAGTCACCCGGTGTTTTAGAGACACATCAGGAACTTCAATTTTCTATGCCTACCGCGTTTCAATTGGAGCAGCAGATCAGTGGATGGTAGCAACACACATTGCATGAGAACGCCACAGAGTGCCTACTTCCAGCCAGCTCTCAGAGGCCATAACCATTCCCAATCGTAGGCTAGCATTGCCGGGAAGTGCCAGCGGATATTTTGTCTCTAACAAAAGTTTTTGCCCATGACGTGATCTACGAGGGTCACTCCAAAAGCAATGCACACTATTTTTGTAAAAATACAGTTTTCATTCTGCATGTGTGAAAGTTTTACAGTGTGTAGATACATCCTTCCCGCTTGTTTTCAAACTTAGTTCAACCTGTTCCCGTGAGTGGCGCCGTCACAGCTTGTCTTCAAGATGGCTGCTACATTTGACATTCGTCAGAAGCAACGAGCTGTCATAGAATTCGTGTGCTGTGAAAGCGAGACAGTGGGAAACATCCACAAGAGGTTGAAAAAGGTGGATGGAGACGCTGCTGTCGATCGCAGTACAGTTAGTCGCTGAAAGCGGGCACGGCAATATTGAAGATGGTCCTCGCAGCGGCAGGACTCGTACTGCTCACACTCCGGACAATGTGCAGAGAGTTAACGAATTGGTGACTGCTGACAGACGCATCACAGTGAACGAATTGTCACACTACGTTGGGGTAGGGGAAGGAAGTGTTTGCAGAATACAGAAAGTGTTGGCGTTAAAAAAGGTTTGTGCCAGATGGGTTCCCACGATGTTGATAGTGGCTCACAAAGAAACAAGAAAAACGGCATGCAGCGAACTTTTGGAGCAGTACGAAAATGGTGGAGATGAATTTCTTGGAAGAATTGTGACAGGTGATGAAACATGGCTCCATCATTTTTCACCAGAGACGAAGAGGCAATAAATGGAGTGGCATCATGCAAATTCACCCAAGAAAGAAAAAAAAAATCAAAACCACACCTTCTGCTGCCTACGGTATTTTTCGATTCCGAAGGACTCTTGCTTGTGGACATCGTGCCAAGTGGAACCACCATAAATTCTGATGCATATGTGACGACACTGAAGAAACTTCAAGCTCGACTGAGTCGTGTTCGACCACATTGGCAAAAGCAGGATGGTTTGCTGTTGCACGACAATGCACGGTCGCATGTTAGTCAAAAAACCATGGAAGCGATCACAAAACTCGGATGGATAACACTTAAACACCCGCCTTACAGTCATGACCTGGCTCCATGTGACTATCATCTCTTAGGGAAACTGAAAGACTCTCTTCGTAGAACAAGGTTTGAAGATGATGACTCCCTTGTGCTCGCTGCCAAACAATGGCTCCAACAGGTTGGTCCAGAATTTTACCGTGCGGGTATACAGGCGCTGGTACCAAGATGGCGTAAGGCAGTTGAGAGGGACGGAAATTATGAAATTATGTGGAGAAATGAAAATATTGTTCCTAGAGGATGTATCTACACACTGTAAAGCTTTCAAACATGTAGAATAAACGATGGATTTAAAAAAAAATGGTGTCCATTTCTTTTAGAGTGACCCTCGTATTACTGCTAGACGTTTGTCGCAATGACTAAGGAACACTCTCTATATAAAACGTTAGCAAGCAGAGCATCTGATTGTGTGTGTGTGTGATATGGAGATCATGGGGTGATTCACCTCACGCTTATCCAAACGTGGTCTCAAATATTTGGTGTAAGTTGAACAGTATGAATGGAAACGCGAAGGATTATATCAGGTTAGTGGAGACACTAACGAGAATAACTGCGAAAATCCCGTAAACAATGAAAACAAATTAAACTGTACAGACGTTAAGAGACAGGTGGAGGGAAGGTAGTGGAGAGCGGCGTAACGTACTCAGGAAAGGGATGGTACTTGGTGGGAGGGGGGGGGGGGAGCAGGGCTAAGAGACGTGCAGCTGCGGTCCTCGTTGGCACGCCGGGCCGGCAGTCCGCCGATTTATATTTCGAGCAGTGGAGCAGCGGTGGCGGCGGAGAGGCCGAAATAAATTGCGGCGCGTCAGCTCCCTGGGGTCCGCGAGAGGAAGGCTGTATAAATTCCGAGTATTGCTGTCAGTCCGTATTGCGCGCAAGGGGCGATAATTCTGCGGGTCGCGCCGCGCCGGCTCCGCGTCGGGTTTCTGGGTAAGCCGCCTGCAATCAGATACCTCCGGCCGGCAGACACGTCCGCTTGAGCGCGCCCGCTGCCTCGCCGCTTGCTTGGCCGCTCTTGCAACTCGCACTTCGCGCCCACCTGACGGCCGTTCCGGACTCGCCGTACGCTCGCCTAACACCTAACGGCTGGCCGTTTCTCTAGCGCCATTTCACAGTACAGCATCGATTATCCGCTTATCCGGTAACAGATTTCCTGGTGTCCGATGACTTGCGAAAACATACGTTTATTTAGAGATCTCAGTCCTGAATAGATCGCTAGACATGAACTGGTCACTTTTTCTTAATCTTTTTTATTTTATTTTATTCTGAGAAAATTAGGGGTAAGCTATAGGGAGAGACGGGTCATATACAGTATGTACAATAGCCAACAGGGAATAATAAGAGTGGACGACCAAGAACGAAGAGCTCTTATTAAAAAGGGTGTAAGACAAGGTTCAAAATGGCTCTGAGCACTATGGGACTTAACATCTGAGGTCATCAGTCCCCTAGAAATTAGAACTATTTAAACCTAACTAACCTAAGGACATCACACACATCCATGCCCGAGGCAGGATTCGAACCTGCGACCGTAGCGGTCGCGCGGTTCCAGACTGTAGCGCCTAGAACCGCTCGGCCAGTCTGGCCGGCTGTAAGACAAGGATGTAGCCTTTCGCCCCTACTGTTCAATCTGTACATCGAGGAAGCAATGATGGAAATAAAAGAAAGGTTCAGGAGTGGAATTAAAATTCAAGGTGAAAGAATATCAATGATAGCATTCGCTGACGACATTGCTATCCTGAGTGAAAGTGAAGGAGAATTACATGATCTGCTGAACGGAATGGTCTAATGAGTACAGAGTATGGATTTAGAGTAAATCGAAGAAGGACGAAGGAAATGAGAAGTAGTATATATAAGAACTGTGAGAAATTGAACATCAGGATTGATGGTCACGAAGTAGATGAAGTTAAGGAATTCTGCTACCTAGGCAGTAAAATAACCAATGACGGACGGAGCAAGGAGGTTCAAATGGTTCTAATGGCTCTGAACACTATGGTACTTATCTTCTGAGGTCATCAGTCCCCTAGAATTTAGAACTACTTAAACGTAACTAACCTAAAGACATCACACACATCCATGCCCGAGGAAGGATTCGAACCTGCGACCGTAGCGGTCCCGCGGTTCCAGACTGTAGCGCCTAGAACCACTCGGCCACACCGGCCGGCGAGCAAGGAGGACATCAAAAGCAGGCTATAAATGGCAACAAGGGCATTCCTGGTCAGAGAAGTCTACTAATATCAAATATCGGCCTTAATTTGAGGAAGAAATGTCTGAGAATTCACGTCTGGAGTACGGCATCGTATGGTAGTGAAACATGGACTATGGGAAAACCGGAACAGAATAGAATCGAAGCACTTGAGATGTGGTGCTACAGACGAGTGTGATAATTAGGTGGATTGATACGTTAAGGAATGAGGAGGTTCTGTGCAGAATCGGAAAGGAATATCTGGAAAACACTGATAAGGCTAAGGGACAGTATGATAGGACATTTGTTAAGATATGTGGGAATGACTTCGATGGAACTGTAGAGGGCAAAAACTGTAGAGGAAGACAAAGATTGGAATACGTCCAGTAAATAATAGAGAACGTAGGTTGCAAGTGCTACTTTGAGATGAAACAGGTTAGTACAGGAGAGGATTTCGTGGCGGGCGCCATCAAACCAGGTAGAAAACTGAAGACAAAAAAAAGACTGTTTCGGGTGCAACCTGTCTACAGAACGTCAAACAGAATACTCTTCTTACACTGAGGTGACAAAATCATTGGGTAGCGATATGCACATATACATATGGCGGTAGTATCGCGTACACAAGGTATAAAAGGGCTGTGCATTGCCGGAGCTGAATTTGTACACACGTGATTGATGTGAAAAGATTTCCGACGTGGCTATGGCAGCCCGACGGTAGTCAACAGAAAAATGTCCGAATGTGTGTGAGTTCCTAAGAGACTAAACAGCTGAGGTCATCCCTAGACTTACACACTACTTGAACTAGCTTAAACTAACTCATGCTAAAAACAAAACACACACTCACACACACTCATTCCCGAGGGAGGACTCGAATCTCCGGCGGGAGGGGCGGAGCAATCCGTGACATGGCGCCTCTAACCGCGAACCACTCCGCGTAATGCTAGTTGGAGCTAGACGCATGGAACATTCCACTTCGGAAATTGATACGGAATTCAATATTCCGAGATCTACAGTGTCAAAAGTGTGCTGAGAACATCAAATTTCAGGCATTACTTCTCATAACGGACAACGCAGGGGCCGATGACCTTCAGTTAACGGCCGAGAGCAGCGGCGTTTGCGTAGAGTTGTCAGTGCTAACTGACAAACGACACTGCTTGAAATAACCACAGAAATGAGTGCAGGGCATACGAAGAACATATCAGTTAGGAAAGTGCATCGAAATTTAGAGTTAATGGGCACTGGCAGCAGACGCCTGACGCGAGTGGCTTTGCTAACAGCACGGCATCGCCTCCCATGGGCTCTTGACCATATCATTTGACCCTAGACGAATGGAAAAACCGTAGATGGTCATATGAATCCTTATTTCAGTCGATAAGACATGACGGTATGACTGTAGTGTGGCGCAAACCCATGACGTCATCGGCCCAAGTTTTCAACAAGGCAATGTGCAAGCTGGTGGTGGCTCCAGAATGGTGTCGGCTATCCTTACGTGGAATGGACAGGTTCCTCTGGTCCAGCTGAATCGATCATTGATTGGAAGCGTTTATGTTCGGCTACTTGGAGAGTATTTGTAGCCATTCATGGACTTCACGTTTCCAAATAACGATGGGATATTTATGGATAACAACGCACCGACACCGGATCACAGTTGTACGCGATTGGTTTGAGGAACAATTTGGGCAATTTAAGGGAATCATTTGGCTATCTCTCGTAAATTTATGGCACAGGATCTAGAGGTCACTTCGTGCACAAAATCCAGCACCAGCATTTTCGCAGTTGTGGGAAGCAGTAGAGCAGCATGGCTCAACATTCCTGATGGTGACTTCCAACGACTTGTTGAGTTCATGTCACGTCGAGTTGCTGCATTACGACAGGTAAAAGGACATCCTACATGATATTAGGACGATCCCATAACTTTTTTCGCCTCGGTTACGAAGACTGGAGTCATATGCATCCGTCCTCACCATCAGGCTCAACCTGATACCGCACTGCAAGATTTTTTAAAAAGCAATGATAGATGGACGTTGCGGCTCTATACTATCTACGATCTGAAGATGGGCTGCTCCCGGAACGAGACGATATATAAAAATATTTAGAGCAACAAGAGGTATAAAGTCCTGTCAAGTTTACGTTATAGCCGCAGACATCTTGCGCGATTTTATATCGCAGCTAAAGTACATGGATTTTATTAGTTCAGTTTCTGTGTAATGCTGGACGGTTATGAATTTATGTCGAACGCCAGTCGGGACAAACAAGCCACTCCAGAGATTATGTGGCTCATACAGTTTCGTGCTACAACAGCCTTGTGTTGGTCAGCGTTATCACGGCACTGTACGTTGAAGCGAGTCTGTCGTGCATAATGATAGCTGTAATCCCTGTTTTTCTATCGCTTCGCATCTCATGAAGAGACGACTGACATATACGTCCACAAATGTTTTCGGCGACCATATGTCATTCAGACTTGCCTGATATTTATTGACTTCGTAAGTAACCCTCCTTAACCTGTGATCCCCAACCAAGGAAATATATTCTTAGGAATATGAAACCAAGAAACGCAGTATGAAACAAAAGAATTTTACATATACACTGGTGTCAAAAATTAAAGCAACAAAGGGAAACTTCGCAAGGTTGCGTTCATTTTGTCACAAAACAGGATAAACAGGTGATAGCAAAGTGGAAACAATGTAAAGAATACAGAACGTAAACAACCGCAACATGCATAATGTTAGACAAAAATGTTCTTCGTTTTATCCAACTTAACAGATTTGCACACACGTTCCGACAATTGGTTAATATGCTCAGTATGGGTTGTGACCACCTCTGGCAGCAATGAAAGCCTAACAACGACGGGGCATGCTGTGAATAATGTCATCAGTCTCATGCTGAGGCAATTAAAAGTAATAGGTAGAATTTCACTGCATATGAGCTTCATTTTTAATAAAATGAGATGAATGGGAAGTTCCCTAAAGTATGTTATCAGTCTTCTAGTGATGAAAGGTAACTTAATCTACAACAGTCAGATAGTAAGTAACTACTTACCAATACAACGTATTTGCAATATCGGTAAAACGATGAAATTCAACATGCATTACATTTATTTGCGACAGTGGCATTACGTTTTTAACCACGTCATTCTGTAATGTTGTCTTACTGGTTAGGTTCGCTTTATTTCTTCTGAAGGAGGCTGCACATGAAGCTGAATCTGGTAATCGTAAAAAAAAAACTAGTGACTGAAATTCGATAATTAAAAAAAAAATAGAAACGGATTACTTCTTTCAACAAGACAACTGTACCACAGTTCACGAAATTTTTGATTAGTCATTCACCCCTTATTTATTTAGCTCTATATTCGGAATTATTTCAAGCGGATTTGGATCCTGTCAAGTGTAAAACTTCGTATTTCTTTCTGCTTAAAGGATTTGCCTCATATCCTCGCGCCTCGCTGAAACCATGCCTACATAATTTTTCCTGGAGGGATGGCTTATAAATCACTTGTAAGGCCAAGTCTTCAGCATTTCTCATCAGCAAAGGACCTTTATCAAGTTGGATTAATAGAACGAATAGGGAAGATCCATCGAAGAGCGGCACTATTTATCACGGGATCGTTGACTAAGTGCCGAGGCATTACGGAGATGGCCAAAAATATCCGGTTAAAGGCGCTACAAGAGAGGCGTTGTGTATCACGAAGAGGATTCGTGTTGAATTCCGAGAGCTTAAGTTCCAAGAAGAGTCGGCGACGCTTTACTTCCTCCGATACAGATTGTTGTTGCTGACTTCATTGTGATCTTCGAAAACTGCCGACGCAGTTCTCCACTCTAGTCTATCCTGTGCCAGTCTCTTCAAGTCTGCACAACTACTGCGTTCTTTGCCTGTTTCAAACTGATTGTGTTCATCCCTTTTTGTGCTATAAATTTCTTCTTTCCCCAATTCTATTCAGAACCTCCTCATTAGGTAACTGACCAACGCACAAAATCATGAGCATTCGTCTGTTGCGTCACATTTGAAAAGCTTATATTTTCTGAAGGAAAAACATGGGTTGTTAGGACGAGTCATATTCCTTTTTTGTTTCTTCTTGTTTCTTCTTACACAATTGACGTTTCGACCACTCTGCTGGGATTTTCTTTAGGATCTTCCGGTGGTCTCTGTTAGCTGACTACTGCCGAAGGCCAGCGTCATGTTCTCTTATAAAAGGGGAGTTTCTCCACGCTTGTTGTGAAGAAGTGAGATTATTGGGCGAAAATGTTCCGGCTACTGTTGGTGGGCCATCGATCGTCATTTGATAGAAAGGAAGACAAACAGAGCAAGACAGGGGAAATGTTTGTCAAAATATTATTGTCGTGCCACCGTGATGGCTCCCTCGTACCTGCTTGCATTGCTCGCCCACCTTGGCTGCGTGTTTACTTCCTTCACGGGGGAAAGCCAGGGAGTTGAAAGCCTATATAATCTCTTCTCTTCTGAACTGCCATTTGCTCTTGGAAATTTCTACAATTTCTCACACTTTCCTTCTACAAATGTTGCTTTCGTTGGTTAACACACGTACTTTGTTGAAACCAATCTCTTGGCTTTATTTCTACTGACATTCTGCTAGTGCATTCACTTTGCCACAGTCACACATCACTACGTAGACTCCCGCAGTGTAGAGGTAACCAGAGCGTCTGTTTCGCGTAGGAAAATTCTTTTATTTTCTTCTGTTTGATGCGGGCAGTATCTCTAGAAACGAATGGTAACCTAACAGAAAAAGAAGGCGATACCTTGTTCTCCTTATTAGCAGAATTAAAAGTATTTCATTTGAAAGATCATTGTCTTCTTTAAAAAATCCGCCGGCCAGTGTGGCCGAGCGGTTCTAGGCGCTTCAGTCTGGACCCGCGCAACCGCACCGGTCGCAGGTTCGAATCCTGCCTCGGGCATGGATGTGTGTGATGTCCTTAGGTTAGTTAGGTTTAAGTAGTTCTAAGTTCTAGGGGACTGATGACCTCAGATGTTAAGTCCCATAGTGCTCAGAGCCATTTGAACTTTTTTAAAAAATCAAACGCCGATTCGAAGCACTTATTCTCAATGATGCGCAAGAAAAATGGGGACAGCGTGTTGAACAATGTATGATTCTGGGCTGGGTGGTGGTGTGAAATGACATCTAATTACCTGTTTGCGTTTGTAATCTCTCTATTTACTCGGTGTCCTAGAATGTTATCACATATTGTTTAGAGTAGCATGTCTTACTTATAAACGGGAGATCTGTCTCACTCTCTACCTTCAAAGTGAAGTTGATCTTGCGATGAATCTCATTTACAAACGTATGCAATCTATAAAGCTTTTCTTATCTGTGTGACCAATGAACAAACGTGTCATCCACATACCGGAGCCAACAAGAAGGCTTTAGTAGCGAATTGCTTATTGCGTGTAGTTAAAAAAGTTTCATAGAAATGTTAGCTGCTATTGGTGGCGAAGGCAAACACATAGTAACACCGTCTAATAATTCATAAACTCCTTCTTTATATTTCTATTCCGTTCTTATCTGAACTATTTATCGTACACGTTTCACTTTCGTCCAAGGTTACACTCGAGGCAAATACTATCACAAAGGTTTCCTATCAGTTAAATTTATATTAGATATTACAAATTCGTCTGTTTCAGAAAGGCTTTCTTCCTACTACCAGTTTTTATTTTATGTCCTATCTGTTTCAGACATCATACGTTATTTTGCCGTGCAAATAGTAAAACTTATCTATTATTCTCAGTGTCTTTTGTCATTAATTCCCTCAGCATCATCTGATTTAATTCGACTGTATACTATTATCCTTGTTTCATTCATGTTAATATTTTTTTTTTCTTCTTTTTTTTTTTGAGGTCACAATGCAATCCTCTACTGTCTCTGCCAAAATTAAGGCTCATCGGAAAGCCTCAAAGACTTTATTTCTTGTTCATGAACTTTCTCTTTCCAAATTTCTCCTTCGTCTCCATTACTGCTTGCTCACTGTAAAAACTGAATAACACTGGGGACCGGTTACAACCCTACTCATTCTCTTGTCAACTGTGGCTTCCCTGTCATGTCCTTCGGCTCTTATAACTGCATCCCGGTGTCTGTACAAATTGCAAATAACCTTTCCGTGCCTGTATTTTATCTCTCCAACCTTTATAATTTCAAAGAGTATGTCAAAAGCATTCTCTAAATTTGCAAATGCTGTAAATGTATGTTTACCTTGCTTTAACCCACCTTCTAAGATAACTCGCAGATTCAATATTCATCGATAGTTCCTACATTTCTCCGGGACCCAAACTGATCTTCCCTGATGTCAGCTCCTACAGGAACCCTGCCCTTCTATCAATAATCCGTGCGAGTTTTTTACGACTATGGTTTACTAAACCGATGGTTCTGTAATATTCACACCTGTCACCACCTGAGCTGCTTGGAGTCGGAATTATTACATTCTTCTTGAAGTCTAACGGTGTTTCGCCCGTCTCAGACATGTTGCGCACCAGGTTTCACCACGGCTGGCGAAATGATGACGACGAAAAATGTGTGAAATTCGGCCTCATACGGAGGTTTATCGGTAGTAGTGAGACTAGATATAACTTTCGCCACTGCACGGATATAGGAAAACTACATCCAGTGAAAATTTCGCCCAATATTCGTGTAAAACACCTGCTCACCATGTCACGGCCTTCCTGCAGTGAGAGACCTCGTCCACCGGAAAACCTGCGTACGTCCGCACGGAGACGTTTTCCCGCTAAGTCGAAGTTGCGTCGACGCTGCCATGCAAATGACATTAACAAAATATCCTCCTGCCAGAAGAAGAACAAGAGTGCGACCAATTGTCGACGTAACATTCTACGATATGCCTTCTTACATTCGCATATGACACTCTCTCTAGTTATTTTTACATATAAATCTTGCTTTTCCTTCTTTTATGGTGGGCACTGTAACACCTCGGTACATATATGGTCTTTTCTGAAACTAAAATGTATTCGAACTGGCCATGAACAATGCCCATATTGCTTGTAAAATTACGAATTCCCGTTTTAAAGTAGACAAAATTAAATAGAAGAATAATAAGAGCCAATGGAATACAGTATTACACGCAAAGGAGCAAGGGGCTTTATTCATCGAGTTTCTAACAGAAGTCCCTTTTCTTTCACAACTATTACATAAACCCCTCGCATGTGTTGTTAACGTCTTTAGCGTCTATGGGAGTCTTTAGCGTTTGGGATTTTCTAGCATCTGGGAGTCTTTGTGTTCGACGTTTTAGTGTCCGAGCTTTTACCGTTTGAGTCCTGCGTATTAGCGTCTCTTAAGTTCATACGCCACTGCGCGAAATAGTTAATTTCATTGGAAGCCGGGATAATTAAAAATAAACTTCTGTTCATTTAATTTATTGTCAAAAGTGCGAAAACTGGGAGAACTGAGATGACACCCAGCGAATATCTCAATCGATAAAAGATCGTTATCATTAATTCCCATTTAAAAACATTTGTTGCCGAAGCTGTTCAAACATCGCGTGGCAAGTTGACTTTCCATTATAGGCCGTTTTTGGACATTTATTATCGGGCTAAAATGTGACTATTCATAGCTAGTAGTGAATCATGTCAAAGAAACTGTGTTAATAAAAACGGAGTTAAGGAAAAACTATAGTGTCCCACGATTTCGAGCAGAGTAACATGAGAAGTGAACGATGTATTCGATTATCTCTGGATAATAATGATAATAGTTTATTCCACATTAATAGTACAGAGATAAAACATTTTCAACAGATAAAACATCGGGCTGTGTTAAATGAATCCTGAGCCTTCTGAAGGAATTAATTCGGTGTACATGTGCTACGCAAATCAAAGATATCTCATTTTAAAAAGCGAATCGGCCGCCTAGTAACTGTTAATGAGCGTCTTTGCGCTTCAGTCTGTAACCGCGCTGCTGCTACGGTCGCAGGTTCGAATCCTGCCTCCGGCACGGATGTGTGTGCTGTCCTTAGGATAGTTAGGTTTAATTAGTTCTAAGTCTAGGGGACTGATGACCTCAGATGTTAAGTCCCATAGCGCTTAGAGCCATTTTTTTGAGCGTCTTTGACGCAACCGCTAAACAACGCAGCTAGCCGATAGTAATAATTTTAATCTAAACTTATTAACGAAAGAGTCTGACTCAAACTAGTGCAAAGGTGGGACATAACCAACAAATACCGACTGCAATAACAGTTAGTGTTGAGTCGCCTCGCTTTCACGTTTCTCGACGAGGTGAAGAATACTGACTGAGCGTAGAAAAAGGACATTACACTTCCGCTGATCGTAGAAGTGACAGCAGGCAGCGGTAGGAGGCGTCACAGTACTCTGCCACAACATGAAATTTTTTGTGCATTGTCACCTTAATTTTTGTCTTATTTTTGTTACTTACGGTATTTTTACTCTACCCTTACTAGAGTATATCTTAATGCAAAATTTGATAGTGCTCGGATTTCTTCAGCTGTCAATAACGACAATGATATACATAATTACGCAGCAGTATTGCTTCTAATTAATTCTCGCACCGTTGCAAAGACAAGCGATATGCAGGGTGCCCGGAAACAGTCTAGAAAGCTTGGTAGAGGTGGTGCACGGTAGGTTGTGTTGAGAAATAATTGTTAATTAAAAAAGTTCGATACGCTGTGTCGTTTTCGAGTTAATCAGAATTGAAGACAGCCAATCCGGTCGTTGCGCGCGCAAATTCAGTCAGCTCGCGAGATACAGTCAGTGTGAGCTGTCATCACAGCGAAGACGCTGGCGCACGAGATTCGAACCATACTACCACCTCATGCCTAAATTTTGTATCGCTCTCTCGTTCGGTTTTACGAAATGAAATGAGGGACACGTTTCGCAACACCGTCTCTGGTGGGCCGCTTGAATCTGGGCGCACATCGGCCTTATTGTCTAACTTCACTGCTAATTAACTCCGAAAAGACGCAACGAATCAGATTTTTTTGAGACCTGTTTCTCAGCACGACCTACTCTTCAACGCCTTCACAAGCTTTGCAGACTATTTCTGACCACCCAGTAGATGTTAATGTCAGTCGTGTTGACAAGCAGCTGAAAGCGCTAAAACTGAAGAAAACTTCTAGGCTCGGAGGAATCGCTAACAAATTCTGTGCCAAACTTGGAGCTGAGTTAGCCTCTCATGTCACCTTTGTACATGCATGACGGCCTTTTAGTTAGTACGACAACGCATTTTATGTACATTACGTGTACACGGGTGTATATCTTTTCTTTTCTAATTTGCTTTTTGCACTAGACGAGAAGATTTAAAAAAAATCATGATTGTAAATAATTTCTAATGTTTTCGTAGTATTTTCTGAAGATATATTCGTAGATGAAACAATTTATTATTGCGTCAAACAGAAAAAAAAATACCGAGCGAGGTGGCGCAGTGGTTAGACACTGGACTCGCATTCGGGAGGACGACGGTTCAATCCCGCGTCCGGCCATCCTGATTTAGGTTTTCCGTGATTTCCCTAAATCGCTCCAGGCAAATGCCGGGATGGTTCCTTTCAAAGGGCACGGCCGACTTCCTTCCCCGTCCTTCCCTAATCCGATGAGACCGGTGACCTCGCTGTCTGGTCTCCTTCCCCAAACCAACCAACCAACCAGAAAAAATATTATAGTCCCTCCATATTGTAAAAACATAGGCATTACAGTACTTGTTCCAACATTTCCAGTCCTCATCATGGGCACACAACGTAACAACGCTGTTCTACCCGCCGGACAAGTGTCAGAGCTAGGATTGGAGGACTAGTGGACCCTTCCTCGTCGTTTTCTGGGCGAAAATTACACTGGGTGCAGATGTGACTGGGTGCAGTTCATAGGACAACTATGCCACACACAGCAAGGTGTCTTACGGGAGTATAGATGTACAGTATCTGATCAAAAGTCTCCGGAGGGCTTTGTGTGTTTCAGGTGGACCAGTAATTGTCGTGAGAGGCAGACCTGCTGTATAAAAGGGGGTGGGAAGTATTGTGTTGTCAGCAGAGAAGGATTAACAGCATAGTGAGTCGGTCAGGTGGACCGCGCGGGATTAGCCGAGAGGTCTTTGGCGCTGCAGTCATGGATTGTGCGGCTGGTCCCGGCGGAGGTTCGAGTCCTCCCTCGGGCATGGATGTGTGTGTTTGTCCTAGGATAATTTAGGTTAAGTAGTGTGTAAGCTTAGGGACTGATGACCTTAGCAGTTAAGTCCCGTAAGATTTCACACATTTTTTCGGTCAGGTGGGGCTCAACTACTTCGAACATGGACTAGTCATTGCATATCATCTAGCAAATCCCTCAGCGATATTTCAACCTTTCTAAACCTGACCACATCCACTGTTGATAATGTGATTGTAAAACGGAAATGCGAAAGAAGAACCAAAGTTAAACCAAGACCAGGCAGAGCTCACGTACTGACGAACAAGGAACTTCGATAACTGCGGAGTATTGTTGTAGAAAATTGCACCAACCGAGCGGAAAGAATCACTCTTGAGTTCGGAAACGTGCAGTGGAGCTAGCGCAGTGGTTGTGAGCAGGGAGTTAAAGGGAATGGGTACAATATCCAATAGCTCCTCGTAAACCACACATCTCTGTAGCAGTGCGGTTAAAGGCGCTGCAGTCTGGAACCGCAAGACCGCTACGGTCGCAGGTTCGAATCCTGCCTCGGGCATGGATGTTTGTGATGTCCTTAGGTTAGTTAGGTTTAACTAGTTCTAAGTTCTAGGGGACTAATGACCTCAGCAGTTGAGTCCCATAGTGCTCAGAGCCATCTCTGTAGCAACGCTTGGGGTAGGGTAATGAGCGACGCCACTGGATACTGGATGACCTGAAACGAGTGATTTGGAGTGATGCATCACGCTATACCCCGTGGCAATCTGATGGAATGGGTTTGGACTGGCGAATGCCTAAGGAAAATTACCTGTCGTCATATGTGTGCCAAAATTCCAAAAGTGAAGTACGGTGGCAGTGGTGCGACGGTATGGGAGTGTTTTTCGTGGTTGTGGTTTGGTAGCCGGCCGCTGGTGGCCGAGCGGTTCTGGCGCTACAGTCTGGACCCGCGCGACCGCTACGGTCGCAGGTTCGAATCCTGCCTCGGGCATGGATGTGTGTGTTGTCCTTAGGTTAGTTAGGTTTAAGTAGTTCTAAGTTCTAGGGGACTTATGACCTCAGCAGTTGAGTCCCATAGTGCTCAGAGCCATTTGAACCATTTTTTTGTGGTTTGGTTGCCTTATTGTGCTTAAGAAAAAAATGCATGCGCAAAGATATGAACACATTTTGTACTGTGTACAATGGAGGATCAGTTCACAGAGGATGGTTGTTGGTATCACCACGACAACGCACCCTGTCAAAGAAAAGCATGTGTGGGGGAATGGCGTATGGACAATACCATTCCTGAAATACACTAACGTGCCCAGAGTCCCGACAAGAATCTAATGGAACGTCGCCTTCGCTCCAGACTCCAGCGTCCAACATCAACACTTTCCTCCACCTCACCGTCCGCCATAAAGGGGAAAGTTGCATACACACCATATTAACGTCCGCTAACTCGAGACGCGGCGGCGGCGGCGGCGGCGGCCCACGCCGGTCCGTTGACCCGGCTACGGCACGCTGCACCGCCGTCGGACAGAAGCCGTGACGTCCGCAGCCGCGCGCCGTCTGTGCTGCAGCGGGGATCGCACGGATACTGTCTGCACGTCGCTAGCCGTTTTACTCTCCCGTCTCGTTGATTTAGGACTCATTCTACTGACACTGTCGTAGGAAAAACACTTACTATCCCCAGCTTCAAAACGTTCGAAGTTCCCAGAAGAATAGGTGGAACTATAATGAAGGACTTGTAGTATACGAT
Organism: Schistocerca nitens; assembly: GCF_023898315.1. NCBI lineage: Eukaryota > Metazoa > Arthropoda > Insecta > Orthoptera > Acrididae > Schistocerca > Schistocerca nitens. Next base: position 701,283,266 of record NC_064614.1, on the reverse strand, counting down.
GTACGCTGAAGAGCCAAAGAAGCTGCTACATCTCCCTAACATCGTGAGGGGCCCCCGCAAGCACGCAGAAGTACCGCAACACGACGTGGCATGGAATCGACTAATATCTGAATTAGTGCTGGAGGGAACACACACAATGAACCCTGCACGGCTATCCATAAATCCAGAAGAATACGAGGGGTGAAGATCTCTTCTGAACAGCACGTTGCAAGGCACCCCAGATATGCTTAATAACGCCCATGTCCGGGAAGTTTGGTGAGCAGCGAACGTGTTTAAACTGAGAATAGTATTCCTGCAGCCACTTTGTAGCAATTATGGACGTGTGGGATGTCGCATTGTCCTGCTGGAATTGCCCAAGTCCGTCGGAATTCACACTGGACATGAATAGATGCAGGTGACCAGACAGGATGCTTACACACGTGTCACTTGACAGAGTCGTATCTAGACGTATCAGGGTCCCTTATCACTCCAACTGCACATGTCCACACCATTTCAGAGCTTCCACCAGCTTGAACAGTCCCCTCTTAACATGCAGGGTCCAAGGATTCATGAGGTTGTCTCCATACCCGTACACGTCCATCCGCTCGATACAATTTGAAACGAGGCTCGTCCTACCAGGCAACATCTTTCCAGCCATCAGTAGTCCAATGTCGGTGTGGAAGGGCCCAGACGAGGCAAAGCTTTGTGTTGTGCATCATCAAGGGCACGCAAGTGCGCCTTCGGCCCCGAAAGCCAATATCGATGATGTTTCGTTGAATAGTTCCCACGGTGACACTTGTTGATGGCCCAGCATTGAAACCTGCAGTAGTTTGCGGAAAGATTGAACTTCTGTCACGTTGAACGATTCTCTTTAGTCGTCGTTGGTCCCCTTCTTCCGTTATCTTTTTCGGACCGCAGCGATGATGTCGGAGATCTGATGTTTTACGGCATTTCCTGGTATTCACGGTACCTCGTGAAATTGTCTTACGGGAAAATCCCCACTTCAGCCCTACCTCGCAGTTGCTGTCTCCCATCACTCGTGCGCCTTCTGTAATACCACGGTTCAAACTCACTTAAATCTTGATATTGTATCAGCAGTCCTTTATAGGCGTTGGCGACCGCAGCGCCGTGTTCTGCCTGTTTACGTATATCTGTATTTGAATACGCATGCCTATACCAGTTTCTTCGGCGTTTTAGTGAATATAAGAGCCAAAAAGGAACGATAAGAATAGAAGGCAAATAAAGAAGTGCTCGGATTAAAAGTAACAGTACAGTCTGTTTATCGAAGAAGCAATGGCGGGAGTAAAAATACGCTGGAGAACTGCGGATTCAAATTCAGAGCGAAAGAATATCGATCGCCAGATTCACTGAAGACATTGTTGTCCTCAGTAAAAGTGAAGAATAACTACAGGTCGCATTTTCTGGAACATGGTTATAGGAAAACAGCGATCTCAGGCAAATCAGTATAATTTGCTAAAATAATTCTTGATCGCATAAATATTTTATTTAAACTGGTAACCGGTTTCGATCTGTTTTAGATGGATCGTCTTCAGACCTTGTTCTCCGTGATGGCGAGAAACACTGGGCACGCACTGAGCAAGATCCTCTATAGAGATGTAATCGATTACACCTCACTAGGGCAGTCTGCCCAGACAACCCAGCGCCTATCACCATCAGGGAGTACAAGGTCTGAAGATGACCTAAGTTCAATATATCTAAACTGGTTACCAGTTTAAAGAAAATATTTATGTAATTTTGTGGACATTGTGTTGAATTACAGCCGTGTTGAATAGAATACACTGAGATGACTAAAGTCATGGGATATCTCCTAATATCGTGTCCTGCAGGAGCTCGCCCTGCCATGGACTCAACAAAAAAGTTGTTGGAAGTGCCCTGCGGTAATACTGAGCCATGCTGTCGACAGCGTTCATGATTGTGAAAGTGTTTCCGGTGCAGGATTTTGCACATGAACTCACCTCTTGGTTATAACCATTTGACGAACCAAGGACAACCCCAAAACCAGACTAGCAGAGGAAAAGAGATCATTCCTGACCAAAAGAAGTTTACTACTAATGCCGAACATTCGTCCTAATTCGGGGAAAATATTTCTGAGAATGTACACAGTATTGTTTAGATGAGTGGTCAGCGTGACGGATTGACGTCCTACGAGTCCGGGTTCGATTCTCGGCTGGGTCGGGGATTTTCTTCGCTCATGGACTGGGTGTTGTGTTGTCTTGATCACCATTTCATCCCCATCCGGCGCGCAGGTCGCCCAATGTGGCGTCGAATGCAATAAGACCTGCACCAAGGCGGCTGGACCTGCCCCGTAAGGGGCCTCCCAGCCAATGACACCAAACGGTCATTTCCATTTCCATTGTTTACATGTGAATTATAGGCTGTGGAGAAATCGGAGAGGAAGACAGTCGAAGCGTTTGAGATGTGCTGCTAAACAAGGATGTTAAAAATTATGTGGACTGGTAAGATAAGAAATGCGGTTCTCCGCAGAATCAGGTAGGAAAGAGATGAGTGGTGAACACAGACTATAAGAACGCATGGGATGATCGGATATGTGTTAAGGCAGTAAGGTATAACAACCTTACACCTAGAAGAAGCTGCAGAGGGTAAAACCTTTACAGGATTGGAGTACGTCCAACAACTAAGTGAGGACTGTGGGTGCATATGCTACTCTGAAATGCGCAGGGTGGCGCACGAGAGGGATTCTTGGCAGGCCGAAAAAGAAAACCATTCCGATGAAGAAGTCGCACTCTCGAGTGAAAAGTTGCATTATGATCGCCTAGGTGATTTAATGTCTGCACCGCTTAGCTCATGACATGCAGTTACGGAAGTTGATACCGAGGTGATGGACTTTCTTGGACCTAGGACGAGAAGACAGTGTGTTTAAAATACGTTTATAAATACCAAATAACTGCATTTGACGAAGGCATATGCAATTAATAAACAAAGGAAAGAATAGGTGCGCAACTAATGCGAACAGCCGATTACACTCAATTTATTTTAATAAAATATAAGGTTAACTCGCACGCCACTGACAGAATTTCGGATGATATCCAGGGAAAATTATTGAATACTTTGGCCTTCAGCGGCTCATTACAAAGTAATTCTGTTTCGTTCGTTTAGTAAACCCCATTTAACTTTGTACCTGTACTGCAGTTATCTGTACAACAGTACAAAAGCGGACATAATGCATTTTGTGTTTTATTTGGAAACGAACTTCTTCCATTTACTCACGGTACGTGCTGCCGGCAACTTTAATGCCTGATTTATTCTTCGTTGTAAAGCTTACATTGAGTGCTACTCCGTTCCGACTGAGTTAGTTGTATTTTATCGCTGACACACAGCAGTATGGTTATTGATGAAGAGTTGGCCGATGTGCACCTCGTGCTGAAAGCAATGAAACAGCGACGCTATAGCCGTCGTAGCTCAGACGTAACAGAGCTGTGGCTTCGTCCTTGAGTTTAGAGGCGCGCTGAATAGAACGAGGTTGTGGCAGCCCATCCGACCTACGACAACCGACTTCTAGTTGGGTGATCTTGGTGTCAGCAATAAAGAAGTTAGGAGAGAATTTTGTGTGACTGTGTCATACGTACGAAGGCCCTGGGAACGCCACTGTGGAGCAACGCTCTGTAAGCTCTGCTGATAAATAACATTATTACAAAAATGCTCTACAAAAACTTTAATCAGCAGCACCCCAAAAAATTTGAGAATTTCCGTATTCTAGATTGATCAGTTTTGCCTGTTCATTTTTTGTACCATTCTCAAGGAAACACTTGCGAAAGTAGGAAAACATGTACAAATGTCGCTATGGTAACCGATGGACTACTGTTTCCGTTGATTAACAGGTGTACTGCCGATGCATAATGTCCAACGGGCACAATATTTCGGCGATCAGACATATCGCCAACGTCAGGTGAGCTGCCGAACTGACCCTCTGGAGTGGCAAGGCCAACTTTATATCCCCTCCCGCGCTGGTCTCCTGCACGCGCGATGTGCTGCGGAGGTCGCTCTTTGGTGGCCGAAGAGGCGATTGCGTCGTCGTCTGTAGCCCGCTGTCCCTACTGCAGTGTGGATGTATGCGCTCCGTCTGCCCTGGCCGCTAGCTCGTTGTATTTGCTGTGTTTCTTCTTAATTAGGCACACTGCTCGTTCCCAAGCCTTGCTGAGACTATAGCCAAAGTCTCGGTTAATAACACCTGTCACACTCGCTGCCTCCCCAAGTTTAACACAAAATTCGATTACATATCTTTGCTCTAAATTCCGCTGTTCTATTTTCGTGACACACAACAAAAAAACAGCTTCACTCACGGCCTCCCTCAAGAATCACCTAGTTGAAACTCGGTCTGAGTATCTGGAAAGGATGAACACAGCGGTCTAGACAAGCACAACAGTACATCGTTGCCAGATTGCTCGCATCGTTGTCAGTCTCGTCAGTTTTCTCACACATCTCTTATATCTTGCCACTTTGACACGGAATCCGGTACACCCCGCCCGTATATCAGATTCCGCGCCGATGGCGGCGGGCTCTTCGATCAACTAATATGCCGGGCGAAACAGAAAAATCACAATTTCTGTTGCTTAATACGTACGTGTGGCATGTATGGCCAGAAATATGTTGGGAAAAAACCCTGCATAATAACTGTTGGCGAAACATAACTTGGCGAGACAGCATAATTGTCTGGTTAAAGTTATGGAAGCTGCTAAATCAGCTTTCAGTAAGATGATGCAGCTTATTACAGGATTAGAGGTGTCTTGAAAATGGTTGGTAGAGGTTGGCCACGATTTTCAAATATGTGCATGGCTCCTAAATGTCTCAGACTGTAATCGCATGGAACATGTAAGGATTCACCGCAAACACCATTTTCACTGTGGGAAGTTGCCATCTCGCATTCTTTAACGGCTCCTCAACGCTCCGCACACAGTTTGACTTCAGATGCCTGCGAACACAGCTCCTGGCACTGAAGTACTTTTTAACTTCGCGTGAGGTGCCACTTGGGTATTTTGCATACCAGCATCAGTTACTACCCAGGAAAGCATTCGATTCACACTCTTTACTCGTAATCATCGCAGTACGCACAAGTACTTATACTTAATATACACACGTCATGATCGAAGGACGTAACTGTGTGAGAAGGATCGACTAATTAATCAACTCCCGGAGCTTCCGGACCAACAATGCCATTCGTCTCTTCCGTATTTGTCTGTTAATTTCTGGGGGACTTAAGCCTGATAATTTTACTGTTACAGTTTGGCGTAACACACTTTTTATTCGATGGGCTTAGCTGAATGCATCTTTTTGTTTACTTGATTAGCAGGATTTCAAAGCTGGCAAAATACTTATCTCACATTTCGTCCGTGTATGTACATCCTGTTTACCTAACCTGTTTCCATGCAATGTTATTTTCCTTCAGTAAAATTCTGGACTGCTTGAGAAACGTCTTGTGCAACGTACTTCTCAGAGCGTACTTACTATACCCATTGAAGGTTTTTATGTTCCTATAAATCGAGGACTGCAGGAGTACTTGAAGTAAAGAAAATAAGAGAACCCGTTACGTAGGGCGCACGTTCACGAAGGCAGTTAACTGCGTGGAAATAAAAGTGGTATTATGTTGTGTGTGTTTTAGTTCCATGGAATCGATGTTCCGCAGCCTCCAGAAGTTACGATGCAGCTCACTGTAGCATCGGGAAAATTGACTCCGCGTTCAAACTTCGGTACGAAAGGTCACAGGAAACAATTGGCTTCTGGGCCGTTTCAATTGGTCACAGCGCCACTCCCGTTAAAAGGGTACAGCTGTATGTGATAGCCGACTCGAACAATTATTACCTTCGCTTCGTCCTCATGCAGGCCAGTCAGCACCGAGACATGTAAAGCAATGTTTCTTTTACCCTGATCACCTGAATGGCTTAGCAAATACCAATAGCCTCCCACACCTGATTCCTTAAATAATAAAAAATGTATAGAATGTATAAAATAGCTCCTAAACTATGCGCCATTCAATGGTTCAATTTTGTACCGTAAATGGTATGTGTGGATATCTTCTGCAAAATTCACAGGGAACTGAATTAGGTGTAAAGAAGTAATGAATTAAAACGTCATATAGTCAGTGGTAACCGTTTTCCTTTCATTATTTTGTGGCCCGTAAAGGAGAAAAAGTTTGGGAAAGGATTGAAATTACGTTTAAAATATTAAAAGCTCTAAGTGCTCTCACTAACTATGGATGAATACTACACTATTGTTGATAAACTGCTGGAAATGGTATCTACCGTAAAATATCTAGGATTAATTATTCAGAGCACCCTAAAGTGGAATGATCACATAAAACAAACAGCAGGAAAAGCAGATGCCAAACTGAGATTCATAGGAAGAATCTTAAGAAACTGTAAGTGATCAACAAGGGAAGTGGCTTATATGGCCTTGTTCGACAGATTCTCGAGCATTGTTCATCAGTCTGGGTCCTTACCAACTAGGACTAATGGAAGAGATACAGAAGATCCAACGAAGAGCGGCACGTTTCGTGACGGGAGCGATACCGAGATGCTCAAGGAACTCCATTGGTAGACGTTACAAGAGAGGGTTTGTGCATCACGAAGAGGTTTACTATTGAAGTTTCGAGAGAGCACTTTCCAGGAAGATTCGAGAAAATTCGAGAAATTAGAGCCAGTACAAAGGCTTACCGATGGTAAATATTCCCGCAGATTCCCGCACCCATTCACGAGTGGAATCAGTTAGTGGTACCAGAAACACTCTCCCCCACACATCATTCGGTGGCTTGCGCAGTATGATGTAGAAGTAGATGTAGATGTAGAATATAGTGTGGGTAGTTTGCGCCCCGTGAGTTACGCTGCTTCAAGACATGTGCACAGTTTCTAACTCCACACGGTTTCTCCCGTACAGTTTTTACCTTGTACATATACCTCTAGTACCGCAGGATATATTTCTTGTTATATTAACACATGCCCTATCATCCTGCCCTCGAAACATTAACGTTCACTTAGATGAGACAGGTGGTGGACCCAACTACACTTGATCCGTCGGTAACCAAACCAAGGGACATCCACGGACTGCCAGACAAAACGACTTGCTAACTACCATTCGGTACATAAAAACTCAAAGACCAAACTGTTACGGACGTGATTATCCACAATGAAATATGTATTAAGTTGTCAAAACTACACACCATGTTGGACAGCGACAACAGGTGAGGAAAGGACGCTGTCTGAAATTACGTCAGTGCCCAGGGCAGGTAACCGGAACACTAATGGCCACAAGGCAGAAAATTCCGTCGGTACTCTTGAATTTGAAATAAGGTAATATAGTTAACATCACCAAAAGGGAACACTGCCTGAATTTACGTCAGTGGCCAGGGCAGGTAACCAGAACACTAACGGCCACAAGGCAGGAAATTCCGCTGGTGTACTTGAATTGCAGTGAACCAGTTTAGTTGATTCCACCACACGGCGGCTCGATTTCACCACTACAACCACTCGGTGTTGCTCACAGGAAAAGCTCCCCAACAGCGAACCACCTAAACGAACGACACAACATGAACGGACGTGGCTTGGGTACTTAACACACCACTCAACTTTGACGTCCTGGGTCGGTGAGCCACGACGGTGCAAATATCGATACACATCGCTGCTGCGACACGTAGAAGGAGGAAGAACCACCGCATAATCGCAACAACGGCGAGAAACTAAACACAGACAGACAGCCAAGTTCAAGAAAACGCATAGTTCGGAGTGAGCACGGCTCAACCGATGAGCCACGAAGCTCGTAGCGATCGGACAGCTCCACACACGCTCCGACACTGCGCAGGGACCGACAGCGGACCCAGCCGACTGCACCGCATGGAGATATTCTCCCTGGTCCGCACCAACCGACCGATTACCCGCAGACCCCCTAGCCGGAAACTATATGCACAAGACCGAAGATCGTACACGGTGCAAATATCGATACACATCGCTGCTGCCACACGTAGAAGGAGGAGGAACCACGACATAATCGCGACAACGGCGGGAAACCAAACACAGATAGACAGCCAAGTTCAAGAAAACGCATAGTTCGGAGTTAGCACGGCTCAGTGCTTACTTCAAACGAGCATCAATGTTGAGCGCTGGATTACGCTCGTTTAGAAGATTCTAAATTGTCGCATTAAATTTGTTTGTTGTTACGTAAGTTATGCTTGCCGTCGGTGGTATTTTAAGCATTTCAAAGCCCTTGCGCTTCTTTGCTGTACACCCTTCAGACCAGATGTACATCGTACAAATGGAACTCTAAGCCTTAGGCCTAGATTTGTACTTCTGAGAATTTTCTTAAGTTTTACGAAATCGTTACAGGCATTCTCTATGCGACAATTTATCTCTGTGTGACCCCTTCAGTCTTCACATATTCACAAGGTTCTAAAACTTGTCTACTCTTCGTATCAAACAGCCATTGACTTGTCGATTTGCATTTGTAATGGAGTCGGCCTGTCGTTTTAGAATCATGTAATTCGTCTTTTTGGTGTTGACTTTCAGACCTAGATTACTGCTGAAATCTCCACTATGTCGACGATTTGATGAAGCACGTGTAAGTTATCATCGGTCAGTAGTGTACCATCAGCTAGTGAATGTTGTTGGTAAAGACTTCACTTACCTTTACTCCATTTTGTGTATCACCAAGTGCTTCCTGAAAGATACTCTCTGAGAGAAAATTGAGTAACAGGGATGACAGGAAGCATACTTGTCACACTCTTCGACTTGTCGTTAGTAATAATCATATACAGAATTATAAAGAAAATTGTTTTCATGCTTTGAAGTCAGATGCACGGACATGCACATGTACAGCTTATGTGCCGGCCGGAGTGGCCGAGCGGTTCTAGGCGCTTCAGTCCGGAACCGCGCTGCTGCTACGGTCGCAGGTTCGAATCCTGCCTCGGGCATGGAGGTGTGTGATGTCCTTAGGTTAGTTCGGTTTAAGTAGTTCTAAGTTCTAGGGGACTGATGGCCTCAGAAGTTAAGTCCCATAGTGCTCAGAGCCATTTGAACCATTTTTTGAACAGCTTATGTAATCTATATATGTGTGTATTTCTGCCTTTTTTGTTAGTTACTGTATCTTAGGTACTTTACTTGTACACCCTTATGTGCAGATGCGGACCACGTTTTATTTTATGTTTATTTTATAACATACTGTCATGTGGAAGAGATACGATTTTAAGATTTCGTGTTTGTAATCTGGTTTTATGTTTTCTGAAGATTCTGCCACTAATAAAAATTTTTGGATTATGTCAGACAGAAAACATAAACCATGATCACCTCCGATGTAAAAGTTTCGGTGTTACAGTTCTTATTCGAGCATCACAACGTAAGCTCTTCACGCCGGGCGACTTGCATTGATCGGTCAGGGATGGTTCAAAATGGTTCAAATGGCTCTGAGCACTATGGGACTCAACTGCTGTGGTTATCAGTCCCCTAGAACTTAGAACTACTTAAACCTAACTGCCGGCCGCGGTGGTCTCGCGGTTCTAGGCGCGCAGTCCGGAACCGTGGGACTGCTACGGTCGCAGGTTCGAATCCTGCCTCGGGCATGGATGTGTGTGATGTCCTTAGGTTAGTTAGGTTTAAGTAGTTCTAAGTTCTAGGGGACTGATAACCACAGCAGTTGAGTCCCATAGTGCTCAGAGCCATTAAACCTAACTAACCTAAGGACATCACACACATCCATGCCCGAGGCAGGATTCGAACCTGCGACCGTAGCAGTCCCACGGTTCCGGACTGCGCGCCTAGAACCGCGAGACCACCGCCGCCGGCTGGTCAGGGATGGATTAGGGGACCTTCCCTCGACCTTTTCTGGGCGCAGCACGTGAACTAGCCGCCCTACTCCCTGCTAGCCAACAGCCAAACGTCACACCCAGTAAACTAGGGCCGGATCTCGCACCGTGTGAGCCGAGATTTAGGGCTGATGGCAGCTTCACCTTCTACTCTTCACAATTTCTTTCTCCGTCCGTCCCTCTCCCTCTCCGTCCGTCCCACTCCCTCTCCCCCCTCCCTCCTCTCCCCCTCACTCCCTCTCTCTCTCCCTCTCTCTCCCTCTCGCCCTCTCTCCGTCCCTCTCTCCCTCTCTTTCTCCCTCTCGCCCTCTCTCCCTCCCTCTCTCCCTCTCTCCCTCTCTCTCTCGCTCTCTCTCTCTCTCTCTCTCTCTCTCTGTCCCTTCCTCCCTCCCTACCTCTCTCTCTCTTTCTCTCTCTCTCTCTCTCTCTCTCTCTCTCTGTCCCTTCCTCCCTCCCTACCTCTCTCTCTCTCTCTCTCTCTCTATGTGTGTGTGTGTGTGCCCCCGATGCCGGCTGGCCACAGTTTATTCATGGAAGGCCTTTGCCCCCAGTCCACATGTGGGTGCGGCGTGCTGATGAATCGGGTGGTAGCGTTTGCCGGTGTCGCGGTGGGCGGTTATTGACGACTGCTCCATAAACAGCGTCCCAGCCTCTCGATCGCTCTGTTTCCTTCTACCCTCTCCGCACTCTTCCTTTTTCCAGCCGGAACGGCCAGTGATTTAAATAAAAGACTTGATTACGATGTCAGGGCGGCGAGCCCGCTAACCTCCACCGCCGATATGATCGCCACGGGTGTGGCGTAGCGACGTTTTTTTGCCCGGCACGTCAAGGCGCGGCCGATACGAGAGCAAACCGGATAAATTGCACATGCAAATAAGGCGCTCGCCGGAAGCGGCCGTTGCGTAACCTGCTTTTTGCCGTTCCTCGCCTCTGTGTCACCCTTTCTCTCTCATCTTCTCTTTCTGCCGCCGCTGCCGAAGAGCAACGTGCCGCAGTACGCGAGTGATCTCACGCGCGGTGTGAAATTTTGTTCTCCGGCGCGCTAGCCAATAAAACACACACCCGTTTCTTTTCACTTTCGGGTCTTCCGTTGTTTGAGGTAATATTTTTACACTGCTGAGAGCCGATATTACCGAATCAATACGTATTTCGGTCTTGGCGCTTTATCCTTGTTTTCGGTCACTGTTAATCAGTTATCGGCTAAACCGGTGCGAAGGCTGATACGTTTGGAAGCTTTACATCTTCTGCTGTTCCACAAGAAAACAGTGTAACTGAAATACACCCGAAACAACATCGCCATTAATATACGCAAGGAACACACCATTTAACCACAAAGTACGGTAGATAACGTATGAGCTTAGGAAGTCTACATCTACACCTAAGACTTCCACAGTTCACATCACGGTGCGTGGTGGAGGGTACTTCAGATATCATTGTTACACCTTCCCGTACTGATTCATTCCTGAATCTTGCACGGGAAGAATGACTGTACATAAGCCTCCGAATGAGCTCCAATTTCTCTAACTTTTTTCGTTGTAGTCATTTTGCGTCGTGGGACGAAGTAATGCGTCGTCCGGGATTCCAACCGGAAACTTCTCCGTGATGCCACTGAAGTTCGTTTAACATCCCATAACTGTTTCGTGCTTATTAAACGATCCAGTTACAAAATGTACCGCTGTTCGTTAGAGCTTCTCTGTTCAGCCTACCTGGGAAAATAGCTAATCTGATTAGCAGCCTCAACAATCGATCCAACAAATATATGTAAGCCATGTCTTTCGTGAATGAATCTCGTTTCCTTAACATTCTTCCAATGGATCTCTGCCTGGCATCTGTTTTCCTGTAATTACTTTTGTGTTGCCAATCCACTTTTGATCTCTTCGCACCGTTACTACTAAGTATTAAGCAGTTCTCACTGTTTCCATTGGTTTAATGCCAGTAACAGATTTTCTGCTTTTCCTGTGAAATCACAACTTCTTATCAACTTTTAGACTAGTTTGTTGCAGTCCTTTTCCTTTTTAATACTAATCTCTTCTCTCCTCGATTGCCTCCTCAAGTAGTGCCCTTTTAGGTTTTTCTTACGCTTATCCATTAGTGTATGTTGGCGATCACACGATGCAGCTTTATTCTGTGAACGGCAATGCATATTAGGTCTACAACTGTGCTTCCGCCGTTTTGCAATAGATGTTAGCAGCACCAAGAGGTGGCGCAGGTCGAACGTCATAAGTATCACACAATGATGATGATGATGTCCCATACTCTGTGACAGAGCGTAGGGGAACGATGTGGGAGACCCACACCGCCGTACTAGGCAAGGTCCTAGTGGAGGTGGTTTGCCATTGCCTTCCTCCGACCGTAATGGGGATGAATGATGAAGATGAAGACGACACAACAACACCCAGTCACCTCACCGGGGCCCCGTGCTCGGGAAGCGAGAACGCTACCGCGAGACCACGAGCAGCGGACTATCACACAATAATCATAGACATTTGTAAACATAACGCCATCTAAATAATAGCCAATTTGTGATTGCACCGTAAATTTATTCTCTACTGAAAAATTTAACTTACGAGACCAATTCTCTTCATTTGCGGGAAGCTTTTATTTTCTGCTTTAACATGAAGAAATCTGCTGCTGAGACTCACAAAACGCTGGGTAAGACCTATGTTAAGACACCTGTGCGTAGTTATTTCAAAGCTTCAAGAACGGCGATTCTGACATCCAAGTACGGCGTGCCGCTGGAAGATAGAAGATTTTCGAACCAACTGAAACCGACGGATACAACCGCAGGAGATTGTTATCGAAATCAGCTGACAGGCCTGAGCAACGAAACACAAACGGCCACAATGCATCAATAGACATAAGAAGGTGACCTTGCAGAGTGAAATTGCTCGACCTCAAGTCGCAAAACCCGTAAAAACATACCTGGAAACGTTGAAATCGGAAGCCCTACCCTACACGTCGCATTCTTCGTACAGTGTTCCCTCTTTCACCATTCTCGATCAGTGGCACACGACCTGGCTGGCCAGCATTTCTAGTCATACGGACAAGTTCAAAATTCGATCGAGACATGGATCTCCTCAAAAGACGCAGAGTTCTTCCAGCGCGGAATTCCTATGCTGCCCGGAAGATGGAAAAATGTAGTGGCTGGCGATGGTCAGCACTTTGAATAGTAAATTCTTCCTACGCTTTTACTAAGCTTAGAACTTCGAGAAAAAACGACGGAAGCAAAGTTGAAGACCCAACAGTAGTTGTTCTTTGTAATGCAGTCCACAGTTTTATGTTGCCTAACCAAGATATTCTTCTTTACCCTTTGCTTCTTTTACCCTCGATATTCCGAGCTATTATCAACTGCAGAAGTATATATTTGGTGTTCCGTAAGATATGTACCAGTTATGCAGTTACTCTTCTTTTAGGTATTGTTAACATTGCTACCTGTTCGTTTATTCTTCCCAAAACTTCGGTGTTAGTTCTTCTTGTTGTCCATGGTATTTTAAGAACACTGCGATAAATCCGCATTTCAAAGGCCTCGATCATCCTTGCTGTTGGCACATTTACTGTCCATCCTCCACATAGGTCAGATGCAGCATCTTACAAATGGAAAAGGTTTAGGTCAAGATCTGTACTTGTGAGAATTTTCTTGAATTTTTTGAAAGCGTCACGGGCGATCTCTCTACGATATTTTATCTCTATGTCTGATCTCCAACCTTCACATAGCCACGTTGTATATTCTATGTATTAAGCAGCCTTTGAATCGTAGATTCGCATTTGTAAAGGAGTCTGGCTGGCGTGCGTCTTTCTGATGATGATATTCAGAACTAGAGTACTGCTGTAATCTCCTAGTACGTTGATGAGTTGTTGAAGATCACTTAATTATCAACAGTCAGTGCTGTATCGTGAGTGAAGCCAGTGTTGTTGAAGAAGACTGCATTAACCTCGACGCCTTTCTCTGTACCACCGAGCGTTTCCTGAAAGATATTGAGTACAAAACGAATAACGGTGGTGACAAAATACATCCTTGTCGGACTCTTCTACAGATATGAAACCACGTCGGTGACCTCATTATCAAATTTAACCTCTGTTGTCAGATTCCAATATAAATTCTCGATGTGTTTCTAATCTATATCCATTCTTTTGAGAACTTCCGTAAGTTTGTGACGTTGTACTGCATCGAAGGCTTTTTCATAATCAACAGAACAAAGGCCTACATTTTTATCCTGATAACAGCAATTTTACGCTAAAAATTGTAGTGCAACTATTGCTTCTCTTGTACCTAAATCTGTACTAAACCCAAACTATGTCTCATCAATGAATTTCTCCCTTTTTCATATAACCTTTGATGGATGACTTTCAGAAATATTTTCAAGAAATAGCACATAATACTACTGATTCCATGATCTTCAGATTTTCTTATGTGTTAAAACATTTGTGAAATAACCCGATACCTTCTTCGTCAAAAAGTTTAATGTGTTCCACCGGAATTGAATCAGATCCTGTTGCTGTATTGGTTTGTGAGTTTCGTATGTCTTACACGATTTCTTCTTTCAGAAATGGAGGTCCTATTATCGTTCCTATAAATCTCAATGTTTGGTCTATCATCTGAAAAGAGTTCTCAACATACTCTTCCCATATATCTTTCTTCTCCGCAACATCAAGGACTGTTTTATTATCTTTCTTAACAATCAAGAAAACAGTTTTCGATTTCTTCACATTCGCCCTGTAAAGATTCAATTGTTTGCTGGTCTAATCCATGTTCTTACAAGTTTCTGAATATTATTGTGATTAGAGTCTGGCCTTCATGCTTCTGGCGTTCATCCATTTATGATAATGAGGCTGTTATCTTCATACAGCAGACAGTCCATCTATATAACGTAGACAAAACATACAACTGAAATATCAAAATCCAAAACAAATCTAAAATTAAAATGATATGGTCTTTAACAATGTCGGACTGACCGCACCAGACGTTTCTGTGTAGCTACGTATCCTTTACACTACCTGACAATTCTCGACATATCTCCCCCCATCCCTCTCTCTCTCTCTATCTCTCTCTTTCTCTCTCTCTCTCTCTCCCCCCCCCCCGCCCCCTCTCTCTCTTTCTCTCTCTCTCTCTCCCCCCTCTCCCCCCTCCCTCTCTCTCTCTCTCTCTCTCTCTTTCTCTCCCTCTCTCTCTCTCTCTCTCTCTCCCCCCCTCTCCCCCCTCCCTCTCTCTCTCTCTCTCTCTGTCTCTTCCCCTCCCTCTCCCCCTCTCCCTTTCTGTCTCGCACTATCCGGACACACGTGTTTAACTGTTTTTAAATTCTTAGCACACAATGCTATACAGAAATCGGTCCATTCACCAAACCTTTTGAAACGCAGTTTGTGTAAGAAACGAAGGAGAAAGGCAGATTAGCGTTAAAATCTCGATGGCAAGAACGTGAACAGTGTAGATAAAATAAAAAGACATTTTAGGAGTGTTACGATAATACTTCGGCCTTACTATATGAACAGTTAGATTTCGTGGAAAAACTTAGTTTTTATCTTTTCAAGTGTGGTGTTTAAAAAAAAAGAATTGTGTGTTTCATCTAATTTATTATCACTGTTTTCTCTATTGTAACTCATTTAATGGAATTTCTATACTTAAGCTATTTTACAATGATATTTTTACCAATGTTATTGACGTGATAGCTAATTCTTCTCACTGTTGTCGACCTTAACTTCGTCTGTTATATTTCATCGAATTTTTACTTTCATCTACATCTTAGAAAAAAAATTATATACCTTTTACCACGGTCAATAATCTTAACTTTAAATTTTTTCGGGATTATATATTATAAATTGTTAATAATTCTGTTTGTGTTTAAGCTCAAGTATTTCATACGCCATGATATTTTTAATCTGCTTTTATGGAAAAAGCGGTTTTGTAAGTACCAACCAATGCCACCACGCGGTGGTCGATTAGTATATAGCTTATCACATTGGCTCTTTCAATTTGAAATGTTTTTAGCTTATATGATTATTATCAACGACTGATATAGTTATTTGTAAGCTACTTTACGTATGACATTGTACGCATGCTTTTATATTTTCTTTCATTTGAACGCATCGCACATAAGTGAGGCTGACGTCGTGTGGCGTAGGCGAGCGTTTTCCGATCTGTTTAACCCGTGGCAGACTACCAATCAGCAGCGGTAAACGACCGTGATTTCACGCAACTGTTAGTGCGCCGCCGGCTGCAGCCATATGAGTAAATGCTCCGTGCCGCGCGGGATTAGCCGAGCGGTCTGAAGGCGCTGCAGTCATATACTGTGCAGCTGATCCCGGCGGGGGTTCCAGTCCTCCCTCGGGCATGGGTGTGTGTGTTTGTCCTTAGGATAATTTAGGTTAAGTAATGTGTAAGCTTAGGGACTGATAACCTTAGTAGTTAAGTTCCATAAGATTTCACCCACATTTATTTTATGTATTAAATGCTCCGTTATTTTAACTCTTGTTGATCCTTCCGTTTTCGCATATTATGACGTTTTCTGACTTCCTTGAATAATCTGGCACTTTTTTATCTTTACAGTACCTTAGAACTGAAGATGGCCTACATAAAGGCCAAAACCGGTCATCTTTAAATTGTTTATGGCGATCTTGACTATATTATTAATTTAAAAAATGTTGCGCCTGTGTTCTGCATAGTTGTGAGTGTATTATGTCGGAGCTAAGTGAATTCGAACCTGGGCAAATTGTTGGTGCTCGTATGGTGGATGCTTCCATAGCCTAATCTTTACTGTTTCACGAGGCGTCATACAGAAGTTTTATACTACTTTCACGGAAAGTGGAAAAACATGATGTATTAAGTCACAATACTGGCGAAAATGTGTGTAGAGTGAATGTGACAGACTGTCATAGGAGCGGATTCTGGCGAGAAATACGAGGACGGCAGCTGCAAAAGTCACTGCAGAACTGAATTTTGCTTTCAAGATCCCTGGCACCACCAAAACAACACGAAGGCAGCTCCGGAAGCAGAGAATTGTAGGGAGGACGGGAAACCCGAAATCTCTCATCAGTGATGCAAGTGCCCTTAACGGGAAAACTTGGTACCGAAGGCATAACTCTTGGACTATGGAACAATGGAAGAAATTCAGTTGGTCGAATGAATCTTCTTTCACACTATTTCCAACGTTTGACTGAGTTTACATCCCAAGAGTGACACGTGGCAGGGTCGGGGGTGTTTCGATGTTGACTTGGGCAGACATGTTCCGTTTGCCCCATGATTACTGAACAAGGTTACGTTACTGCCGCGGACTGTGTGACGATTTTGGCTGATCAGACCCATTCCGTGGTACAGCGTTTGTCCCCCAATCACGATGACGTATTTCAAGACGACAAGAGCCCCAGTTCAGGGAATTCCCATCATCCAAGCCTAGTTAGTGGGCACGAGGATAAACTGTCGCAGCTCCTCTGGTCACCATAGTCTCCAGATCTCCGTATTTCTGAGCCATTGCAGAAAAGTGTGCTCGATCACTATACACCCTCATCATCGCTACGTTAACTTGTCACTATTTTGCAGGACGAATGGTGTAAGATTCTCTTGAAAGTCATACAGAACCTGTACTTACCTGTTCCGACGGGAATCTGTTTTGAATATAAACGCGTTTCCTATACCTTACCGGGCACGGAAGTGTGTTGTGATTTTTTGTGTTCCCATATTTTTGTCCAATCACTATACTGTGTGAGTTACTTGCTACGTCTTATCTGGACAACGGAATACATGGTGTATTCAGATCCACGTAACTATCACTGCTAAGGAAAGATTGTCAATGTTCAGAGAAATATTAGTCGTACATCTGCATCTGAATCTACATGACTACTCTGCAAACCACGCTTAAGTGCCTGGCAGAGGGCTAATCGAACCATCCACAGTAATTCCCTATTATCCCACTCTCGAACAGCGCATCCAATAAACGAACACCATACCTTTCGGTGTGAGCTCTGATTTCCCTTATTTTAGTCGGGATCTCCAAAAAATTTTCGCATTTGGAGGAGAAAGTAGTGGATTGAAATTTCGTGAGAAGATTCCGTCTCGGCGAGAAACGCCTTTGCTTTAATGATGTCCTCCCCAAATTCTTTATCATGTCCGTGACACAATCCCGTATTTGTAGATAATGCGAAAGTGTTACCCTTTTTTAACTTTCTCGATGTACTCCGTTAATCCTGTCCTGTAAGGATCCCGCACCGCATGGCAGTACTCTAAAAGAGGACGGACAAGCGTAGTGTAGGCAGAGTCTTTAATAGATATGTTGTATCTCGTAAAAGTGTCCTGCCAATAAAACGTAGCTTTTGGTTCGCCTTACCCACAATATTTCGTAATTGTACGAGGGTGAGTCAAATGAAAAACCTTAAATTTGTAATAACAAATCGAAATTTCACGCCGTTATCCTGTAAGTTGGTAAGCGTGCTACAAACACCGTACAGAATGGCCTGTAGGTGGCAGCGTAATGCAGATGCACACATACCGTCGCAGTATCAGTATAAAGATGACCGGCCCACTTGCGACTTGCACCAGGGAAGAACAGCGATCTGTTATTCGGTTTTTGCGTAGTGAAGGTGTGAAATCTATTCAAATTCATCGACGAATGAAGGTTCAGTACGGTGATGCATATTTTTCACAGCTGCAAGTCTACGAATGGAGTAGGAAGTTCGCAAATGGTGTGACTT
Source organism: Schistocerca nitens (assembly GCF_023898315.1). Lineage (NCBI taxonomy): Eukaryota > Metazoa > Arthropoda > Insecta > Orthoptera > Acrididae > Schistocerca > Schistocerca nitens. The sequence goes on along the minus strand of NC_064614.1, from coordinate 701,264,785 downwards.
CAGTGGAAGATGCTCCTCGTCCAGGTCAGGCACAACGAGTTTGACTCCACAGAACATTGCAGCAGTTGAAGCCATAGTGAAGGAAAACCGCCGAGTGACACTGAATGACATTGCAGCATGTTTACAGATTAGTCATGGGTCAGCACACCACATTGTGCATGATGTGCTGCAGTTCCATAAAGTGTCAGCAAGATGGGTGCCACGCCAGCTGAGTCCTGAAATGATAAAACGACGTGTTGATGCTTGTGAAGAACTTCTTCGGCGCTTTGAACGAGAAGGTGATGGCTTCCTTGCAAGAATCTTTACTGGGGACGAAACGTGGATTCACTTCCACCAACCGGAAACGAAGAGAGCGAGCAAGGAATGGCGCCATTCCTCATCACCAAAACCAAAGAAGTTTCGAACAGTACCATCAGCAGGGAAGGTTATGCTGACTTTCTTTTGGGGCGAAAAATGCATCATTTTGGAGCATAACATGCCTAGAGGGACCACTGTCACCAGTGCATCATAGACAGGTCTCCTAAAAAATCATTTGCAGCCTGCAATCAAATCAAAGCGACGTGGATTGCTGTCAGGATGTGTCCTTTTGCAACATGACAATGCAAGGCCCCACAACAGTTGCAACAATCACAGACCTGCATTTTGAGTGTCTTCCTCATCCACCATACTCACCAGACCTTTCCCCAAGTTATTTCCATATGTTTGGAGCACTCAAAGACGCAATAGGAGGAAAGAAGTTACATTCTGATGAAGAGGTACGCCACGCGGTGCATGAGTGGTTGCGCGGACTACCAAAAGAACTTTTTCTAATGGAATTCATGCACTTAATAAGCGCTGGAGGACTTGCGTTGAGCGTGGGGGAGATTATGTTGAAAAGTGATACAGCTTTGTACCACTTCTGCACAATAAATAATATTTAAAAAAATATTTAAGGTTTTCATTTGACTCACCCTCGTAAATGCTAGGTATTGGTTGAACTGACGGTCTTTAGATTCGATTGATTTAACGTGTAACCCAAGTTTAAGGGGTTCCTTTTAGCCCTCATGCCGATGACAAATGGCTCTGAGCGCTATAAGACTTAACTTCTAAGGTCATCAGTCCTCTAGAACTTAGAACTATTTAAACGTAACCAACCTAAGGACATCACACACACCCATGCCCGAGGCAGGATTCGAACCTGGGACCGTAGCGGTCGCGCGGTTACAGACTGTAGCGCCTAGAACCGCTCGGTCACTCCGGCCGGCGATGCCGATGACCCCAAGTTTTCATTATTTAGGGTCAATTGCCAATTATCACATCATACAGATATCTTACCTAATTCATTATGTAATTGGTTTTGATGACCTTACTAGAGATAGCGGACAGTATCATCTGCAAACAAAGTAAGACGGCTGGTGATGACAAGCTGCCCTTCGCAGTAGTGGTTACGTGGCTCTGAAAATGACCAGGGTTACGGGTTGAAAAGTTTCATCCAAATGAAACATAACAAGTGAACCAGGCGGTACCTATCTCAGGTTCTTGTGAAATTCCAGTCGTGTACATTTCTTCCGCCATCATAATTCTGCCTGTCCACTAGCTAATCGAGCACTCCACACTCCCCTACGTGTGAAGGTGCGTGATTCGGTTAATTAAACAGAGCGCAATTACACGCCGAGGAACTGAAACGAAATAACAGGACGCCACGTGGCAGTGGAATGTGCGTGATTCTGACGAGTCTGGCGGAAAAGAAGGAGCGGAAGAGAGACCGGGGCCGGCCCGGCTGTCGGGAGCAGATGACGGCGTTTCTATTTCAATGCAGGGACGAGGAAACCGGCGCGGCGCCGTGATAGAGTGGAGCGCACGGCGGACGCCGGAAATGAGCGCGTGGCGTGGCGTGGCGTGACGTGACGTGGAGCGGCCGCTGCCGCGCTGGCCACGGTCGGTCAGTCGCGTGCGGCGCGGGACACGCGCGGACAATGGCGGCGTGCGCTGTCGCTGTCTCGGCTGCTGTTTCTGTCCGGGACAGAGTGCCGTGCCGTGCAGTGCAGAGCCGAGCCGAGCCGAGCCGAGCCGAGCCGCCTAATTACTGCCAGCTGCGGGGACGCCTCACCGCACGTCCCTTTCACTCCCACTTCAAACACTCAGCTCTTCCGGCACACATATTTCTGTCCGTATTGTTTCCTTAAAAAACGCTATTAGGTACCGTCTGCCACACGCTTCCCAAACCAACCCCTGTCCGTTTTTCTGTGGACGGCCACAGTGGTCGAAACGTGCCATGCCCCGAGTGCGGTTGACTGCCATAACAGTTCAGCGCCGACGTGGTCGTAAAGGGACCCTCACACGGTCATTCTTGTACTTGTGCCTTTTTCCCGCAATGACGTAGGGTCGGCATGGTTAATCGGAATTGGCAAGTTTAATTTAAGGGGTGGCCGGATGCCCTTCCTGCCGCCACCCCGTACCCCCCGGGATGGAATTAGTGTACCCCAACTGTCTATGTCTAGTGTAATCCATGGAATAGTGCGAATGTGGTCAGATGTTTGCGAGCCGTGGAACTGAGGCGGAACGTGGGGACCAGCCCGGTATTCACCTTAGTGGGATACGGAAAACCGCCTAAAAACCACATCCAGGCTGGCCGGCACACCGGCCTCCGTCGTTAAGCCGCCGGGCGGATACGATCCGCGGCCGGCACGCCTACCCGAGTCCAGGAAGCAGCGCATTAGCGCTCTCGGCTAACCTGGCGGGTCACCCTCACACGGTCATTTTTCATGGCGTAATACTGAGTGCTGCGCAGTACTGAGTATTGCGCAATAATATTGACCACCTGAGAGCGATGCTGACGATAGGCGCAGTGTATTGATGGAAACTGCGGAGCTTTAAAATTATTTACAGTTACTCAACACAAGGTGATTCACCAAGATATACAAATATTTTAATATGTTATTCAACAAGTAAGTCAAAAGTTAATATAAACATACGTCCGGAAATGTTTAGTTACGGAGTTGTTGTTGTTGTGGTCTTCAGTCTGAAGACTGGTTTGATGCAGCTCTCCATGCTACTCTATCCTGTGCAAGCTTCATCATCTCCCAATACCTACTGCAACCTACATGCTTCTGAATCTGTTTAGTCTATTCATCTCTTGGTCTCCCTCTACGACTTTTACCCTCCACGCAGCCCTCCAATACTAAATTGATGACCCCTTGATGCCTCAGAATATGTCCTACCAAGCAATCCCTTCTTTCAGTCAAGATTTACCACAAATTTCTCTTCTCCCCAATTCTGTTCAATACCTCCTCTTTAGTTATGTGATCTACCCATGTAATCTTCAGCATTCTTCTGTAGCACCACATTTCGAAAGCTTCTATTCTCTTCTGGTCTAAACTATTTATCGTCCACGTTTCACTTCCATACATGGCTACACTCCACACAAAAACTTTCAGAAACGATTTCCCGACAGTTAAATCTATACTCGATGTTAACAAATTTCTCTCCTTCAGAAATGCTTTCCTTGCCATTTCGAGTCTACATTTTATATTTTCTGTGCTTCGTCCATCATCAGTTATTTTGCTCCCCAACGGAGTTACGGCTAATAAAAGATTTTGCGTTAAATTTATCAACTTCGCTAATATGAAGGCATCGCAAAACGTTACGAGTTAAATTAAAGCACGGTTTCCATTCATTTTGTTGTTACTGATCTGGTGAATGTAATAAAACATGTCTCAGACGTGTATGTGCAGTAGTTGTCTAGAACATCCAGAGAAGCAAAGACATTTCGTAAAATTTTTAATTTATTAACTACTTGCCCCAATTTGTTTTTTAATTTCTAGACAATTACACCATGTTTTCAACAGAAGTTGTAGACAATTTAATTTTGGAAAAATGATGGTAATGACGTTAACTGAAACTGTATGAATGTGTCAGATAATCTGCATTTATTAGTACCATAGCACACGTGAATTCATGTTAAACAAAAAAAAAAAAAAAAAAAAAAAAAAAAAAAACAAAGCTCAGTGTTAAGGAAGTTGTACAGTGTACAGTGTACATATCATTTCATAATACATTCACAATAAATGTTCAAAAATGTCTCCACCGAGTTCAATCCATTTAGCTGCACGTGTATGAGAACCGTCTCCCGTAACTTTTGAAGTATTCCGCTAATGGTTCGTGTATTCGGAATCCTCCGAGATGTATAACGTACGCGATATTCGTTAACTGCAGGCGCAGCATTACCATCACATTTGCCATAAATAAACACCATATCGGCGTATTCCTCTGTCGTAAATTTGAAAGGCATCCCCATTTATAAATTATATAAACTTCAACAGTTACTATGTGGTTTCACTTAAATACACTGCTGCTATTATGTTCTTTCACTGAACAATACAGAAAACTAACTCTTTTCAAGATTAGAAAACGACTGAGACAACTCACTAACGGTTGCCAATAATGAGATAAATGTTTCTACATTCTTAATGGAAAGTAAGCAAATTTAGTTGAATAATAATCTTTGTTTCTCTGGATGTTCTGGAAAACTATTGCAGATATACGTCTGGGACATGTTTTATTAGATTCAGCAGACCAATAACAAAATATACGGAAATCATGCTTTAATTTAACCTCGTGCAGTTTTGCGATGACTTCATATTAGCAAAGTTGCTAAATTCAAGCAAAATCATTTATTAGGCATAACTCTAACTAAACATTTGCGGACCTATGTTTATATGAAGTTTTTTCTTCAGTTTTACTTGTAGAATAACATATTAAAATATTTTCATATCTTCGTGAATCACCCTGTATATTGCGCAGTATGTTGGAAGACTTCCCGTCGACAACGAGATCATTAGAGTCGGAGCACAAGCTCGGATTAGGGAGGGATGGGGAAGAAAATCGGCCGTGCCCTTCCAAATGAACCATTCCGGCACTTGTCTCAAACGATTTAGGGAAATCACGGAAAACCTAAATCAGGATGGCCGGAATGGCTTTGAACCGTGTAAGAGGTATGCGCTGCCTGCGATATGCAAGGTATAAGAGAATCGCTGACCAGAGAGCAGTGTTGACTGAGTACGAACTGTGTAGCTGTAGCAGTTAGTTGTTGCTAGTCGCTAGTCTGAGGTTGTCTGTGCTAGTCGCTAGTCTGCTCTGGTCTGGTGTATCGTGTTGGCTGGGCCGGTAGCGGTGCAGCGATGCCGGAGCCTGAGTATTATTGTATAAGGTAAAGAAGCAGCATCGCGCATATCTAGTAATGTATGTGAACTGTCATCCAAATGTTTTAAAAATGCCCTAATAATAATTTTTGTAATATAAAGTCATTTTTTTAAAGCATCCATTTCAATTTAAATAATTTATCCAATCCATGATCATTCCTTTCACGAATCAAAAATGTATAGGCCAGCATTGCACGAAGCTCTGCCGAAAATTTTTTAGGTAAGAAGATATATTCGCCGTTTTTATTGAGGTAAGAATTTTTGCTTTTTATTCAGAATGATCTTACATGGCCATGGCGCAGCACTGCTGTCGTCCTAAAATTTATTAGGTTACTGAATCTTTTTTTTATTTCGGGGTTTAGGAATTTTTCTGTTTCGAGCTTACATTAAATGAGAAAAGAATTTTGTCGGTACATTAAATGTGAATGCATTTCTGCACGGAGATTACTCGTAAATGGGAACCAATTTTTTTCTGAGGTCACACAAAAATTAGAATCATTAACCAAATATTTATTTAAATACAAACATTTTGTGGGGAGGTTACACTAAAAAAGAATCACATTAATTATTCATATTTAATTTATTTAATAATTACGTGTGGGGAGGTTACAACCGTCTTTCTCCCGAGTGCGAGTCCAGTGTGCCTACCACTGCGATACCCCGCTCGGTCGCAGTATGTTGTTCCGTGTATACGTGATATTGCAAAATGCACTACAGTTCCTGCCAAGACTTCGTGATTTACGGACGTGTAAACAACTATACAGAGACCCCATTTGACAGAATGAAAACAAATCATCTGGGCAAGTGCATTCAGACGAGTATTCTAAAAAAAAAAAAAAAATCGTTCAAATGGCTCTAAACACTATGGGACGTCACATCTGAGGTCATCAGTCCACTATACTTAGAACTTCTTAAACCTAACTAACCTGAGGACATCATACACATCCATGCCCGAGGCAGGATTCGAACCTGCGACCGTAGCAGCAGCGTGGTTCCGGACTAAAGCGCCTAGAACCGCTCGGCCACATCGGCCGGCGGAGTATTTTGAGAACAGATTTAATATTTATCCAGTAATCAACTATAGGAAGATTCGACAAAAGTGTTCAAGTGTAGGACAATAACGCCGCAACTGTTATTTGTTCATCTCAGAAGCCTGAATTATTTATTGCAGAAATACATAACGACACTATCTACCGATCATGTACAACAATGTATCTGACTCTTTTCAGGTTTAGCATTTTGAAAACTTAAATCGGACATGTATATGGACAGCACATATATGAAATATATAATGTATCGAGGTTCCTAAATTAACTTAAAGATTCCTCGTTCATCATTAACAAAATTCCGATAGTTATCTGGTTCTGCTGCACGGTCTTTTAGAATGTGCGTTTAATCGTGTGAGTAACGCCTTCCAAATCACTTTTCACATATCACCACTTCCTCCTGTTTTCGTTTCTCAGCCCGTGGCGATTGCCGACGTGTTCGCTAGGAAGGCAAAATACTTACTGGGGCATCCCGAGCACAAATATTGCGCACTAATATTGTACCGTTCTTGGGATCGCACTTTGGCGCAAAATATTGATACAAAATGTGCAGTAAACGTCTGTAGACGTTTTGAGACGTAGGCATGTTGATTGGTTAGCTGTGGTATAAAATAACAAGTTCATAAGATTGCAACGCTACTTAAGAATCGTTGTGTTGTAGTTCCTGCCTTAAGCCCGAAGACTGGTTTCAGCAGCCCTCGACACTATACTCAGCAAGACTCTTTGTCTGTGAATAAACTATAGGAACCTATACTCATTTGAACCTGCTAATTGTATTCACGCCTCGGCCTTCCTTTAAAATTCCGCCTCCTCCCGGCCCCCTAACACTTGTCTCCATTATAAAATTGACTGTACCTTGCGTAAAGTAGGATGGCATGAGTGGCTGAGAGGCACCGAAGCAGGGATGGCAGAAACCGACCGATTAAAAACGATACCGGTATTTTAGTTCTGAATAACCGGTATTTTTGGCGTGTGTTTGATCTCGGTTATAACAGGTGTATTTTTTCCTATTTTTTTTACTAATAACCGAGTAGAGAAACCGAAATATAAGTTAGCCATATCAGAAAATGGTAAGATTTTTTGTTTCCAAACAACACTTTTTTTAAAAAAAAAGAGAGTAATTTTTATTTTTAAGATTACCACTGCTTTGAAATTTTGCGTTCTTGTAGAAAATAGGAGAAGCCATCATCGTTATTATCATAACAATGACGATAGAGATGAACAACAAACAAATGCTATAAGAATTGTTAAAGCGTTGCTGAGACAGTGATGTGCCTTTTACACGTGGAATCGCCTATTCGATAGTTTGCTTGTACTCATTTGGTTTATATAGTAGTTTCACGCTCTCGTCGTCGGACATTAGTGGTATTTCAGAAAGACACCATCGCAAATCCGCAAGTAAGTGCGTTACCACTGAAGTAAAATGCTCCATTTCCTTTAAAACATTAAGAACGCGAGGAGCCACAACGAACTTGCGACATTGTATGATAGGAAACTTGTAAGTGCCATAAAAACCTGAATTATTCCTCTTCGGGCACTGCATCTATTTATTCACAAAAAATTTTCTAAGGCGATAGGATCCATGGTTCTATAATTATTTTTTGTTTGATTATAATTGTTAAATGTGTACAGATGGAAGTCCTATAAAACATAATGTTTCAAAAACAGAACTCAAAGGATGAACAAACTAACATTTATATATTGCTTGCGCAATTTCCGCTGAAAGAATCTTTCTTCAAGATATGATCCATGAAGCAGCAGGATTTTTATTGTCCACCGCTACCGGCGTTCTTTATCTCCAACAGTGTCATGTCAGAATGTCTATAACAGACTCATTCTGCTTTGCTAGAGCCTCAATGAATGCAGCTTTCCATGAATCAGCCAATCTCTTTTATTCCTCGCTGCTTGTAATTCAGGACTTTCTGTTTTCAATGTGATGCCGCGCGGAACGTCAAACTGAGCCTGGCATTCCGCAACTAGAGGGGGTTATCGGAAACACTGTGTAAATACTTCACATCGACACGGTCGCTTATCGGGAATATTTATGGATACATCAGCATGCATCCAATCAACCGATCCCTTCTTTTAGTCAGATTGTGCCATAAATTGTTTTTCACCAGTTCGATTCGCTACCTCCTAGTTAGTTATTCGGTCTAGCTGCCTAATTTTCAGCATTTTTCTGTATCACCATATTTCTAAAGCTTTTATTCTCTTCGGACTTTAATGAATTCCTCTTTTTCAAAAATACTTTTTTTGCTATTGCCAGTCTGCATTTCTACTTCAGCAACCATCCATTATTTTGCTGTCCAAGTAGCAAATACTCTTCTATGACTTTTAGTGTCTCATTTGTTAATCTAATCACCTCAGCATCGCCTGATTTAATTCGCCTACGTTCCATTGCACTCTATATATTTTTGTTGATGTTGACCTTATAATCTCTCTTCAAGACGCTATCCATTACGTTCAACTACTTTTCTACGTCCCCAATGTCATCGATAAACCTTAACTTTTTCATTTGTTCTCCCTGTAATTTATTTTTTGTTACAAATTTCTTCTTAGTCCCCATTGTTGCTTGTTCAGTGCACAGATTGAGTAAGATTGTGGATGGGCTACAACTTTTTCTCAGTCACTTCTGAACTACCGCTTCCCTTTCGTGTCCTTCTCTTCTTATAACTATAGGTTTCTGTACAAATTGCAAATAATCTTTCGCTTTCTATATTTTAACATTGCTACCCTCAAAGGTTCAAAGTACAGTAGCATCTACAAATGCTATAGACATAGGTATGCCTTTCATGTCTTAGGGTCAGTATTGCCTCACATGTTCCTACATTTAGCAGAACCCAAACTGATCATCGTGGATGGAGCTTAAAAAGCATCTGACATGTCACAAGCACTTTTCCTATGTGTAATGCTGGCGGCATTCTCTTTATCGCGTTATTAATTTTCCCAATTTTTACGATCTGAGTTTAGCTTCTCCTTTCATCGGTTTCTCCTTCACTTCTTTGAATGTTAGCCTGACTCCACCATTTGATGATAGAGAGTTAATCTGAAGAATCACTTTGTCCACCAAAAGAGACAGATTCGAAAGAATAAGATCGTTTTACGAGTGATTTACTGTCTAAGCATGATAACTCTTACTCTTCACGAAATATAATACTGCATTGCCTACGGTATAACAAACAATTCAGCATCGGTTCAAATGGCTCTGAGCACTATGGGACTCAACATCTATGGTCATCAGTCCCCTAGAACTGAGAACTACTTAAACCTAACTAACCCAAGGACATCACACAACATCCAGTCATCACGAGGCAGAGAAAAATTCAGCATCGGGAAACAGAGTGTGGTAATTGGTTACAGAAAATCAACGACACTAAGCAACCGAAGTGATATACTCACTAAAACAGTGGAAAGGAGTGGGTAGTCTTCTAATTGGTACGGGAATTTGGATATAGCGATGTTTAACTCATTTTGATTATTCCGAAAATGTGAGACGAAAACGAAGTACGGAGAGTTCATCTGAATGTAATTGGAGAAATTTTCGAAACTTTTCACGGTGAACAATGGTAAACGATAGCAAACGTGGAGAGTATATTACAAGGCTTGCTGTGCTAACCCCTGTACAGTTGAGTGGGAACGACACTTGCGAAAAATGATGTTCGGAAATACAGCTGTGTTATAAAGAGCACGGTATAGCCCTTCGTACTTTCCTATGGTTCAAAATGTACCACGAAAGAGCTGAGTAATCCCAAAAGTAAGGTCTCCTATTATCTTGTAACTACATAGACCTGTTTATTTCTACAATGGTTTACGTCAGTTTACAGCCTGAACATTTAGCTATTTTTCAACATAATCACCATTCCTGCTCCGACGACGAGGTGAAAGAAGAGGTTCATAACTTTCTGAACAGCATGGCGGTGAGTTGGTATGACATGGGCATACAAAAACTGCCACAGCGTCTACAAAAATGCATCGACAGAAATGGTGATTCTGTGGAAAAATAGCTAAATGTTCAAGCTGTAAACTGATGTAAATCATTGTAGAAATAAACAGGTCTATGTACTTAAAAAAATAGGAGACCTTACTTTTGGGATTATCCTCGTAGATATCCTCTTCTGGTCTTATTCTGAGAGCATACACCAATAGTTAAATTCTAAAAGTGTTTTATGTATATGGAATAAAAATACATCAGACGTGAAATTTTACTATTTCTTTTTCTATTGTTGCAGGTAAGCTGCCACTAGCGTTTCCGTTGTGAGGTATTGGTCATCCCTTCTTCTGGACTGTGACAACGCAAAGAGTCTCCAAGTCAACAGTGTTGCTGTTTAATTTCGAGTAAGTGACGCGCAAACCTTGCTGATCCTCTTGAAGTGCGTCCAGGCTATCCTTCTTTGTTTTTGTGTCATCGATCTTCTAATGGTTTAATATATACCACCGCCATTACCTCTCTTGCGCCGATCTATCTCAGAGTTGCTGTAACACTGAACGCCCTCAGTTGTTTGTCGCGCGTATTGCAGTCACTCTTACCCTTTAGGGGCTACACCTAATATCGGCTAGACCAGTAGACTTGATGTTTTACCTCATGTCCTTTCGCCCTGCCCTGTTTCTAGCTCGCCCCACATCCCTTTCCTCGTCGATTCGGCGGCGAACCTCTTTAGTTTCTTGTCAGTCCCCTTAATTTTCAACTTCCTTGTGTAACACCACGTCTTGAATGCTCCAGTTTTCTTCTTTTCCGATTTTTCTACACGCCTTGGTACACTTCCGTGGCATAGTGTGTTCCAAATTTAAACTCCCATACATTTCTTTTTCAGTGAACGCCTAAGAGTACGAGACTTCTTTTGGCGTAGGAATACTCTTTTTGCTATTAGCGGTCTTCCTATTATGTACTCCTTGGGTAGTCCGCCATGTTTTTTTTACTTCCAACGTAGCAGATTTTTTTCCATCTCGTTGCTCCTCACTACTTTCATGTTTCTTTCGTTTACTGTTAATCCTTATTCTGTGCTCAGTTGACAGTTCCTGTAATTCCTCCTCATTTCCGCTGAGGATACAGGTGTCAAAAGCGAAACTTATCATTGATATTCTGTCACTTCGAATATTAGTCCCACTCCCTCTTCCATATACAGGTTGAACATATTATACAAGAGAAATTGCATCTTGCCCTACGCTGTTTTAGTGTGAGGGCTTCTGTCTTGGTCTTACATTTTTATTGTTCCTTCTTCGTTCTTGTATGAACTCTATGTCTTTTGATACAGCGTATTCTCATTTTCTGGGGATTTTTAAAACATTTTGCATAACTTTACATTTTTGATTGATCTGCCGCTCTCAGGCCTTTACCTTTCATATACATTAACGACTCGTCATCTCAAAGATCCTGAATTTGTTTTCCAAAATTCTGTGTACCTATTACTCTTCTGGTCAGCAACATGGATGCATGAGTAGGGATGCTAGGTCCGAAACAGGAAAGCCAGACTCGGTTATCTATTTTGCCAGCCATTTTGATCTAATAGCTGGATTGCCTATGTTAAAGAGCAATAGAGTCTGTTGAGTATGAGACTTAAACGTGCTTAAACTAAAAATACAACCAGTGAAGGGTCTTATAAATTGGCAATTGTGGCAGCAACCAAGTGCACAGTCTTCTTAAATGCTTAGTCTTCTTCCTAAGTTAATTTTATGTCAAAATCAACTAATTCACTAAACAAAATACACGAATATCTATTCTTCTGGGATGAAATCGAAAAGATATTCAATAACTTTGGTCAGTCCAACAGATTTATGATAAAATGACAATCTGTAGTTAAGTTTTCGTATTAATCTTCCTCATTTAAATCCACTTTGAGAGCTTTGTTTTCATTGGAAACCATTTCGTGGAATTCTTGACAAGATAATTTTAAATTGTAGAACAACAATAACATAATCTTAGTGCTTGTGCTTATAGCCTGGAATTTCAAAAGCCATCTTCTGCCAATTTCGTTAATTCGGAGTAAAATTCTTCATTATACTGTGAGTTGAAATTCGTGAAATTTTGCCGCTGATCAAAGAATTTACTGCCATCCAACTTCAATTTTTTTTTTTGTTTCTAGGCAGAATATCTATATCTGACTTTTCAGGCTTTCCCGACGGATCTGCTTAAGATACACTTCTCGGGTTTACCGCCGGATTCGTATTGTGTAAATCGCACAATATTTCACCGATGTAGCTGCTCGACATCTTCAGATGATGGTAGTTGCTGCTGTTACTGCTGCAAGTCGCGTATTGTGCGATCCACACTATACGATCCAGCGGGAAACCCGAGAAGTGTATTTGCAAAATATCTGTAGCTTCTGCTTCTTGGTCCCAGCATGGAACATTAGTTAATGTCACCCACTAAAAGTGCTTTAATTGGGTGCTAAATTCATATGTCCAGAGTGATGTCTTTGGCAATTATGTGCCTATTATTGATGTTTAGCCATAATTCTTACGCCACATTTGATCAGTAAATTCTTCTTTGACTCGTTGGCTCTTTGAGATATTGTGGGTTAGGTTCGTTTGGCCTACAAAGAAAAACCTAACGACACAGGCATAATAATAGCATTGGTTAGTATATCTGTATACCGTTGTGGTGTATCTCCTTATCCCTCTTTATACTTCTTTCTCGCATTGACGTCATTAGCCTCGAACGGCCTTTAGTTGTGTGTTCTCTACTTCATTGCTAAAAAGTCTAAAGAAGCCGTACAGCCGGCCTTGTTTATACTTGAGCGGACATGACTGTAAAAAGGCGAACGTGTCCGATTAAGGCTGCGTTCACAGTGGCACCGACAACGGTCGTCAGACACCGTCCCTAGACGTAGCCCGATAACATCAGCCGACTGCGTGGTCATAATATGTCCGATCTCCGTCAGTTTTTGGCAGGGTCAAGGAGGTTAGGTTAGGTTAGATTCTGTACTATGTATGAAGTAGATGAGAGTTTAACCTCTTAGGGTGGGGTGATACCACGACGCCTCTGTGCTTGGATACGAGGTGCTGCATGCGGGCTCTGCTATTAAAGAGACGCCAAATGCATGTGAATTAGCTTTCCTGTCTCGCAAAGAGCGCGGCCAGTATACGCTCTGTTCTTAGTTATTGGAATATCCAGGAAAGTTTTACGAATACATGAGATGACTGGAGAAAAGTTGTTACATACTTGAGATAATTCGTGGTGACCTTGAAAAGCAAGTTACGTAAACACTCTGTTTTGCTGCATTTATTTAAAGTTGTGTAGACGTACATCAATTAACCTTCAATGTCTGTCATTTAGTACACGAAGAAAAGACAGTTATAAAATGTGGCACGAGATACTCTGGTAACCTAAAGTCCTTAAAAGTGGAAATACATACCGTACATCATATTTGCAAACCTCTTCATATTAACAGAATCACTACCTTAGTGGCATAAAACGCCAGTAAGTAGTAATAATAATTTGTAGACAACTAATAACAACTTACCAAAAAACAAAGATCCAGTACAGTAGTTATAACCATGTCAAGATACGCCATCCTTTTCACTTGAACAAATTAATTTTGATGTTATGATCTACCAAAACTAGACATGATTGTCTTATTGGGATTGCCGCGAACGTTCTTTGAATAAAAATATGGCATTTCAGTCTTTGAACGCTATTTTATATTTTCAATGACCGGTTTCAGGCTAGCTGCCCATCTTCAGATCTGTTACATAAAGTTAAAAATATAATTAACAAGAGAGATATAGTTACTGATAGAACTATCTTAGTTTACAAAAAGAAATTTTGAAATGTATTAAATGCCAACATTCCATATATTGCAGTTACAGAGTAACCTGTCAGTACAGAACTATTTGTTCGGTGTCATAGCTAAATAATTTTTAATCTGTTAAAACCTTATATCACAGTTTGGAGAAACCTGATTGGTAAAAGTAAGAAGTATCCTCTATCTGTAACATCTTAATACATATGCACAGTTCTTACAGGTAGAGGGCACTTTTTACTTTTACCAATCAGGTTTCTCCAAACTGTGATATAAGATTTTAACGGATTAAAAATTACTTTCGTTAGACAGCGAACCAATAGTTCTGTACTGACAGGTTACTCTGTAATTGCAATATATAGTATGTTGGCATTTAATACATTTCAGAATTTCTTTTTGTAAACTAAGATAGTTCTATCGGTAACTATATCTCCCTTGTTAATGGGGGCTAGCCTGAAACCGGTCATTGAAAATAAAAAAATAGCGATCAGAGACTGAAATGCCATATTGTTATGATCTATGCCTAAAATTTCCAATAAAGATTTTTCCTATTTGAGGTTTCGAATAAACCTCTGATTTCAGTCCGTATATTCCGAACAATATCCCGATTATGGTATTTTCATCCTCAGGATGCCACAAACTCACTCTTTCTTGGACTAAACTTATCAGTTTCTCGCGGCCCACATTTCGTGTGCGAGACCGTCTGTCGATTTGACCGAAGAAAACAAACTGATTTGAATTTCACCGACTATCGTCCGAATCTGTACGTTCGGGAGACAAGATCGGACATAGCGTGACCGCGCACGTAGTGGCGTAGTGATCTGAAAAGATCGTCCTTCTCCGGCCGATGTCGGGCGTCGGCGGAATCCACAAATATCGGAGCCACTGTGACCGCAGCTTAAAGCCGTGCTCCTAACAATCCAACGTACGATTTGTCGCGCTCAGTGTGCGATAGTTCTCGAATTTATCTGCCCTTACTATCTTCGAGCTGAGTGGATCATATTCTTCCGAAATTCCAGTTTTACGTCTCCATCCTTATAGACAGTATATGTTATGTCCAGGGAAACTCCTCTGCCGGTGTGTATGTGCACAATCGTATTTGCATATCGGCTGGCACTGCGCCGAACAATCGCGGCTACCTGTAGTACATTTGGCAACGTCGCGCGCCGCTCTGGCGAGCAGTTTGCGTCAGCGTCTAGCATTACTTTTTAGCTGCAATTTGCTTGCATCAGCCTTCCTGCTTCTAGCTGCATAAATAACTACACTGCTCGAGCGTACAGTAGCAACGCTCTACAGACAGAGAAGTCAAGGATTATAGACTCATTCACCACTGTGTTTATGAGACACAAGCGATCGTTTCTCTTAACTTGACAAGAGATTTGTCTGAAGAAATGACGTAGAGTGCTGTGCTTAGTAATGTGCTGCGTACCCAATATTCTCTAGAAGTCCACTGCTGTTTGTTCCAAAGACTCCATCTATGCAAGTAACACAGTGGCAAGCTTCGTTTTGCTGTTACCGCAGTGGCTAATAGTCACGAGTAAGGTCCGCTGTGTTCTGGTGTACTGTAGGTAATATTGTTTACATTAACCGTGGAGTATGCTAAATAGTTTTTCGTGAATTCTATATGATGTCCACTACACACAAATGAAGCACTATTTCATCCGGAAAAAAAAATTGCTGGGATATCGATGAGGGCTTTGACGGGTTTAGCAAAGCTAGCTGATGTTCTTAAGATTAAGTTTTGACGTCAGACGCATTATTGTACCGATAGAGAGAAGGACTGATTGCAAACTGACTCTTGATCAACCGAAACTAGTGGTCGGAGCAAAAACCAGAAAATTCCACTACCACCTCAACAGTCTCAGGTAAACTACGGTGGCTAATCATTCAGTGGATCATCTCACGTTCTTCCGGTAGGTGTACCGCATACTATGGCTCATCAGTCTACAACAGATCCTTTAAATGCTTCACAGATCAGTGATTAGGCTTCTGTGAACAACGCTGTGGTCTCGTATTTATTCTTCTAATCGTCGACTTCTGGGCAGCAGCACGTCCAAGATCAGCTGCGTACTGTCACTTCTTGCTGGTCGTTCTGCATCACCTATGCATGAACAGTAGTGAAAGTTTTTCGCAGCGGTTGACAGGGTCGTCTCACCTTTTATTCGCATACCAAGTCTACAATTTACGTCCGAAACATGTTCTGAATTTTGGAGGAGGATAACACTTTAGTCAGAAGATTTGACCAACACATTGCTTCAATAGGCATTGTCCTACAGGAGACAGTATGACCATGCCCTGCTCCAAAATTTGGACTTACTTATTTTGCCTATAGCTTAACATTGCATCATAAGTACGTATTTTGAAGGAAACGCTCTGGTCGTCTTTGGGGATGAAATTCCTATCACGATATCTCATTTTTGAATTTGGGAGGCATTTTGCACAATGTCATGTGGTTTCATCAACAAAGCTGCGCCCAATATCCTCCCTCTAAAAATCATTTTTTTCCTTTCTTTTTTCTGTTCGCAATTATTTTTTATTCGAATGTGGAGTGAGGTAGGGTTCTTTTTCAAAAAATGAAATGTGAATAGCGCACGTCTACACTGCTACGTTTAGGACAATATACTAGAACAGACGGCGATTTCAAGGTTGTAGTTTACCATACATCACCGCGTCCAGGGATATGTGCTGTTCTTCTGCAAGACCTTCTTACCTTTTATAACGTCCATGACCGATGTCGTAAAGGGAGCGCGTGTATTTGATTTAAAGTCCATCCATATTGATTTCCGTTTGAATTATACAGGAGCTGTAACGATATTTACAGTTCTTAAAGATATTAAGTATTCGATAATACCGTTATGAATTTTGTTGGAGATGGAACATCATACAGATTTTCTTCGAGGTCGCGACTAATAGAATTATAGATGTTTCGTTTTTATACCTTACACCTCTGATAATCAAGAGATTATCCGGAGGCAGTAACATACAGTTACGTTTCAGGAATTTTGAGTAAAGCAACCTCCAACAAGATCGGCATCATATCGTCACTTTAACTCGCTGGATGCAACTGCTAAGATCTTTCGTTTTACGAGCGCTCAGGTCTTAGTAAACTTCCACAGGAACATTTCAACTCTTTACGAAGGAAAAGCGTGTAAAGTGCGGGGAGCTGTCAACGGAACGGCATTTATGTTATCACAATAAGAAAGCCGATTGTTAACATTTATTTGACTCTTTCAGTGATGTAAAAATCAGCATATTACTAAATACTTACACTTCTTCAGCCTTAGGAGTTTGCAATGCAGTTCATCTTCACGCCGTGAAATTTACGTACTGACAGGCGTCCGTCGTTACTGTGGTGAAGAACGACAGTAAAACGAAGAGAAACAGATCCAGTGTCCGGACACTTAAATAAACTTCTTCTAAATCTCCGTCAATACTTCAACATCCTATCTTGAGTTAAGGTTAGCACCTTAACGTTACATTTACTCCGAATGATCACCTGAAGATGAGATGAAGCTCGAAACGCGTAGCGATCTGTATTTAAAATATACGTACTTCAAAATAAAATTTGATCCACGATCGATGTCAGATTTGTATAATACACACATCAAAAAAGTTCTGCATCACCTCGGTACCGAGAGTTCCGGAACCTGTACAGAAAATTGGAATAAAGATCAACATAAACATCATTTTCGCCCTGTTTATTGCTCATGAAAACCACACATTGCATGTTGCACCACCAGACATCGAGACCTCCAGAGGTGGTGGCCCAGATTGCTGTACACGTCAGTACCTCTAATACCCAGTAGCACGTCCACTTGCATTCATGCATGAATGTATTCGTCGTGGCATACTATCCACAAGTTCATCAAGGCGCTGTTGGTCCAGATTGTCCCACTGCTCAAAGGCGATTCGACATAGATCCCTCAGAGTGGTTGGTGGGTCACGTCGTCCATAAACAGCCCTTTTCAATCTATCCCAGGCAAGTTCGATACGGTTCATGTCTGGAGAACATGCTGACACCTCTAGTCGAACTCTGTCGTTATCCTGGAGGAAGTCATTTACAAGATGTGCACGATGTGGGTGCGAATTGCCGTCCATGAAGACGAATGTCTCGCCAATATGCTGCCGATATGGTTGCACTACCGGTCGGACGACGGCATTCACGTATTGTACAGCCGTTAAGGCGTCATCCATGACCACCAGCGGCGTACGTCGGTCCCACATAATGCCGCCCCAAAACAGCAGGGAACCTCCATCTTGCTGCACTCGCTGGACAGTGTGTCTAAGGCGTTCAGCCTGACCGGGGTGCCTCCAAACATGTCTCCGAAGATAGTCTGGTTGAAGGCATATGCGACACTCATGGGTGAAGAGAACATGATGACAATTCTGAGCGGTCCATTTGGCATGTTGTTAGGCCCATCTGTACCGCGCTGCATGGTATCGTGATTGCAAAGATGGACCTCGCCATGGACATCGGGAGTGAAGTTGCACATCATGCAGCCTATTTCGCACAGTTTAAGTTGTAACACGACGTCCTGTGGCTGCACGAAAAGCATTACTCAACATGGTGGCGTTGCTGTCAGGGTTCTACGCAGCCATAATCCGTAGGTAGCGATCATCCACTACAGTAGTACCCCTAGGGCGGCCTGAGTGAGGCATACCATCGACAGTTCCTATCTCTCTGTATCTCCTCGCCGGCCGAAGTGGCCGTGCGGTTAAAGGCGCTGCAGTCTGGAACCGCAAGACCACTACGGTCGCAGGTTCGAATCCTGCCTCGGGCATGGATGTTTGTGATGTCCTTAGGTTAGTTAGGTTTAACTAGTTCTAAGTTCTAGGGGACTAATGACCTCAGCAGTTGAGTCCCATAGTGCTCAGAGCCATTTGAACCATCTGTATCTCCTCCAAGTCCTACTAAGATCGCTTTGGTTCACTCCGAGACGCCTGGAAACTTCCCTTGTTGAGAGCCCTTCTGGCACAAAGTAACAATGCGGACACGATCGAACCGCCGTATTGCCGTCTAGTCATGGTTGAACTACACACAATATGAGCCGTGTTCCTCCTTCCTGTTCCTGGTGGAATGACTGGAACTGATCGACTGTCGGACCGCCCACCCCCCCCCCCCCCCCTTTCGCCTCCGTCTAATAGGCGCTGCTCATGCATGGTTGTTTACAACTTGCGGGTTTAGTGACATCTCTGATCAGTCAAGGGAACTGTGTCTGTAATACATATCGACAGTCAACGTCTATCTTCCGGAGTTCTTGGAATCGGTGTGATGCAAAACTTTTTTTTATGTGTGTAATTAATAAAGTCTTTATTTATGTTGTTCTGAAAAATAGTATTAGTGGCACCTAATTTCATTTAGCATATCATTATCAGCCATTTCTGTAGCTATATTGTAAGTTCTCGTCAAGTCAGACATCGGGGCACACTTTCGGCCGTTGTCTTCAGCAAGCCCGATCTTTCGGTGATCTCTGACAGTTGATTTCTGCTTGTTTCTGTATATCTTTGTCCCATCAGTCTCGTGGTCTTCTCCTGTGTCTTCAGCGGTGTCTTGTCCATCGCTAGACCTGGCTTCTGACCACATGCCTAGCCCGTTAGCATTTCATTAGTGCTGTCCGTTCCTAGATATAATGGCCTCTATGTTTTGACTACAGTGATCGGTCTCTGCGACGTTCCTAGTGTAGGTTGGGGGAATAGCAGTGTAACCCTGAAGAAGATCAAAGCAGAGGAGTCGTAACGTCTAGCATCGCAGAAATCGAAAGAATGTGACGTGGCGTAGCAACTCGAAAGATTTCACCATCAATTACAGTGGCCACGAAAGCAAGCACTCTTCTCTGAAAGAAGTAGAGAAACGCGTGATAACACTCGTATCTCTGGCGCTGCGTCGTGTTGGAAGAAGGCGTCGAACTGTAATACGACATTTATTGTTGTCAGTAATTCCCATAGTGAGTGTTTCATTCTGAAGCAGAATGTGCTGCAGTGTTGAAACTTCTCGGCAGACTAAACCGCAGGACAAGGACTCGAACCCGGTGCCTTTCCTTAGCAGATGTGAGTGAAGTTTGGAAAGCAGGTCGCGGGTTGTGGCTAGATAGCTCTGTCGGTAAGAGCACTGCTGACCAACTACTGGGTCTTGGCATCGAGTCCTGGTCTGGCTTATAGTTGTTAACATTCGTTATTACTAGAGGAGGTCACTGACTATCGTTCCGTGAGCTGAGCTCCACTGTCTCCTTTGTTACCAGAATAATTTCCCACTCGAGTTTGGATACGTAGTGGCCATTTATCCTCTCGGAATACTGCGTCATCTGTCGCATCGTAACCTCGCCCTGTCTAATCAGACGTCGGTTTTTTTATTTGCTTTCATCTCCTCGAGTGGAGAATTTTTTTGTTAGTGTGCGCTGCGCCGTATTTCAGTGATAATGAGGCCGCTGTGTGGCAGTGAGCCGTGACTGGTGCCGTCTCGCCCCTTCTCGCTCTGATTAATTCATGCGCTGCTCAGTGAGTCGTGTTCTCAGCCTGCTGGCTCGTACTTTCGGCTCTTGGTTCCCGGTATTAATTTAAGAAGGCACAATCTCTTCGTGTAACTAATGGCGACCGGCCACTATTCATTAATTGTTATGTAAAACTTAGGCATTTTTAATGCCGTCGTATTGGTGGTAACACTTGTACTACTGAACATTTAAGATAGTGGTATGTTTCAATTTATTACGTACTTGAAGTAGTCTTTTATCTGTATCTATCAAGATTTAAATGCACTGCAGGTGTCTGCAGTGGTCTCTCACATTAGAACTGTCTTTCCTCTAGGCGTTACGACACGTTGCTATGGCTTCCAACCTGCACAGTATCTGTGCCAACAGAAAATTAGTAACTGTAAGCAAAATCCAGTGATGTTCCAACTGTGACCGTCCGTGTTTAACTTCGAGCTGACTAGCAATTAATTATAGACGAAGCAACAGCAATGATCGGAAACATGACGAATACATTGAAACATGACGAATACACTCGTAGTGACAAATTTAGAGGGACAGTGCTACAATCCTCCAAAACTGTTTCAAGGACAGCACGGAAATATTACACCAGGTTGTCGTACTGTGGGCAGAACAAATTCGTTTCAGAATGAAACTGCAGTTTCTTTTCCATTGTACAACTCACGCGTCTCTCAGTGCATTTTTGCTCTGTCTAAAGACCGACCAGAACTTAGCGACGTTGGACAGTGAAGTTCACGCTTTCGGAGTAAGAAAAGTGCGAGGAATGTACGTCATAACATATCCACGATTACACAAGAATTTGAGATTCATAGATCAGTAGTTTCTGGGGTGAATCTTGGGCAGCACAGAGACGAAGTTCCACATCCGTGCTGGCCGAGCGGTTCTAGGCGCTTCAGTCTGGAACCGCGAGGCCGCTACGGTCGCAGGTTCGTATCCTGCCTCGGGCATCGATGTGTGTGTTGTCCTTCGGTTAGTTAGGTTTAAGTAGTTCTAAGTTCTAGGGGACTGACGACCTCAGATGTTGAGTCCCATAGTGCCCAGAGCCATCCACATCCGTAAACTGCTGTACTGGAGGACCACTTATATTTGCCGAAGGGACGTCGTGTCTCCTCCAATGAGCCATATGGGTCAATCGACAGTCTACTGACAAGAGAACATCGCGAACTTGACCTCATATTTTAAGCAGGAAAGGCACTCTTGCTAGATATAAACCCCAACAATAGCCCCCGCGCGAGAATTGGGCCCATAAAGCTGACAGTACGCAGTTATGACCCACTGAACGTACAGCTTTTCAACATGCACGTGTGGATCTTCCCCTTTGAATGTACAGAATGACTGTGCTGGTAAAACTTCTACGTTACTTGATTTTCAAACTCCAGAGTAAAACTGAACGTACTGAGACTGTTTTCTCTTTACTTGTTCTGATCATTTCTAAACTGACACACAATATTTTAGCGCAGCGCAATCTTACTTTCAATAATCCCTACAAAAGAATAGCCCTGATTAACAATAATTTTAGCCCTTCATGAATAACTTACGTCACAAAAATCTTCTTTATTCGAAGTACTGGAATACAGCGAGCGCCAATACTGCCAGCTAAATAAAAGATTCTAACTACTGAAGGCACTAACTACTGATAGGCATATAGTTAGCAAATATATATAGAAATTCTTGACATCCAGTTTAACAGATTTATTTTTTCTGACGGACACACGTCCAGATCGTCTGCTCATATTAACATCTCAAAACTCTGGCATCTCTCTCTCCACCTCCACATCCACCTCCAACTGTCCAACGCTACGGACTGTTCACATCCAACTGTCAACACTACACTGGCGAATAACTTCCAACAAAAAGTCCAACCAGCCACAGACTGCCCACAGCGCAGTCAGCGATTTTAATACAGAGCGCTACGTGGCGTTACCAACATTAAAACCTAAACAGCCTACTTACATGTGTACCGGTTGCCACTCACTGCGTCCCCTGCAGCCAGTGAATGACCGAGTGGGAATACTATACACTGGAGTAAGATGTTTGAGAAATACTATTTTGACTTTGCAATATGCTTTGTTCAGCGTGTCGGTGCGCGCCGTTTCTAACTTGTAGCTGGTGGCAGAAATCTCTTTGCTTTGAAAATTTTTATGTTGAACCTCTCAAATGCCGCGTAAACGAGTGAAATGAATGAATGTATCGTTAAAGAAGTAGCATGGCGCTGTTTAATTACTAACATCGATGTTGTGCACTATTTTCTTTGGATTTAAAGCTGGGACTATTAAAGTGAATTACATTTGCAGGTCATGCGCTCTTCTTTGTCGTGATTGGAATGATTAAAGTGCAAATCGAAAGCCATGAATTTTAATTTTATAACAGTTTTTCACTTTCTTAGGTTTATCCATTTTGATTTTGAGGCGTATATATAGCTGCAAACATCTGTGCTATAATACTGTTAAGTCACGTGAAACTTCCATGCAGATTAAAACTGTGTGCCGGACCGAGACTCGAACTCAGGACCTTTGCCTTTCGCGGGCAAGTGCTCTACCATCTGAGCTACTCAAGCACCACTCAGGCCCCGTCCTCACAGCTTTGCTTCTGCCAGTACCTCGTCTCCTACCTTCGAAACTTTACAGAAACTCTCCAGGTTTGCAGGAGAGCTTCTGTAAAGTTTGGAAGGTAGGAGATGAGATACTGGCAGAAGTAAAGCTGTGAGGACGGGGCGTGCGTCGTGTTTGGGTAGCTCAGATGGTAGAGCACTTGCACGAAAAAGGCAAAGGTCCGGAGTTCGAGTCTCGGTCCGGCACATAGTTTTAACCTGCCATGAAGTTTCATATCAGCGCACACTCCGCTGCAGAGTGAAAATCTGTCTGGAATATTGAACGTATACAACGTCCAATCACATTAATGTGACCATCTGCCAAAAGCCTGAACAACCACCTTTTGCAGCTCGGACTGCTGCAAGACGTACAGGAAAAGAGCCAGTGACGTTCTGGAAGGTACCGACTGGGATGTGGAGCCAGGCCGGCTCCAGTGCCGTGGTCGGCTCCGCTAGCTTCCTCGGTTGAGGATTAATGGCACTAAAAGACCGATCCAGGTGGCCCGACAGATCCTCGATTGGGTTTAAATGCGGACCAGGGGAGTACGGGAAACTCATCCTGGAGTCTTTCGAACCACGGACGTACACTTTGAGCTGTGTGACACGTTGCATTGTCCTGCTGGTAAATACCATCGTACCGAGGAAAAATAAACTGCATGGGGAGTGGACATGGACCCCAAGGACAGATGCATATGTGTACTGATTCCTTGTGGAAAATGAAGAAATCATGCAGGGAATGCCACGAAAAGATTCCCCAGAGGTTAACGCTCCCTTTGGGTCGCAGGGTGTTTGCTTTCATGTGTTTCCCGCCCTGCATTCCAACAGCCATCTATCGATGGAGCATAAAACGTGACTCATCTGAAAAGGCCACCTGTCGCCACTCAGTGGACGTTCAATTGCGGTAATGGTGTGCAATTCGTCGCCAATGAACAGACATCAACAGGGTGCACGAATCAGCTGCGTAGGAACGTTTGCTAAACAGTCTTCGAGGAGATACTGTTGATAGCCTCTAGATTCATCTGGCTGCCCAGTTGCTCAACAGTTGCGCATCACAGATGCCTCAGCGCCAGTTTTTTATAACGCTGTTTTGCCATGCACAGTATACCGGGTGATCAAAAAGGCAGTATAAATTTGAAAACTTAATAAACCACGGAATAATGTAGATAGAGAGGTAAAAATTGACACACGTGTTTGGAATGACATGTGGTTTTATTAGAACCAAAAAAAAAGAACAAAGTTCAGAAAATGTCCGACAGATCTCTTGCGCGCGTCGTTTGGTGATGACCGTGTGCTCAGCCGCCACTTTCGTCATGCTTGGTCTCCCAGGTTCTCAGACCTCAGTCCGTGCGATTGTTACCTGAAGTCGCAAGTGTATCGTGATCGACCGACATCTCTAGGGATGCTGAAAGACAACATCCGACGCCAATGCCTCACCATAACTCCGGACATGCTTTACAGTGCTGTTCACAACATTACTCCTCGACTACAGCTGTTGTTGAGGAATGACGGTGGACACATTGAGCATTTCCTGTAAAGAACGTCATATTTGCTTTGTCTTACTTTGTTATGCTAATTATTGTTATACTGATCAGATGAAGCGCCATCTGTCGCACATTTTTTGAAGTTATGTATGTTTTTGGTTCTAACGAAACCCCATGTCAGTCCAAGGATGTGTGTCAATTTGTACCTCTCTATCTACATTATTCCGTGATTTATTCAGTTTTCAAATTTATACTGACTTTTTGATCACCCGGTACGTCAATCATGTTGGGGTATGAACAGTTCACAAATTTAGCCGGCTCGGAAATGCTTCCATTCTCGGCCCGAAAGCCGATGGTCGTCACCTTTTGGACGTCAAATAAATCACTCACTTTTTGCATTACGACAATGACTGCACTGTTGTCCGCGTTCGCCCGACATGCTTTATATACCCTCCACTGCTAGTGCTGCACCTGCTGTCTGTGAGTGGTTATTGCGCGCTGACATAGGATATAGGTGGGGATCACGTTAATGTGACTGGACTGTGTATGTGCTTGAGATTGACATATTACTATTTTTCGATTTGAAAATACGTTGGGCAGATACGTCCACTTCTACATCTACATGATTACTCTGCAATTCACATTTAAGTGCTTGGCAGAGGGTTCATCGAACCACAATCATACTATCTCTCTACCATTCCACTCCCGGACAGCGCGGGGGAAAAACGAACACCTAAACCTTTCTGTTCGAGCTCTGATTTCTCTTTTGCTTTAATGACTCGCATATCATATCTGCCACACTCTCTCCCCTATTGCGTGATAATACAAAACGAGCTTCCCTTTTCTGCACCCTTTCGATGTCCTCCGTCAATCCCAACTGGTGAGGATCCCACACCGTGCAGCAATATTCTAACAGAGGACGAACGATTGTAGTGTAAGCTGTCTCTTTAGTAGACTTGTTGCATATTCTAAGTGTCCTGCCAATGAAACGCAACCTTTGGCTCGCCTTCCCCACAATATTATCTATGTGGTCTTTCCAACTGAAGTTGTTCGTAATTTTAACACCCAGGTACTTAGTTGAATTGACAGCCTTGAGAATTGTACTGTTTATCGAGTAATCGAATTCCAACGGATTTCTTTTGGAACTGATGTGGATCAGCTCACACTTTTCGTTATTTAGCGTCAACTGCCACCTGCCACACCATACAGCAATCTTTTCTAAATCGCTTTGCAACTGATACTGGTCTTCGGATGACCTGCGTGCTTTGGATTTATTGTTGGGGCTTATAACTCGGAAGTATGCTTCCTTCTCTTTTAAAATATGAGGTCAAATTGGCGACGTTTGCTTTGTGAGGCACACTGCAGCTGATCTGAATGCGTGGTATCGGGAACACGTTTCTGCCGGTACTTTATGGAGACAAGTACACGACAAAAGCTTTAGTAATCAACGACCGGCACGTACCACAGTGAATTCCCTTGATTTATAGCCACTCTGTTTAATTCCTTCTCTAAAACGTGTGTTTAGTAATTGTTCGGGTCCAGAATTGTAAACCTAATGCCGCATCCCGAAGTTGCGGTGGGCCGACAGGAGCTCAGAAGCGTCTAGTGCGCAGTTGCTCCCCTCTCGCTACAACAGCTTGCGGAGCGCCGTGCAGTGCACGGTGTTTGTACTTGAGGAGGCGCTGTGACGGCCGCGTCACACCGATATCGCTGGCAGGCGTCAATGGATCGTAATTCCCGCCCAAGGCTGTGTGCCCCACGGCGGCCGCTGCGTTGTCAGACCACACACTCGTCCGGTCCTTCCCGGCCGAGGTTTACGACCGTCCTACGTTCTGCTCGAACGAGCAGTTTCTCCAGCTGCTATCAGCAGAACGATAACCTCAACTTTCTGTCTGAGCAAAATATCCTGTTTCGCCCTCTACGTTTCCCGATGTAGGTGGTGATAAAAATGGCTCTGAGCACTATGGGACTTAACAGCTATGGTCATCAGTCCCATAGAACTACTTAAACCTAACTAACCTAAGGACAACACACAACACCCAGTCATCACGAGGCAGAGAAAATCCCTGACCCCGCCGGAAATCGAACTCGGGACCCCGTGTTCGGGAAGCGAGAACGCTACCGCGAGACCACGAGCTGCGGACTAGGTGGTGATACCTGTGTGCTGATACAGAATCAACGTTGTGACAGTTAATTTCCAGGTCTGCATGGACAAGTCTTCAGAGAGGTAATTGTTCGAATAGGCTTTAAATCGGAGCAGTAATTTCGTGCTATTATATTGGGAGAAGCTTAAGGGGGGGTAGGACGTCAAACGGGCCGACTTGGAGCAGGAGAAGCATCACAGAACATTTTAATTTCCAGTGTCTATACTTTTACAAATAAATTCATAGAACATTGTCAGCATCACCAGGAAGGATTCAGGATTCACACTCATTGCAGTGGAAGTTCGAAAACATAACAAAATAAAGTTTTTTTGCGTGTGAAATTTCATAATTTTTTCACTTACTAATGGCTGTATTTGTTGCTATAGGTACACTTTTCTTCATAAGTTAGAGAGATTCTTTGATGAATTTTGCACATCATACATACCATACTCACAGCTGTATGAATAGAATTTATTTAATTTATGAAAAAACGAATGAACTGTTATATTTTAAACTTCATGTTTAGAAAAAACACAAATTTTATAGTTAATTACCTCAATTTTTACCACAGTTTTAATAGATTTGGAAAATTCTACAGTTTCATACACCTTTAAGTATGGTTTGTACGCTGTGCACAGTTCATCGAAGAATCTCCCTCACTTATGAAGAAAAGTGTACCTATAGCAACAAATACTGCCATTAGTAAGTGAAAAAAATGATGAAATTGCACGTGTAAAAATAATTATTTCTTTATGTTTTCGAACATCCACTGCTATGAGTGTGAATTCTGAATCCTTCCTGGTCATGCTGACAAAGTTTTATGCATTTTTTTTGTGAAAGTATAGACAGTGGAAATTAAAATGTCCTGTGGTGCCTCTCTTGCTCCAAGTCGGCCCGTTTGACGTCCTACCCCCCTTAAAACCCCAGTGATACTACAGTATGAAATGTAATCTTTTAAATTAAACACACATCTTCATCTATATTCCGGTTACATCTGGTACCACAGTTCTAATTTATATCGTTATGGTCATTGCTTAGAAGTATGTCGCAGAAGTAACACGTTGTCCGACTCCTCTTACAATGTTCGCTCTCGGAATTCCAGCAGAATTCGGAATTCATCTGTGATGCTCCACACCTCTGTGTCAATAGAGTTTGGGGATACCTGTAAGCTAGGCCAACTAATGACAGCCAGTCGCTTCGTTGGCCGAGATTTGCTTAGTGTGTGCGGGTGGAAAGTCGAAGCCAACGAAGCTGTTGGCCTTGGTTGCGGTTCGATCTGCTAGCGACAGCATCAAAGCGTTGGCGGTTTGTTGGTGCTGGGTTCGTTCCCTCTTCCGGTGTGACTCCGCGTAGAACGTTCGTTGGTTCAGTACCGATTTGTTGTGTCTCTAAGCCGGCCGAAGTGGCCGTGCGGTTAAAGGCGCTGCAGTCTGGAACCGCAAGACCGCTACGGTCGCAGGTTCGAATCCTGCCTCGGGCATGGATGTTTGTGATGTCCTTAGGTTAGTTAGGTTTAACTAGTTCTAAGTTCTAGGGGACTAATGACCTCAGCAGTTGAGTCCCATAGTGCTCAGAGCCATTTGAACCATTTTGTTGTGTCTCTAGAATGGGCGTCTGTTTAAGTTTCTCAGGGCAGTCACAAATTTTATTGACCTGTTTCGCTCTTCAGTTTAACAAGAGCATCGTCAGAAACTCTGGAAGTTACAGTTTAAAGTACAGTAGTTGGCTGTTAAATTAAAGAGTGAAACCAATCAGGAAAACGTACTGTGTGCGACTTGTGGCTGTCCTGAAAAACTGAAGTCACTGTTTCCCCTGCACGCAATGCCAGGTCTCGCTAGGGGTGCGTATTTTGACAATGACCGGTTTCAGTCAGTAATGAGCATCCTCAGATCTTTTCTACACCATGTCCTAAAGTGATAAGGTCGTGATGGCATTGTCGAAACATCTAAATATACTCAGTACAGCATCGTCACATAGATCTAAAATAAGGTGTAGAATAGGCCACATCGTCCACACAGTCATTTTTGCAACTGTGTGGACGATGTGGGCTATGCTACATCTTGTTTTAGATGTATGTGACGATGCTGTGCTGAGTATATTTAGATGTTTTGACAATGCCATGACGGCCTTATCACTTCAGGACATGGTGTAGAAAAGATCTGAGGAAGGTCACTACTGACTGAAACCGGTCATCGTCAAAAGAATTGATATTGTGATCAAAGACTGGAATAAAAAACATTTGACAGTATTGGATCACTGTTCATATATGCGACCATGTCGCAGCTGGTGATGATAGAATTTTATTGTGAACGCGAATTTTTATGGGTCCCTACCACACTAGATGCTTGGAGGGAAATAACTGAGCTATTAGAAAGTGATATGCAGATATCCAAAAGAAAATTATGTCTTTATTGATATCTGTTCGCCATGAACGACAAAGAGAAAGGAACAAACAAAACGGGGAGTGACTATGAACTTTCTGCCGCAGGTACAGCTCTCCTAAAATAAATTTTAGGGCCTACACAATTCAATAACCGTTCGACTCCACACGGCCGAATACCCTTAGCCCCAGGGCCTTCGTTTGGTATGGATGAGAAGCCGAACGTCAATGCATCGGCGACCAAAGCTCGACCGAATGCAATCTCTGTCGGATATTAGCCTTCTTTGGCCTAGTGCGTATGTATCATAAGAAACCCGTGACGAAATGTACTGCGTCCGAAGCTCGTGGTCGTGCGGTAGCGTTCTCGCTTCCCACGCCCGGGTTCCCGGGTTCGATTCCCGGCGGGGTCAGGGATTTTCTCTGCCTCGTGATGACTGGGTGTTGTGTGATGTCCTTAGGTTAGTTACGTTTAAGTAGTTCTAGGGGACTGATGACCACAGATGTTAAGTCCCATAGTGCTCAGAGCCATTTGAACCATTTTTTTTTTTTTTTTAATGTGCTGCTCTTCATTGGATTTTCGCTATCTGTTCTAATCATCCAACACTGTAAGCGTCCCAGACTAATAAGTAATCTGTTCTAATCATCCAACACTGTAAGCGTCCCAGACTAATAAGTAATACTCAAGAGAAGTTGGAACAACTATTTTGTAAGACACTCCTGTCGTGGATTAATTACACTTTCATAAAATTCTCGAAATGGATCTGAACTAGCATTATTTTCCCAACTTTTATATGGTCATTCCACTGTAGGTGGCTCCTAGATCTTTATCTTTGGCTACTGTTTCCAGTGATGCGTGGCCAGTAGTATAATCGAGCGACAGAAGATATATTCACCTGTTTGTTCGAAATAAGTCACGTTTATTTACTTTCAGAGTCACTCGCTAGGCCTTTCATAAATCGTTCATCATCATCAGGTCTTCCTGACTTTAGCTGAAGTGTTCAGGCGTTGCAACTTCCTTACAGTGTCAGCGGAAAGCCTCACCATTGTCCAATGTTGTCATGTAGATTACAAAACAATAACGAAATACAGCTCTCTCTTTAGGTACCCCGGGAATTATATTTATATTTAGAACGATGTCTGGAGTGCTATGTGCAAAATAGTCCTGAATCTAACCACAAATCAGGCCCAATACGCTGTAAGCTCGTATGTTGCTCACTAAACGATAGTGTGGAACTGTACCGAATGCCTGTCAGACGTCAGGCGAAGCGGCATCAAACTGAGCGCCGTTGTCTGGTGGTCCCCGCCTCTCATGGACGAAAGGGCGCTCTGATTTATGCAACATCCCTGTCTATGGAATCCATGTCGATTTTTACTATAATAGGTTATAGGTGTACACAAACATTTTCTGGTGACTGCATTCACGTATTGAACACTCAATGGTGTTAGCAGAATGTCGCTTATTTTGCTTAATATGTGAATGTATCAAATGAGGATCGGTATATTTGCCTGAAACCTGGGTTGAATAAAGAAGCAACTCCTGTGTAAAATAGTGGCTCCTGGCTTTTGGTTTTCTCGCAATAGATGGTCAGCGCAGTAAGATAAATTTAAATTAATGTCTAAATGAATGTCAATTTTATATTTCTTTCGCTCTAACTTGACAGACCAGTAAGCTTCGGGATTTGACGTTAACTGTAACCAATGCAAAAGCTGGCATTTCCACATTTCACGCAGTTTCTGCTCCATCACTGACGACTGTTGCGCAAATCGTCGACACAATCCGGCACAAAAGGAAGTGTTTGGTCCTTCTGTGAGTACGCCTCTACACGCATGTTTACTGCGCAGGTCGACGTGTGGCATTTGGCGGAGGATACTTCGGACACCACTATGTCCTGCTGCACTCGCAGATGATATGCTTTTGTATTCAATTTCCTGCAGCATTACTCGTCTCCGTTGGACCTCATCACTCGCGCTTTCCCTTTCTTTATACCTCGAATGGCTCTTTACACTCATACTTAACCACAGTGGTGAGCAAAACTAAATGACGAAACTACTTTTCGCATGATGTGTCACCGCCAAGTAAGAAAGCTCGATGAAACTTGGACCACACATAGAAAGAATTGCTGCTGTATAGTACAGAAGGTAACTGAAATAAATACGCAATGAGACGAACGAATATGAGACTTTTATTCAACGGCAGCAGTCACGACATGCAGGGATTTATGGCAATGTGTAACATTTTCGTTTATTTGGAGAGGTGCATATGGGACCTGGAGATGGGCCATTGGACATTAAAGAAGGCGAGAAATGTTTCTTAACAGGAATGTATGACCACCACGGACGACAGTCCATATTGTGCAACGTGCCCATGCTGGCCAAAAGGTTGGTCAGGGGTTCTTGTTGCAGCTTGTGCCGTTCTCCACCAGCGGCATTGACAACTGCCCGACGTGTCCCACTCTTACTCGAAGGGATTTAATTTCTGTTGGTCCATCATGGACAGGGGACATTGGCTGGTTAAGTAATTGTCAATGTCAATGAAATTCTCCAACAGCCGTGTAACTTAAGCTGTTAATGTATTTCACTGTGACCTTTTCAGGCCCCATGTGCATCTCTCCAAATAAACGAAAATGTCATACAGTGCCGTAAGTCCCTGGATGTCGTGAATTCAACGATTCACTAGTGCTTCATTCGACGACTTGATAGTAACTCTGTGCTATCAGTTGCTATCAAGTCTTCGAATGAAGCACTAGTGAAACCCGGCAGCTGTGGCCGAGCCGTTCTAGGCGCTTCAGTCTGGAACCGCGCTGCTGCTACGGTCGCAGGTTCGAATCCTGCCTCGGGCACGGATGTGTGTGATGACCTCAGATGTTAAGTTCCATAGTGCTTAGAGCCATTTTGAACTAGTGAAACGATTGAATTCACGACATACAGGGATTTATTGCACTGTACGACATTTTCGTTTATTTGGAGAGATGCATATGGGGCCTGAAGAGGTCACAGTGAAATTGTGAAACTGATAAAATAAAATACATTAGCAGCTTAAGTTACACGGCTGTTGGAGTATTTCATTGACATTGACGATGGGATTGAAGTCCGGGGGAACAGGTAGGCCAGTCCACTCGCCGAATATCCTCTCTTTCCAACAGCACCTCCGTCTACGCTGTTCGATGCGGTCGCACAGTGTCATCCTTAAAATGTTAAGGGCGTAACGGACCCCTGCAAAGTCGCACATGGAGATTGAGTACAATGCTATAGTAACGTTGACCCATAAGTGTATCGTATTCAAAGATTTGGAAGTCATTAAGCCCAGGCAACATATTGCCTCGTTGTAACATAACATTTGGACCATCAAAACGATCATGTCCGACTACGTTCCTGGGTGCATTAAGTCTTTCCCCTCCGACCATATGAGGGTACGTACTTTCACCACCCGATGTCATGGTGACACTGTACCGCTTCCCCATGTGCGTCTCTTCAGGACTGTATTCAGCCCTAACTTCATTTTTATGAATGACCTCGTCTAAGAGTCCACCAACGGTAGCTGAGTGGTCAGCGCGACAGAATGTCAATCCTAAGGGCCCGTGTTCGATTCCCGGGTGGGTCGGAGATTTTCTCCACTCAGGGACTGGGTGTTGTGTTGTCCTTATAAAAAAATGTTCGTCTGTGAGTACCATCGACGAGAATACCCACGACTCGGGTGATCTACAGGTGCTTGATGGATCACCATGGCCGCAACATACTGGAATTCAAATACCCAACGTGAACTTGGAACCACATTTGGTGTGCAGTGCATACTCCATTACTGTCAACGGCAGCGAGATCGGTGTGGTATATTCTTATAAACAGTAAACTAGAGACCAGGAGTCGATTACATACAATTCATATGGTCGATTCTCCTCTTTGCACAAACTGTGGACTGTTAGCAACGGAAGAACATGTTTAGTGTGTCGCAGCGAGGGACGTCTGGATGCTGACGCGTCGAATACTGGCCTTCCTTCGGCGCACTAACTACACAGAAATCACATCGGGTGTACTTTTTATACCGGACAAGACCTTTTTTCCCAAACAAAAGACGTATGCGGTCAATTGGATGGCTGGAGAAGCGACGAAATATTTGTATTCGTGAGATATTAAGTCCGTGATGGATTACTGGATGTATTTACAAGAACAACACGAGGTCATACGGAGTCATACGAAATACAGGACTTACTTTTCCAATTTTTTAGGAAGTGTTTTTCACAACCCGCCCGCCAGCTGGGGTGTTCCAGAAATGAGAAGACTCCTGCAGCAGAACGACTAGAGACAGTACTGCGCGGTTCAAATATATTCGCATATTGCACACTGAGAAGACAACTGGCCCCTACCTGTTGGCGCCAGTTATGAATGGATTATGTTAACGTGAAGAAAAAAAAAAGACTGTGCTAAAAACCGAAACCGCCTCAGATAATGGTCCTTCGAAAGGTCGACGGAGAAATACATGCCGCCCGCAATGGCAGAAATAGTGAAGATTATATGGCTTTCTGCCAGATTTATGATGCGACACAGCGTGCTACAGGGATTGTGATGCAGATGATAACTTCGTTTTCACTCCCACCCGTGAATAGGATTGTTATTTACTTTATTCATGTAAGAAAAAAAAAAGAAGTGGTCAGCGCGACAGAATGTCTATCCTAAGGGCCCGAGTTCGATTCCCGGCTGGGTCGGAGATTTTCTCCGCTCAGGGACTGGGTGTTGGGTTGTCCTAATCGTCATCATTTCATCCCCATCGACGCGCAAGTCGCCGAAGTGGCGTCAAATCGAAAGACTTGTACCCGGCGAATGGTCTACCCGACGGGAGGCCCTAGTCACACGACATTTACATTTTACCTTATCTAAGAGCGCAGCTGGAAGAGCTCTTGACACTAGAGAATTTTCGATTGAAACGAAAGAATGTTCGGTAAATGTATAGGGCTCCCCGTTTCTCCGACTTAGATTCCACCAAGCACGTGTGAGTTGCTTTAGTGAGCCACCCTGCAGCCCGTCCACGTGCACGAACGACCATCCAGCAGTTACCGAACACGCTGCTGGAAGAATACAGCGGCCTACTTACTACAAGAACTCGTTACCTACCTTGTGTCCAGCGTGAGAACAAGATGCATAGTACGTGCTGTCATCGATGGTGATCACGTACCCTAGCAAGAACCATGTCCTGCCCTTTTTTTAATGTGGAGGGGACCATCATGAATTGCGGGTGACTTCATTGTCATTATCGTCTTTGAATAAAAGTGTAATTTTTGTTCTTCTCGCTGCGCGTTTGTTTCTGTTGGCTTCTGTACTACACTGAAGCAGTTCTTTCAATGTCCAAGTTTCTACATCTACATGGATACTCTGCAAATCACATTTAAGTGCCTGGCATCGAACCACCTTCACAATTCTCTATTATTCCAATCTCGTATAGCGCGTGGAAAGAATGAACACCTATATCTTTCCGTACGAGCTCTGATTTCCCTTATTTTATCGTGGTGATCGTACCTCTCTGTGTAGGTCGGTGTCAACAAAATATTTCCGCATTCGGAGGAGAAAGTTGGTGATTGGAACGTCGTGAGAAGATTCCGTCGCAACGAAAAACACCTTTCTTTTAGCGATTTCCAGCCCAAATCCTGTATCATTTCTGTGACACTCTCTCCCATATTTCGCGATGATACAAAACGTGCTGCTTTTCTTTGAACTTTTTCGATATACTCCTGTCAATCCTATGTGGTAAGGATACCACACCGCGCAGCAGTATTCTAAAAGAGGACGGACAAGCGTAGTGTAGGCAGTCTCCTTAGTAGGTCTGTTACATTTCCTAAGTGTCCTGCCAATAAAACGCAGTCTTTGGTTAGCCTTCCCCACAACATTTTCTATGTGTTCCTTCCAGTTTAAGTTGTTCGTAATTGTAATACCTAGGTATTTTGTTGAATTTACGGCTTTCAGATTAGACTGATTTATCATGTAACCGAAGTTTAATGAGTTCCTTTTAGCACTCATGTGGATGACCTCACACTTTTCGTTATTCAGGGTCAACTGCCACTTTTCGCAACAGTCCGATATTTTTTTATGGTTTTGCTGTTTGTTTTGGTCTTCTGATGACTTTATTAGTCGATAAACGACGGCATCATCTGCAAACAACCGAAGACGACTGCTCAGATTGTCTCCCAAATCGTTTATATAGATAAGGAACAGCAAATGGCCTATAACACGACCTTGGGGAACGCCAGAAATCACTTGTTTTACACGATGACCTTCCGTGAATTACTACGAACTGTGACCTCTCTGACAGGAAATCACAAATGCAGTCACATTGTAAGTAGGCTGTTTAGGTTTTTTTATTGGTAACTCCACCTAGCGCTCTGTATGAAAATCACTGTCTGTGCTGTGTGCAGTCTGTGGCTGGTTTGCATTGTTGTTGGCTATTGTAGTGTTGGGCGGCTGGATGTTAACAGCACGTAGCGTTGCGCAGTTGGAGGTGAGCCGCCAGCAGTGGTGGATGTGGGGAAACAGATGGCGCAGTTGTGAAAGCGGATGATCTGGACGTGTGTCCATCAGAGAGAGTAAATTTGTAAGACTGGATGTCATGAATTAATATATGTATTATGACCTTTGAACACTATGAAGGTAAATACATTGTTTGTTCTTTATCAAAATCTTTCATTTGCTAACTATGCCTCTCAGTAGTTAGTGCCTTCAGTAGTTTGAATCTCTTATTTAGCTGGCAGTATTGGCGCTCGCTGCATTGCAGTAGTTCGAGTAACGAAGATTTTTGTGAGGTAAGTGATTTGTGAAAGGTATAGGTTAATGTTAGTCAGGGCCATTCTTTTGTAGGGATTATTGAAAGCCAGATTGCGTTGCGCTAAAAATATTGTGTGTCAGTTTAGTGTTGATCAGAATAGGTAAAGAGCGACATGTCTGAGTACGTTCGGCTCTGCTCAGCTGTTTGAAAATCAAATAATGTAAGAGGTTTATCAGCACAGTAATTCATTAATTTTTCTAAGGGGACGTTTCAACATAACTGAGACGATATTCCATAAGCACGCAATTTCGATACGAGCCACTTGTGTGGTACAGTGTCAAAAGCCTTCCGGAAATCCAGAAATACGGAATAGATCTGAAATCCCTTGTCAATAGCACTCAACACTTCATGTGAATAAAGAGCTAGTTGTGTTTCACAGGAACGATGTTTTCTATGTTGACTGCTTGTCAATAGACCGTTTCCTTCGAGGTAATTCATAATGTTCGAACACAATATATGTTCGAGAATCCTGCTGCATACCGACGTTAATGGTATGGGCATGTAATTAAGTGGATTACTCCTACTACATTTCTTGAATATTGGTGTGACCTGTGCAACTTTCCAGTCTTTGGGTACGGATCTTTCGTCGAGCGAACGGTTGTATATGATTGAGTATGGAGCTAATGCATCAGCATACTCCGAAAGGAGCTACGTGACACGTGGTGCAGAGCAGTGTATTAAGCACTACGACAGGTACGAGTCTCAGGCTATTCCGCTCAGTGAGAAGAGCAGGAATCGCAAGAGGAGCCGGCCCGCCTCGAGGCCGCGGCGGAGGTGTCGTGTGACGGCAGGTGTGCGGCCGTCCTTGGCGCGCCGGGTGTGTGGGCGTGCCCGCCGGAGCTGCCTGCACGGCGTCCTTCCTGCTCCCACGCCGATGCCCTCTGCACACCGCTGCCGCCTCCGCTGCTCCTGTGCTAGCGCCGTCACATTCATTCGACTTCAATGCTCCAACTTCCCTGTCGATAATTTCAATACTTACGGATCTAAAGAGAATCTAACAGGACATCACCCCCTCTTACGGGCAGAACAACAGCGCAATTGAACGAACACGAAGTAAGGACTAACTCAGAATTCTTATTTTGCCTTAACTTATCTACAGGGGCGGACAGAAATAACACAACACATTATTGTGACTGAGAGTTGCAGCTGGCATTCAAAGCAGCTTATAGTCGTCTCCAAATGGATATACAGAGTGGTCCATTGATCGTCACCGGGCCAAATATCTCAAGAGATAAGCGTCAAACGAAAAAACTACAAAGAACGAAACTTGCCTAGCTTGAAGGGGGAAACCATATGGCGCTATGGTTGGTCCGCAAGATGGCGCTGCCACAGATCAAACGGATATCAACTGTGGTTTTTTTTTTTTTTAATAGGAACCCCCATTTTTATTACATATTCATGTTGTACGTACGAAAATATGAATGTTTTAGTTGGACCACTTTTTCCGCTTTGTGATAGATGGCGCTGTAATAGTCAGAAACCTGTAAGTACGTGGTATCACGTAACATTCAGTCAGTGCGGACGGTATTTGCTTCGTGATAGGCCCTACTTTACCCTTGTTAAAATGGACCGTTTATCAACCGCGGAAAAGGTCGATATCGTGTTGATGTATGGCTATTGCGATCAAAATGCCCAGCGGACGTGTGCTATGTATGCTGCTCGGTATCCTGGACGACATCATCCAAGTGCCCGGACCGATCGCCGGATAGATATGTTATTTAAAGAAACAGGAAGTGTTCAGCCACATGTCAAACCTCAGCCACGATCTGCAAATAATGATGATGCCCAAGTAGGTGTTAAAGCTGCTGTCGCAGCTAATCCGCACATCAGTAGAAGACAAATTGCGCGAGAATCGGGAATCTCCAAAACGTCGGTGTTGAGAATGCTACATCAACATCGATTGCACGCGTACCACATTTCTGTGCACCACGAATTGCATGGCGACGACTTTGAACGTCGGGTACAGTTTTGCCACTGGGCACAAGAGAAATTACGGGACGAAGACAGATTTTTGCTCGCGTTCTATTTAGCGACGAAGCGTCATTCACCAACAGCGGTAACGTAAGCTGGCATAATATGCACTATTCGGCAACGGAAAATTCATGATGGCTACGACAAGTGGAATATCAGCGACCTTGGCGGGTTAATGTATGGTGCAGAATAATGGGAGGAAGGATAATTGGCCCCCATTTTATCTATGGCAATATAAATGGTGCAAGGTATGCTGATTTCCTACGTAACGTTCTACCGATGTTACTACGAGATGTTTCACTGCATGACCGAATGGCGATGTACTTCCAACATGATGGATGTCCGGCACATAGCTCGCGTGTGGTTGATGCGCTATTGAATAGCATATTTCATGATAGGTGGATTGGTCGTCGAAGCACCATACCATGGCCCGCACGTTCACCGGATCTGACGGCCCCGGATTTCTTTCTGTGGGGAAAGTTGAAGAATATTTGCTATCGTGATCCACCGTCAACGCCTGACAATATGCGTCAGCGCACTGTCAATGCATGTGCGAACATTACGGAAGGCGAACTACTCGCTGTTGAGAGGAAAGTCGTTACACGTATTGCCAAATGCATTGAGGTTGACGGACATGATTTTGAGCATTTATTGCATTAATATGGTATTTACAGGTAATCACACTGTAACAGCACGCGTTCCCAGAAATGACAAGTTCACAAAGGTACATGTATCACATTGGAACAACCGAAATAAAATGTTCAAACGTACCTACGTTTTGTACTTTAATTTAAAAAACCTACCTGTTACCAACTGTTCGTCTAAAATTGTAAGCCATCTGGTTTCGTTCTTTGTAGTTTTTTCGTTTGATGATTATTTCGTGAGATATTTGGCCCGGTCGCCATCAATGGACCACCCTGTATACAGGTACTGTATGGCTCTGACGGGGATCTTACCCATATGCACTGAAAAATAGCGGCAAGTTCAGGTAACAGTGATGGAGGTGGATAGCGATCAAGCACCCTTCTCTCCAAAGTAGACAAAAAAGCTCAATAATATTGTCGTCTGGTGATTGTGGTGGTCATAGGGGATGCGAAAGTTCATCCTCGTGCTCATAAAACCAGTCCTGCACGATGCGAGCTGTATGAACAGGAGCCCTGTCGTATCGGAACAAAGCATCACCATTGGAGAACAAATATTATAGCATGAAATGGACCTTATTAGGCAAAATGGTTGTATGATCCTTGCAGAAATGCGACCTGGCAGAATAACACTAGAGCCCATGGAATACCACGACGTGGCTGCCCAAATGATCACCGAAATCCTGCCTTGTTCCACTCTTGGTCGTAAACTTGGCCAGAAGTTGGGAACAGTGTGCAGCAACACACATCCAACCAAACTACTTTCTCCCATTGCTCCACGGTCCAAGTTTCATGGCTTCGGTGCCCCTTTTTCCTGCTAGCGGGCATTTGCATCACTGGTGAGTGGTTCTGGAATTCCAGCTCTCCCTGGAATTCTCGTCTGGAGCTGCTTGGTGTTGTTTTCGTGCTAACATGGTTCGCGAGAGTGACATTCGGTTCTGGAGTGACTTTTGGAGCTATTTTCATCCTATTTTTTGTCAAAGTCGTCTTCAATCAATTAACACACACAATCGCCCGCGTTGTGACTTAGCGGATGATGTCTTTTCGCTTTACCTGTACGCGATGTACATCTTCGATGCGGTGCCTCTTGAAACATTAAAGACTACGTATACCTTGGTTACGGAAGCGCTCACAATAGAAGCACAAACAATTTTCCCGCGATCGAATCTCTTAGCTCCCACAGCAAGCACTCACAAATACACAGAACACTGCCCTGAGCACGACTGACGCTTTCCAAGGCACTGAGAGCATTGCTCAGGGTTCCGTTCGTGGTAAAATACAACAGCGCCTCATGGAGGCTTAGATAACATCTGGTTTCATATTCAAGCTTGAATTTCTGTCGGTGTTACCATATTTTTGTTCAACCGTTGTATAGACCCCAGTTACTACCCTGCAATTCATCCGAGTGCTTGGCACAGGGTTCACAAAAACACTTTTAGCGTCTCAACCATTCGTCTCTCGAATAGCGTGTGGAAACAATGAGCATCTAACTCCTGCCGTGTGAGTTCTGATTTCTCTTATCGTGTTACGATGCTCGTTTCTCCCACTGTAGTAGGAGTCAACAAAATATTGTCGAATTCGGAGGAGATACACTACTGGACATTAAAATTGCTACACCAAGAAGAAATGCAGATGATAAACGGGTATTCATTGGACAAATATTTTATACTAGAACTGACATGTGATTACATTTTCACAAAATAGATCCTGAGAAATCAGTACCCAGAACAACCACCTTTGCCCGTAATAACGGCCTTGATACGCCTGGGCATTGAGTCAAACAGAGCTTGGATGGCGCGTACAGGTACAACTGCCCATGCAGCTTCAACTCGATACCACAGTTCATCAAGAGTAGAGACGAGCCAGTTGCTCGTCCACCATTGACCAGACGTTTACAGTTGGTGAGAGATCTGGAGAATGTGCTGGCCAGAGCAGCAGTCAAACATTTTCTGTATCCAGAAAGGACCGTACAGGATCTGCAACATGCGGTCGTGCATTATCCTGCTGAAATGTAGGGTTTCGCAGGGATCGAATGAAGGGTAGAGCCACGGGTCGTAACACATCTGAAATGTAACGTCCACTGTTCAAAGTGCCGTCAATGCGAGCAAGAGGCGACCGAGACGTGTAACCAATGCCACCCCATAGCATCACTCTGGGTGATACACCAGTATGGCGATGACGAATACACGCTTCCAATGTGCGTTCACCGCGATGTCGCCAAACACGGATGCGACCATCATGATGCTGTAAACAGAACCTGGATTCATCCGAAAAAATAACGTTTTGCCATTCGTGCACCCAGGTTCGTCGTTGAGTACACCATTGCAGGCGCTCCTGTCTGTGATGCAGCGCCAAGGGTAACCGCAGCCATGGTCTCCAAGCTCATATTCCATGGTGCTGCAAACGTCGTCGAACTGTTCGTGCAGATGGTTGTTGTCTTGCAAACGTCCCCATCTGTTGACGCAGGGATCGAGACGTGGCTGCAGGATCCGTTACAGCCATGCGGATAAGATGCCTGTCATCTCGACTGCTAGTGATACGAGGCCGTTGGGATCCAGCACGGCGTTCCGTATTATCCTCCTGAAACGACCGATTCCATATTCTGCTAACAGTCATTGGATCTCGACCAACGCGAGCAGCAATGTCGCGATACGATAAACCGCAATCGCGATAGGCTACAATCCGACCTTTATCAAAGTCGGAAACGTGATGGTACGCATTTCTCCTCCTTACACAAGGCATCACAACAACATTTTACCAGGCAACGCCGGTCAACTGCTGTTTGTGTGTGAGAAATCGGTTGGAAACTTTCCTCATGTAAGCACGTTGTGTCGCCACCGGCGCCAACCTTGTGTGAATGCTCTGAAAAGCAAATCATTTGCGTATCACAGCATCTTCTTCCTGACGGTTAAATTTAGCGTCTGTAGCATGTCATTTTCGTGGTGTAGCAATTTTAATGGCCAGTAGCGTATTTAATTATTGAAATTTTGTGAAATGATCTAGTCGCTACGAAAAAGTAATATAAACAAATACAACGGATTGTGCTTAAATTGGCGGAAATTTCCGTTATTGTACGGTCATACGATTGCAGAGCAGCCGCTGGAACCAGTCACTTCCATAAAATATCTGGGTGTATTCGTAGGGAGCAATTTAAAGAGGAACGACGACCTACAACTGATAGCAGGAAGAAGCCCCAGGGAACTGTAGTTCATTTACATAGGAGGTAACTTACAAGATGATCGTTACTTCAGCATTACTCATTAGCCTGGGAGTCTCTTCAGATAGGATTGATAGAGGAAATAGGGAAGATCCAAAGAGAAGCGGCGCGTTTCGTCACAGGTTTCGTGAAAGCATCCCGGGGATGCACAGCGAACTCCAAAGGCAGACGCTACAAGATAGGCATTACGCATCACACCGTTTGTTTGTTGTTAAAATTTCGACAAAGTGCATTCCTAGAAGAGGCAAAGAAAATGTTTACTTTCTTCTTTGTTTATTTCGCCATGAGACCATAAAGACCAAGTTGGAGAGATTCAAGCTCTTGCGGAAGTCTAACGATCGTTCTTCCCCTGACCATTCACGACTGAAACAAAAAAAAAGAAGAGGAAAACAGTAGTTAGTCACATAGTACTCTCAGCCACACACCATAAGATGGTTTGCTGAGTATAAATATAGGTATAAAAAATAATATAAAGTCGTAGATTAAAACCACGGCCGTTATTCTGAAAGGTGCTCTATTGACGCTTGCGGTCACATTGTTTAGAACATCGTTAGATGACCCGTTGAATACATTATCCTTGCTTCTACAGTCGCGTGTGATTTTGCGCCGTAGATAAAAGTATTCTTTTATTTGTCCTTTCTCAATTTACATGCTTACTTATTGCAGTTCTACTCGCGACTACTCTTTATCATTTTCGTCTCAGCCTCGTTTACTGCTGCTCGTTCTGCGTTAAGCAGGCTGTCCAAGCCTTTAAACGGGTCATTTAAGTTTCCCTTACTATGATCTGCAAACAGTAGCTATGATGTTTGACATTACTGCACTATCATTCCTCTTCCTATGTTTCGTTCAACTCTTGCACAGCTTTGTCGACATCATCGTCTTCATTTTCACTTTCAGGGATTACTTTTGAAGCATGTTCGGTCTTCGTGGGTCAGCCTTATTCGTGCCATCCTTCCTCGAGTTTTCCAAGACTTCTTTTTCCGTGTGGACATACATTGTGCCCTGTAATGTTAACCGCCGCTGTGACATTCTTTCCTTTTCGGCATACTTTTGTAACAAACTGCTTACCCTATCGAACAAGAATGCAACATCCTTTCCCTTTTTTCTTATTTTGACTTGATTTCCGTAGATATTACCAATTACTCGTCTGCCTATCAGCTTCAGCGTCATTTCTAACACCATTTTCCACCTTACACAATCGAAGACTTGTTCTAAACCTCTGACTTTTCTTTAATTCTCCTTTTATTGGCAAGTGCAACGTTATAGTTGTTTCCTTGGTACCTTTATCTTTCCCATAGACACACTGACCTTAGTCTGGTAGCTCTTCAACGTTTCTTTCTATTCTTTTGATTAGTTTAATCAACAATTTACCATCATGAGGACCCAAACCATTAATCCTACAGTATCCACATTTGGCTCAAATGGTTCAAATGGCTCTGAGCACTATGCGACTTAACTTCTGAGGTCATCAGTCGCCTAGAACTTAGAACTAATTAAACCTAACTAACCTAAGGACATCACACACATCCATGCCCGAGGCAGGATTCGAACCTGCGACCGTAGCGGTCGCTCGGTTCCAGACTGTAGCGCCCAGAACCGCACGGCCACTCCGGCCGGCTATCCACATTTATTTATTCTTCCTCGTTAGTGTGAAAATACATTTCTTCAAACAAAGTCACTTTGTTTGATAATTTATCATTCAATTACTTTATTTGCTGCCGCATTTATACGAATATGACACAAAACATCGACGGTCAACTATTTTCATGGTGTTTACTGACTTAGCCAGTCTGTGTGTGTGTGTGTGTGTGTGTGTGTGTGTGTGTGTGTGTCGGTCTTAGCGTAAGTTAGTTTACGTTAGCTTAAGTAGTGTGTAAGTCTGGGGACAGATGGCAGCAGTTTGGTCCCTTAGGAATTCACACACATTTGAACTTTCGTACCATTTCAGACAATACTACTATAAAAACATAAAATGAACTTCAAGAGTTTCACATTTGCACGAAGCCACAGCAAAAGACAAGGGTAAATAGAATCATAGCTACTAAGTTGGACTCCATTTGCTAGTTCTTACTGTTATTGCAAGTGTAATGCATGATTTTTTCCCAAGAAACGTACTATAAAAACAATAATCAATTGTTTTCCAACGCAATGTTTCGTTTGGTTACGCTATTGGGCATCTGCAGTGTATCCAACGTGGAGCATGCAGATAACTGACAAACACGAAATGTTTGGGGTGGGCCGCTGTCTGCAGGCTGCGAAACTGCGAGCTAGGGGAGGCGGGTCTGTGCTTGACGCGGCCATGTTTTCGAAAGCC
This sequence comes from Schistocerca nitens, assembly GCF_023898315.1. Taxonomy (NCBI): domain Eukaryota; kingdom Metazoa; phylum Arthropoda; class Insecta; order Orthoptera; family Acrididae; genus Schistocerca; species Schistocerca nitens. The sequence continues at coordinate 701,220,789 of NC_064614.1, read as the reverse complement.
GAGCTGAGCGCTGCACAAAAGTTGGCTCTTCTGAAAGGAACTCTACGCCGGCCAATGTCTGTTATTTTCAGGTATACGGGAAAAAATCCTAAATGCTCTGACAACGAAGTTGTTTGCATGTAAATGTGAGATGGTTTCGTCGCTTTCCGCACGGTGCATTTACATACAGGAATTTTTAGCACACGCTGGGAGCAGAAAACAGAGCGAACGATTCGTAGCGACCGATCAAGCGGCAAATCCCCGAGAAATTTGCTTGTACCTATTTCGTGGAACGTCATCCTATACGAATTATTTTTAACATCAATTACATCTTTTGTGATTGGTTTAATTGTACTAAGCATACCGACTTTGACATTTCGCAAGTTCTCTGATTTCCGTAAATTAAGGAAAATTCAGTCTGGCAATAACAAGAAAAGGTTTTCAGAAATAGAGGAATTTGTTAACACTGAATATAAACATTTGTGTTAGCAAATCTTTTCTACAGAAGTGACACGTGGACGATAAGCAGTTCAGACAGAAAGAAAATAGCCTTTGGAATGTGGTGTTAAAGAAGTACGCTGAATATATATGGGTAGCTCGAATAAGTAATTATGAGCCACTACCTGAGTAAAAGAAGTAATTGTTTGACAAGGCACTTTCTTAGACGTCAAGGAATCGTCAGTTTGGTAATTGAACTGTGGGGGATAAAAATTGTAGTAACTTGATTACAGTCAGCAGATACAAGTGATGTAGGCTGCAGTAGTTATGCAGAGAAAAAGAGCCTTGTACAAGTTAGACAAGCGTCGAGAATTGCGCCAATTGTCTTCGGAATGACGATCGCAACAACAAGAAAAATCGCCAAAAGAACAACTCCTATCATTATGTGTCGAATTTAATATAACTTATCAAAACACAACACCGATGACTCAGCACAAACCAAACATAGCAATACATTTACGGAAAAAGTATATTTGTTGACATTTACTGGATGTCTGAAATGCATTGTTTTGACGCAACCGATTAGTATATCATATTAACAAAAAATAAATGAACTCGCTGATGATAATGAAACCTCACCTAAACATGTTTGGGTGTTCAACAAGCAGAATTTATATTTTCTCAAGGCAGACTCATATTTTCATATGTATACTTCATATTACGGTTAATATGGAGTATTATTCCAAGCAGCAGCGCGACACCTATATCGATCTGCGATTTATTTATTGTTATTGACTTCTGCATGCACATTTTTAACCATCTCATTTTAAAAACTTTTATAAATGTAGCAAAGTAACTTGTGATTATCGTCATACATACATTCTAGGCCACACTTTCTTAAAATTGGCGTCTGTTTGAAATTACTGCAGAAATACAATTATACTGTCACACATACTGACAACTATTGGCAACGCTGATTGCGACGTAAGCTCTGATTACTGGGGAAGAGGTCACTACATTTTTGCAGAGACTAAGCATCCAATGTGAAAAACGTAGTAGTATATATCGATAACAATCTCAACCTGACAACAAATTTAAGAATGTGTGCCCAAAAATGTATGTATGAAGGTGATCATTGTTGCTTTTAGATATTGATAAATTCTTTTTACTTGTGCGTAAAACGTACGTGTGCTAGAATCTAATAATAAATAAGAAGAAATCATAGCCAAATGTGGATTACGTACAGCGCGAATACCTATGGAGAGTTTAGACACGCAGAACGATAATTTTATCGTCACCATGCTTTTACCTCGCGGGGCAAGTGACCTTGGTACGGCCAGAGGTTTGCCTGTAAGGGCTCTGCATTTTTTGAATGTCATTACATCACTGATATCGACTGATCCCATTCAAAAGTACTATGGATTTTGTGTATGGATTTTGTAGGCATCCTGTTAACAATTTGCGCCATTATGTGGAATATACCTGACTTCCAGCTGAGACGAGCATAGTACTGAGACATTTCGGCTGTTTGTAACAGATCTCACTGCTCAGCAGTCACTATTTTATGGAAAAAGAAAGGATAGCCATCGCTATTTGATTTTCCTCTGCACATAATCATGTTGCTTCGTCTGTGTTCTAATAAAATCTGCTAGGGCAGCACTGCAAGATGATTTACTAGTACGCCAAAGTGAAAATATCACGAAATAAATGGGATTTGGCGCTATTCGATATTGTAAATTAGGAATACACAGCTCTCATTATTTTTATCGATTATTACCATGTTTGTTTCTTTAAAAAAGACAAACTCAAAGTATATTTTACATTTTAACGTACCTTATTATTTGCCATTTTTCATGTACTACATTACAAAATAAATATCATACGAAAAAATTCAGAGAGCTGACTATATGTGCAACAAAGCCGGTTAACTCCTACATCCGCGAACGCGCGCGCGCACACACACACACACACACACACACACACACACACACACACACAAACACACATAATGTTCAAATGTTTGTGAAATCGTATGGGACTTAACTATTAAGGTCATCAGTCCCTAAGCTTACACACTACTTCATCTAAAGTATCCTGAGGGCAAACGCACACCGGCCGGAGTGGCCGTGGGGTTCTAGGCGATACAGTCTGGAACCGAGCGACCGCTACGGTCGCAGGTTCGAATCCTGCCTCGGGCATGGATGTGTGTGATGTCCTTAGGTTAGTTAGGTTTAATTAGTTCTAAGTTATAGGCGACTGATGACCTCAGAAGTTAAGTCGCATAGTGCTCAGAGCCATTTGAACCATTTTTTGACAAACACACACACCCATGCCCGAGGGAGGACTCGAACCTCCGCCGGGACCAGCGGCACAGTCCGTGACTGCAGCGCCTTAGACCGCTCGGCTAATCCTGCGCGGCTCACACACACACACACACCTCCTACTTTCTCCCTGTACACAGTTAAGTGTTTTGAGCACACCTTGAAATAATTTTAGTGACGAATGTCTTCCACTTTTACCTTCTGGTTCTATATCTTTAAGCTGCATTCACCCTTCCGGAAACTGCAATGTTAATTTAGAAAGCCTTTGTTTACTTTTATAGTATTACAGAAAGATTAATACAGCTCTATGTCATGCATTTTCTAAAGTACATGTTGGAAGTCGCCTGAAAAATAAAATGCTAACTATTAATCGCTCGTACTCGTTCTCCACGTCGCAGGTGCTTGCAGTATAGCTTTGTGTTGCGACCTTAAAATAAGCTCAATGGTTTGTAAGTTTGAACAGTGGGGAAGAAATTACTGAGGCTGTCGTATACAAATCACATCTGCAGATGAACATTTTCCCAAATGTGTATACATTCAAAAGGCTGACTACTCCTAAAGTATCCATTCTGTCTAGCATTTTTTTCAATTACATGATGAGCCCTACGATATTAACTCTATATTATACTGTCTCTCGACATTTTCCAACACCTAAAGCACCTCTTACTAATGTAATAGCTATATTTACACCTTTGCCTCCCTTGACGAGCTACGTTTTGCATCAGTGGTAGCAACAATCATTGACTACGGTTGATGCTAATAAAACGATTGTGATAATAGTACAGATACGTGTAATATTAACGGTATGTTCTTAGCACGAAATGTGCACAAACAGATGAAAATCTGATGGGGTCAGGTCGGGAGTCTGTGGAGGATGGACGATGACAGCGAAAGCAAGGCTGACGCTGCAGCGCTCGTGTGTGTTGCGGCATTGTCATGTTGAAAGGCAGGGGCGCTTCAGGTGTGGACAGGGGCGCTTCAGGTGTGGACGAACTCTTTGAATTAGAAACTCAGTTACAGTACGCTGTTTCTCACGCACCGACGTAGTGAAGTCACAAACCTCCATGTTTCATGTTACAATTCGTAGCGTTCTAGGGGCATAGAGTTGGAAATATGTAGAAATGAAGAGTAAAGATGTAGAATGTTGATAACGTTTGTTTTACGTAAAACTTTAAATAATTTTTAGACAAACAATTCGGAGGCATTACTTCTAGTACGTCCTCCAATGCAGACTCCTAAACTCAAATTATCATTTAAAGAAAAGAAATACGCACGTAAAATCCAGTGTGAGGCGAAAACAAGGTTTATAAAGTGACGTAGCACGGAGACAGGCTGTAAAGGGTCTTCGTTATTATCTGGGAACCCCTTATTGTAGTACTGGAACACAAGCAAAACGTTTTTGCACGTAATATCCGGAATGACTTCCAAAATTCGTTTTGCGTTTTTCAGTTTTACGTAATCAACCTATCTAAAGTTTGCTGAACTCTACATTTCTTTACGTATGAGTTATATGCCCTGCTGCAGCAGGGAAACTAAAGGAACCACAGGAAAAATTGTCCTATGGGAGCACAAAAAAAGCAAATGTGTTCCTGTCTATTTAAAGGACTCTGAGAAGTGGGTTACTAGCTTCCTCAGCACCTTTAAAAATTTTCCCAGAAAGTTTAGCCTGGGAAGTTATTCTCGCTCTTTTGTGCTGAGAGACAAGAAGACAATGAAGTGGAAAAGAGACTGAAAAGTATTGTATACTGAAAGAGAGTAGGCAGTGGTTGTGCTATAGCAAAAACGAAAGAGGTGGACAAGGTTGGGTATCAGTGACAGAACAATGCTAGGAGCAGAGTGAAGGAGACAGTGACACTAGGAGAGGAATAAGGAAAAGGAGAAAGTAGTAAGGTTTAGAGCCAGTGATAATAAGACGCAAAGTACATGACAAGGACAACAGGGACAGTGATAAAAGAGAACAGCGTAGGAAGAAAGGAATGAAATATTAGCAACAAGAGTAAGCAAGACGGAAAAATGACAGTATGAGGAGACTGTAGTAGTAGGACAGAACGACGGGTGCTGTGGCAACGACACAGAAAAGACAGAGACAGAGAGACACAAAGAGGTGACGACTGTGAATGAGCAAGGGCGACTGGGACTGGAGGGAGAGGAGCGACTTACAGCGATGGGCTAGAGTGTGAGTGAGTTACAGGTAGAGGAACGTTTGGGAGATCGAGGTACTATTTCTTTTTTTAAGGTTCAAATGGATCTGAGCACTATGGGACTTAACTTCTGAAGTCGTCAGTCTCCTAGAACTTAGAACAACCTAACTAACTTAAGGACATCACACACGTCCATGCCCGAGGCAGGATTAAAAACTGCGACAGTAGCGGTCGCGCGGTTCCAGACTGTAGCGCCTAGAACCTCTCGGCCACTCCGACCGGCTTTTTTTTTTTAATTTGTGGGAAGTGCCTATGGGACCAGACTGCTGAGGTCATCGGTTCCTAGGTTTGCACCCTAACTTAAATTAACTAGCCTTAAAGACAACAACACCCATGCCCGAGGGAGGACTCGAACCTCCGACGGGGGGAAGCCGCGCGAACCGTGACAAGGCGCCTAAGACCGCACGGGTACTCCGACGACGGAGTTTGAAGTGAGTTGCATATTAAAAAACGCGTGAATATGTTCGCATGCCAAAATTTTTGGGAAATTTTTTAAGGTGCTGAGGAAAGTAGAATAAGGCAGCTGGTGCCCCACTCTTCAGTAAGAATATTTTAATTAAACAGGAACATTTTCTCATTTTTGTGCCCCGATTGGAGTATTTTTCCGCTGCTTAACTACTGCGAGGTTCGCTCTATACGATACCCGCTATAAAGCAGTGATGAGAGTAAAAATATCAGTTGAAAAATACGAAGTAATAAAGATAGGTAACGAGATGAAAGTACTGGGACGTCAAGGAGTACCGGCATTTTTTCCGTATCGCTAGGTACCGAGCCTGCAGCAGAAGATGCGGCGAACCGCCGCAGGTTGGGTAATGTAAGGCGAGCCGTAAGTTAATTGGAGGCGCGCCGCTTCCGGAGAGTGGCGCTGGCGGTAACAGGTAACAGGTGCCGGCCGGCGCGGCCGCAGGCGGCCTGCATTATTAAGCCCGGCGCCATCAGCCGGGCGTACGCTCGAGGCTGAGGCTGAGGCTGGGCCCGCTGCAGACGGCAGAGTGGCGCTCTCAGCTGCGCCGCCGCTCCGCCCACACGGCGTGGCGCAACGCCGCCCCGCGGGCCACTTCAGCAGGCCGGCACTGGGGTCGCTCACTTTCACCGCAACCTCTTTCCTCTAAAACGCTCTGAAGCACACCACAACACTCTCTTCTGGCGTCCTCCACCTGGTAGTCCCGTTGCGCCATGGCAGGGTAAACCGTAAAATGGCTCTGAGCACTATGGGACTCAACTGCTGAGGTCATCAGTCCCCTAGAACTTAGAACTACCTAAACCTAACTAACCTAAAGCCGTCGGCACACGGACCGTGCATCAGAACGTTGAGGGTGCCGAGTTTCTGACGTCATAGCGTGGAATAGCACGTTCGGGAGTCTTTCCGAACGTGCAGAGCAATATCTAGCATGTCAGATATTCTGAGCTTGCGTCTGAGCGTTGAACAATGAGATGGCACAACGCCACCTACGTCACACGCACGCCGTCTCCCTTCAGTACAGACTTGTGAGGTGCCATATTGGCGTTCATTTCAAACCTATATGTATATATGCCGTTTCTGAGCTTCAGCAAATTGAGAATCACTGGAAAACCCGTTGTTAGTTGTGTGATTCGTTCCAATAAAATAATGAGAAACATCATATCCGTGGCAAAAGAATTGTAACTTGCGTATTATGAGAGTAGGCTATTTGAAAGCAGAGACACACTGCAGATCCACCAAAAACGCATTGTTCTTGGTACAATTTGTTATGATTAAATTTCTATTAGTAACATAATTATCTACGATTACTGTTTTGAGCAAGCCGTAACACAATAAGATTAAGCACACGTTCAGAGTTGTTGGTTTAGTGTAATGAGGAGCTTCTCTGTCCACGAATGACTTTTTGTTGGGGCGGTAGTTCGCGTCTTAACACTTCCAAATTTTTTTCCTAACATTCGCGTTTTTATGAGGTTCTGATACTTTATTACTAGTTTAATATAAGTATATGCTATATTGTTTGATGTTGTGTAAATATAAGTTCACCATTTTTGGGGGGTGACTTTGTTCGATTAGCTAATCTACAGGGCAGCTTGCGCTACTTGTATAAAGATATTTTGCTCCTTTTTCTTTTACGATTCGTAATTCACATGTTGCAAAGATTCTCCTACTGGGTAGGAACAGTGATCAAGTAAGAGTGACCTTGGGGTTTTACTAAAATGTGGGAATAATGAAATAATGTTTATCTTATACGGAGAAGTATTCCAAATTTGTACTGCGCTGTTTGTAATGCAACTTTTATAAGCCTGTGTCCTTATTGATTGGACATGGTACTTCCCTTTTCGTGGACGATGGAGGAAATGTGCGTTTTAATAGAGCTAACGTGGGAATTTTACGCGCGCCCGTTGAGTAATCAGTGTGATTTACGAACTAGAAACATCCCTCAACTGCCGCTGGAGTGCGTTGAGATCGCGTATACCACGTTGGGGCTCACGTACCGTATGCACAAGTCGCATCGTTCCTGAACGTTCAGTAGCACGTTGAACTTGGCACGCTCAACGTTAACTTTCGACAGCACGGTCCGTGTGCCGATGGCTTAAGGACATCAAACACATCCATGCCCGAGGCAGGATTCGAACCTGCGACAGTAGCGTTCGCGCGGTTCCAGACTGTAGCGTCTAGAATCGCTCGGTCACTTCGGCCGGCCGGTATACAGTACAGTCTCGAAAGTACATCTGTTAATACATAGACTAACATTTGCCTAATAGTGGTGCGTGTAGGCACTGACAGAGGTAAATTCGTTTGAACCTGTGACCACATGGCGGACGGTGAAGTAGTCCGGATAGTGAAGTAACTTTCCAGGAGTGTTTATTTATAAGTATTACATCCTTCAGTCCTTGATATTAGCTATCGCGCCGATCATTATGACGCATCAGTTGTCGAAATCTCTGATTTACACTGAAGAGCCGAAGAATCTGGCACACCTGCGTAATATCGTGTAGGCCTGGGCGAGCACGCAGAAGTGCCGCGACACGCCGCTGCATGGACTCGACTAATGGCCGAAGGAGTACTGAGGGAATTGACACCATGAATTCTGCGCGGCTATTCAATAAATCCGAAAGATTACGAGCTCTTCTGAAGAGCACGTTGCAAGACACACCAGATATGCTCAACAGTGTTCATGTCTGGGGAGTTGGTTGGCCATTGGAAGTGTTTAAACCAGTAGAGTGTTCCTAGAGCCACTCTGTAGCAATTCTGGGGGTGTCACATTGTCCTCCTGGAATTGTCCAAGTCCGTCGGAATACGCAATGGACATAAATGCATGTAAGTGATCAGACGGGATGCTGACATACGTGTCACCTGTCAGAGTCGTATCTAACCGTATCAGGGGTCACATATCACTCCAACTGCCCACGCCCCACACCATTACAGAGCCTCCAAAGGCTTTAACAGACCCCTGCTAACATGCAGTGTCCATGGATGCATGATGTTATCTCCATACTCGTACACGTCCGTCCGCTCGATACAATTTGAAATTTGTCGGGCCCCGGCGAAGCATAAAGCTTCGTGTCGTGCAGTCATCAAGGGTATACAAGAGGCCCTTCAACTCCAAAAGCCCATATCGATGATGTTTCGTTGAATGGTTGCATGCTGACACTTGCTGGTGATCCAACATTGAAATCTGCAGCAATTTTGCCGGCCGCTGTGGCCGAGCGGTTCTAGGCGCTTCAGTCCGGAACCGCGCTGCTGCTACGGTCGCAGGTTCGAATCCTGCCTCGGGCATGGATGTGTGTGATGTCCTTAGGTTAGTTAGGTTTAAGCAGTTCTATGTCTAGGTGACTGATGACCTCAGATGTTAAGTCCCATAGTGCTTAGAGCCATTTGAACCATTTGCAGCAATTTGCGGAAGGGTTGCACTTCTGTCACGTTGAACGATTCTCTTCAATCCTCGTTGGTCCCGTTCTTGCAGGATACTTTTCCTGCCGCCGCGATGTCGGAGATTTGATGTTTTAACGGCTTCCTGACATTCACGGTACACTCGTGAGCCGGCCGGGGTGGGCGAGCGGCTCTACGCGTTACAGTCTGGAACCGCGCGACCGTTACGGTCGTAGGTTCGAATCCTGCCCCGGGCATGGATGTGTGTGATGTCCTTAGGTTAGTTAGGTTTAAGTAGTTCTAAGTTCTAGGGGACCGATGACCTCAGATTCTAAGTCCCATAATGCTTAGAGCAATTCGAACTATTTTTTGTAAATCCTGTAAATAACGGATCGCCATTTGCGGACTCTTTTATGGCTCCCGATAGGTTCTCTAGGATTTTCATCCACGCCCGTATACATTCCAAAGTCTCAGACCACTTTCGTATGCATTGACAACCATCCACGATGCGATCGTGGAGTTCATCGACGGGGGGATTTTAGGTCATGCAATGCTGTGTATCAGTACGAGTCGATGTTCACGACAGTAGGACGTGAATATTCGAACAGTTTCGTCGTTTTCGAGACACTCCTTCACAGGTTACAAGTAATAGTAAACTGCGCTTCATGAAAGTCACTTATTTCAATGGCTTTCACCATTTGCAGCCCCTAGGTGGCCAGCCATCCGTGTCTGCTCCATTTACATGCTTTTGTCCGCAACGCCACCAGGAGGCAACCAACGACACGGTGTGCAGTGGTGACAACGTTATGGCTCATCAGTATATTCCTTGTCTACCATAAGGCCCTGCATTATGCCTGTAATTGTTTAATGCTCGTAATTACCCTGACGCTTAACACATTCCCAGAGCTCGACTGCCAATGATCTACCAAATATTGTACTATCGTGCCGGGAATGACACAAATGTAGATACCAAATATTTGAGCACCTATCATAGCAAAACCTAAAAGCAATCGTGCATGAATATTAAAAAGATTGTATCTAACGATATTTGACAGAACATAATATTACAATGAAATGAATAACCTTAGCAGCTTACAGGCGTTGATATTCGTTAACGGGGACAGTTCAAAATGTGTGCCTCGACTGCGACTCGAACCCGGGATCTTCTGCTCACATGGCAGTCGCTCTATCCATCTTTTTTTCGGTATCGTTCGTTGCAATTGGTCTGGGCGGACGTCACAGGACATCCGTTCATGTTCATCGTTGTTTCCTTTACTCAGTTTTTTTATTACATAGAGCTACCATGCCGGCATCAACCTGAGCCACCGAGGGCACATAGGACAGTGCGACTGCAGGGAATTGTCTCTGGCACGCCTCCCGTGAGACCCACATTCGCAACTTATTGTCCCACACTATATTCATAGTGCCTCTGCCCATTATACTCATTACTCGCGGGTTTACTGCCCATTCCCGCAATAGTTCGGGCACTGTTTGTGCATCTGCACAGACGAAGATGGTCAAATGGCCGGTGAGCCTTAACTGTATATACAGGGTGTTACATAAAGGTACGGCCCAACTTTCAGGAAACATTCCTCACACACAAATAAAGAAAAGATGTTATGTGGACATGTGTCCGGAAACGCTTAATTTCCATGTTAGAGCTCATTTTAGTTTCGTCAGTATGTTCTTCCACCTACGCTCAATGGAGCACGCTATCGTGATTTCATACGGGATACTCTACCTGTGCTGCTAGATCATGTGCCTTTACAAGTACGACACAACATGTGGTTCATGCACGATGGAGCTCCTGCACATTTCAGTCGAAGTGTTCGTACGCTTCTCAACAACAGATTCGGTGACCGATGGATTGGTAGAGGCGGACCAATTCCATGGCCTCCACGCTCCCCTGACCTCAACCCTCTTGACTTTCATTTATGGGGGCATTTGAAAGCTGGTGTCTACGCAACCCCGGTACCAAATGTAGAGACTCTTCGTGCTCGTATAGTGGACGGCTGTGATACAATACGCCATTCTCCAGGGCTGCATCAGCGCATCAGGGATTCCATGCGACGGAGGGTGGATTCATGTATCCTCGCTAACGGAGGACATTTTGAACATTTCCTGTAACAAAGTGTTTGAAGTCACGCTGGTACGTTCTGTTGCTGTGTTTCCATTCCATGATTAATGTGATTTCAAGAGAAGTAATAAAATGAGCTCTAACATGGAAAGTAAGCGTTTCCAGACACATGTCCACATAACATATTTTCTTTCTTTGTGTGTGAGGAATGTTTCCTGAAAGTTTGGCCGTACCTTTTTGTAACACCCTGTATATGAAGATGGTAAGTTCGAAAGACAGATACCATCTTCATATATTTACATATATATAGAACATAATATTCACCGAGCGGTTCTAGGCGCTTCATTCTGGAACCGCGCGACCGCCTACGGTGATGTCCTTAGGTTAGTTAGGTTTAAGTAGTTCTAAGTTCTAGGGGACTGATGTCCTCAGATGTTAAGTCCCATAGTACTCAGAGCCATTTGAACCATTATCTCACACAGGCAACCCTTGGGAGGAGTCCAATCCTCATTACTAATGATTGATTCACGATTTAAAATGTGAACGCTACTTACTTTATAAGTTACAAAACTAACAACATTAGGAGTTAATTACTATTAAGGTTAGGTTGGTGACTACTTTTCACAAGAATATCGTTACTGTGGGCTAAGAGAACCCCATTACACCCTTCTGGTTTCCTCTAAATTTGACAAGAACCAAACTTCTTCTTTTAAATGTAATACATTGGAGCTGTCCGATGCTTACTAACGATTGCTAATCATTAGTAGGGTCCGTTACTACCACCGACGAACTTTTACTCCACTATTACGTTCTTTGAACCTTATTTTACGTTTCTCCTTGTCTGACCGACATACTTAATCTCATAATCTTGACATTTTACTTCTTGTACACCCGATTTTGCCATCCAGTTTTCACCTGTGTTCTTTGCTCCTGTATGTTATCCGCTGCCGCGCGGAGAGGTCGCACGGTTTGAGGCGGCATGTCACGGATTGCGCGGCCCCTCCCGACGGAGGTTCGAGTCCTACCTTAGGCATGGGTGTGTTGTTCTTAGCATAAGTTAGTTTAAGTGTGAGTCTAGGGACCGATGACCACAGCAGTTTGGTCCCTTAGGAGTTCACGTACATTTGAACATTTGTTATGTTTTTTTCCATCAAACTTCTGAATCGTTTGATGAGGCCCGCCACGAATCCTTTTTTTATGCCAACCTTTTCATCTCAGATTGGCAATAGCACCCTATATCTGAGTTATTTGTTCGACATATTCCAGTCTCTGTCTTCCCTTGTAGTTTTTACACTCTGCAACTCCCTATAGTACCATCTAAGTCATCTCCAAATATCTTAGAAATGCCTTATGTCCTGTCCCATCTTTCCGTCAATATTTTCCTTATGTTCCCTTCTTCGCAGATCCTCTGAAGAGTCAGTCCAACTACTTTTCAACATCCTTCTACTGCACCACATACTGAACACTTCAATTCTCTTGCTTCCTCTTTTCGCACAGTATGTGTCTCACCGTTGCAGTAATCCATTGTAGTGTAAAGCCGCATCATAATCTGCGTACCAAAATGGCGAAGAAGTTATATTGTGGCCTCGAAGCAGATAATATTATCTAGGCTACTTAAAATATGTAAAACTGTACTTATGCAAACGTTGTACACGAATATTTCATGTTGTACGTGTAGCCAGCGCAGAGAGATTAATATCTGCGTGACTCCAGATGAACGGTCAGTTGCAGAAGGTCAAGAAGTAGAAATAGAGTGAGAGAGAGAGAGAGAGAGAGAGAGAGAGAAGGGGGAAGGGAGGAAGAACTGGCGTGCGTTTTTCTGAACATAGAATATATGAAATTAAGGATTTCAACGATTCAAGGACTGACAGTGAAAAGGTGTGCGAAGGTGCAATAGAGAAAGTGTGGTTGCAGTTGATTAACGTATTTGAGATCCTGCAAGTGACTTATGAGTATATAGGATTTGCTATGTGAGCTATAAGCCACTGGAGAGTGTGGCCTTTTCTTATATTACGGTGAGAAACGATTAATTACCAAACAATACCTGGCAAATCACATCTAATTATTTTATGTGTGTTTTATGTTTAAAAAAGTTGAAAATATTAGTCCCACCTGGATATTCCTTTGTATCTATGCAGCTGGCAAGGAATACGAGTGCATCTGGTATTTAACGGTGACCACAATCTTTTCCGATTTCAATATTCGTCTTCAGGGCGTCGAAAAATTTCACATGGTGAACGTTCCACAGCGACATGGTCATCGTAAATTTCGAATACAGCTTCTCAAACTGTCATATGATGCACGTGCACCGAATGCGTATCCGTACAGATCAGTCCCTAATACTGCAATAAAGTCTGTTGTAATCCCCAGGGCATCACACGTTGTTGCGGAGACTCACAAAACGTGATCCAAATATCTTGTTTCTTTGTCGTAATTTTACAACAGAATGACGATAGCGATAAGGGCGTACATATTCAGAACATCTATATCATAACCGATGTTAAAAATTAGCCGTCAAAGTGAGAAATTGTTTGTGCTGTCTGTACGTCCACCCCCTTCACTATCGGGTGAAGGCCAGGAGTGTCGTCACGGATTTTACGACGGCGCCCACGCAGGAGGGCGCGCCTCATTGATAATAAAGATGGATTTAAGCGCGTGTCCTCGTAATTACGGGCAGCCAGCGCGCCATTGGGCGACACGGTGGAACGCTGTCCAGATATCGAGAGCCGTAAAGCGGCACAGTCACGTGACCTCCGCGCCTCCCGGCTTACGCCGGTCTTTACTGCCCTGGCTGCAGGGCTGGTAGGCAGGTGGGATGGTGGGCGGGCCGCTTATCCTCCGGCAGGCGATAACCGAGCAGAGTGCGGGGTCCGGCTACACACGGCCACCCGCTAACGGCCACGTAAAAAGGCGACACTGACCACAGCCAGACACTCGCGCCGTTCTGTTGTTGCTGGCCCACACCGGGGCTTGAAAGCGATTAACGTCACGCGTTTCTTCCCCGCTATCGATACACTGCTTAACTTCCCCTTTCCCGAGTCCGTCCCTAATGACCTCGATGTCGCCGGAACGGTAATCCCTAATTTTCCTTCCTTCCTTCCTTTCTTTCTCCCTTTCCAGAGCTACGAGATAGTATCCAAAAGTTACCGAAATTTTAATTTTACGAGTAAATGCTTTCGAGTATACTAAAAAACCGCTAGATGTCGCCGATGCAGCCTTATTGAATCTGTGCATCCAGTACCTGCTAGCCGACTGATTCGATTGGTTGTGGGTGGGCATATCTGCATTTTCGTGTTTCCTTGACTTGCCGGCTCTGCGATTTGTGTCCTGAAAAAGCAGCGCATCTGTATAACGTTTCTTTTCAATTTGTTTATAAAGCTATTGATAATATTGAAATCACTGATGAGTCCAAGGATAAAAATAAATTGATGGGCAAAGGCATTGCTTCGCATGCTCTACTTGATGGTCCTGGCGTTTTTTCAGATGGTATTTCGAATTTTTCGCTTGTAAAGAATGATAAATTTAGTAATGATTCGGAGTGGCTTACCGTGGCTATTGTTCGTTGTGGAGGTATTGAGAGTATTGGTGGCTTTGGAAGTTTTGATAATCGTGACGTCATTACTTACCGTACTTTTAATGTGGAAAAACATGTTTGCAGAAATGCACGAACAGTTTAAGCAAGCTTTTGGAGGCAACGCTTTAGGTCAGAAACAGACGTACGGCTGGTGTAAGGGTTTCAAAAACGAGCGAACATTGGCATGATGACCGTCCCGGTTGGCCACCGACTGGCATCCACCTGAAAATGCTTAGATAATGAATGATTTGATTCTGCAAGGTTGTAAACAACCTTCCAAGACTACTGCAGCGCTTTTCAAACATATGTAAGTGTATTCTGTCAGAAGAATTGTACATGAGAAGTATTTTGGCGCAGTTTGTACAATGACTATTTCAGTGCTATGAGAAACAACATTGTGTGGAAGTCTGCAGGGAAACTTAAGTGCTCCAAGACCATCCCATACATTCTTTCAAATGTTATCAGCTGTGAAGGAACCTGGATTTACGGCTATGGCTGACAAAATGAGCAGCGTTCGTAGCAATATGACAGTTACAGTATACAGGGTGTCCCGGAAAGAATATGTGATTATTCAAGGATATGACAGTAACGATCCTTCGTAGCAAAAATGTCTAGCAAACGTGGGCTTTAACCCACAACTTAAGATCTTCGATACTGTAAAATAAATCCCTTCTGCAGCAAGCTCTTTGCTTTCCGTATTTTCCGAGGAGGTAGTATTGGACAAAATAAGAAAAAAATTGATTGTGGCCATGCTGCCTACGATTGGGAACCGCGACTGCGTGGAATAATTATTTAGTGGAATATTTACCTATTTGTATTTTCTCCTATCAGTCACTTTTATTTTATGTTTAATGTAACGTATTGCATCACGTTTCCAGCATGGCCTGTCGACAGGAAATCATTACTTAAAATAAATTGTCTTAAACTAAATTAACATAGAACTTTTTGTTTACTACGCGGTGCTGTTGGAGTATTTGGAGGAAGGTGGAACTGGTTGGCCAGAAATTAATGTCCAGTTTTGTCTTCTGCTATTCTGGCAGTGTATCTTCTTGTTTATTATGATTGACACCACAGACTACACGGGATGTGAATTGTTTTTTGCATCAGTGATGCACTTTTTTTTAATATGACATTTGCTCACTTTTTTCGTCCCTGGTACGCTGACGTAGGTGTTGAATAACATTACGCACTTGCGCTACTTATTTTGTCACTTTTTTATGTAGTTCACAGCAAATTTTTTCTATATATATTTAAACACTGTATACGTAATATAGTATGGCTATCGTACATTTTGTAATTCTACATGAGCAGCAAAAGACAGAGCATCAACAATGAGTTACAAAGAAAATAAGATTAGTTGGAGGAAACGGAATGTTTAAAATGATAAATATTAGTAATTTAGAAGAAAATAATAAAAAGATAGGAAAGACAAGATCTGCAGATTTTCTTTTACTGTTAACACGAAATATAACATCTATTCCAGGTGGAAGAGCCCCGCCACAAACATCGAGACTGTCTCACCTGAAGTTGAGTTTAGCTTTGTACGTAAATGAGAGGTGAGCGATAAGAAGTTCAAACAAGAAGACAAGCTTTTGAAATGTTGTGCTGCAGAAGAATGTTTGAGATCAGAGGGGTTAATCAAACAGGAGGTAAAGAATTGAATTTGGGGTAACATAAATTTGTAGCAAAAGAAGTGATTGGTTGATATATCCTGAGGTAACAAAAATCAACGACTTGGTAATGAAGGAAAGTGTGGTGGGTAAAAATTGTAGAGAGAAACCAAGACTTCACTACGGCAAGCAGATTCAAACAGGCTCGGGTTTCAGTAGCTGTGCAGAGATGAAGAGCCTTACGCGGGATACTCTAGCGTGGAGGGATGAATCAGACCTGTCTTTGGAATGGTGACCACAACACTCAGAGTCCTAGATGAAAGTAGAACAGATATCTGAATTATTTTTTCCATTTCAGATCAAAGGCAGCTAAATGAAGACAATTTTTCTCTTAAAATTTAGTTATAGGATTACAGCAATCTTTCTTTATCTAGTAACGTTATCGAGTTAAATGTAAAAAAAGTTGATATAATGATTATTTTCTGTATTTGCACCCACAGCCCTGCACTATTATTTATCCACAATCGCGTTTTTGGCAACGCAGTTAACAGGACACAGTGTGCTCTTAAAACGAAGTATTATACGCTGACGCAGTTTAGAGCTGTCAAAGAATGGCATTAAATGCCGAAAACGCGGACATCAATAAACGCGTTTAATAGCAGTCCGTGAGAGAAATGTCATTTCTAGAAGAATAATGATATATTACCAATTAAAGAAAACTATTTTTCGAACATTCAGTGCTTCATTCGTAACTGTTTATGCAATTATGGAACCCTCATGTCTAATTCACCGTATAGCGAGCTTTTACGTGTCAACTTTTACTCCACGATGTCGTAACGGCATTCATCATTTTTACGTCCGGTACATAAGAATCCATGGTTCCCATTTTATCCATTAAGCTGTCGTTGCGTAGGCAGGTGAGTGATAGGCACTCGGGACGGAGACATGATGGATCGGCCGAGGGGGCAAGGCATCACGATCGACTGCGGTTTTCCCTCACGAGGCCTGGATCCTGCTTGTGTTATGTGGAGGGGTCCGTATTCGGCATCATTTTCGCATGCCTCTGTAGAATCTGACAAAAATTAAGGCATAACTGTCGTCAACATTTTGGCCGACCTACGAAAATACGTAATTGTGGGCAAGTTCTTTGTTAAATCTAGGTACATACACTATGTGATCAAAAGTATCAGGACACCCCCAGAAACATGCATTTTTCATATTAGGTGAATTTTGCTGTCACCTACTGCCAGGTACTCCATATCAGCGACCTCAGTTGTCATTAGACATCGTGAGACAGCAGAATAGGTTTCTCTGAGGAAATCACGATTCTTCGAACGTGGCCAGGTGATTGGGTGTCACTTGTGACATACGTCTGTACGCGAGATTTCCACACTCCTAAACATCCCTAGGCCCACTGTTTCCGATGTGATAGTGAAGTGGAAACGTGAAGGGACACGTACGGCACAAAAGCGTACAGGCTGACCTCGTATGCTGACTGACAGAGACCGCCGACCGTTGAAGAGGGTCGTAACGTGTAATAGGCAGACATCTATCCATACCATCACACAGGAATTCCTAACTGCATCAGCATCCACAGCAAGTACTATGACAGTTAGGCGGGAGGTGAGAGAACTTGGATTTCATGGTCGAGCGGATGCTCATAAGCCACACATCACGCCGGTAAATGCCAAACGACGCCCCGCTTGGTGTAAGGAGGGTAAACATTGGACGATTGAACGTTGTGTGGAGTTACGAATCACGGTAAACAATGTGGCGATCGTATGGTACGGTGTGTGTATGGCGAATGAGTGCTGAACGACATCTGCCAGCGTGTGTAGTGCCAACAGTAAAATTCGGAGGCGATGTTGTTATGGTGTGGTCGTGTTTTTCATACAGGGGTTTTGCAGCCATTGTTGTTTTCCGTGGCACTATCACAGCACGGGCCTACATTGATGTTTTAAGCACCTTCTTGCTTCCCACCGTTAAAGAGCAATTCGGGGATGGCGACTGCATCTTTCAACACCGATCGAGCACCTGTCGATAATGGACGGCCTGTGACGGAGTGGTTACACGACAATGACGTCCCTGCAATGGACTGGCCTGCACAGAGTCCTGACGTGAATCTTAGGAAAGTGTGGTTCATCTGCAAAGGACGCCGCATATAGAAAACTAGTGTGACCCATTCTCTGATACTGATCGAGTGTTAGGGATCCTTAAAAAAATGGTTCAAATGGCTCTGAGCACTATGGGACTTAACGTCTGAGGTCATCAGTCCCCTAGAACTTAGAACTACTTAAACCTAACTAACCTAAGGACATCACACACATCCATGCCCGAGGCAGGATTCGAACCTGCGACAGTAGCAATCGCACGGTTCCAGACTGAAGCGCCTAGAACCGCTCGGCTATGTTAGGGATCCACACCACGTCGGATTAAAGGTAAACATCGAAGGAGTTCAGAGGTCGGCTGCTAAATTTGTTACTGGCAGGTTCGATCAACACGCAAGTGTTAACGGAGATGCTTCGTGAACTCAAATGGGAATCACTGGAGAGAAGGCGACGTTCTTCACGAGGAATGTCCTTGAGAATCGGCGTTTGAAACTGACCGCAGAACGGCTCTATTTTCGTGTAAGAACCACAATGATATTTTGGCTTGTACAGAGGCAGAGAGACAGTCGTTTCTCCCTCATTGCATTTGTGAGTGGAACAGGAACCACCCCGGCATGTGCCTGGGGCGATTTGGAGAAATCACGAAAAACTTAAGTCTGGGTGACCGGAAGCTGGTTTGAACCGCCCTCCTTCGGAATGGGAGTCCATTGTCCTGGCCAATTACTATGGTAGGAGAAGGCGCTAGGGCATGACGTATGAGGCACAGTACTACCCTCTAGGAGGCGTATTGTAACTGTCGCTGCATGGAATACAAGTATATATATATAATTCCTTGTTTGTAGTTCAATCCCGCGTCCGGCCATCCTGATTTAGGTTTTCCGTGATTTCCCTAAATCGCTCCAGGCAAATGCCGGGATGGTTCCTTTCAAAGGGCACGGCCGACTTCCTTCCCCGTCCTTCCCTAACCCGATGAGACCGCTGACCTCGCTGTCTGGTCTCCTTCCCCAAAACCAACCAACCAACCTTGTTTGTACTTTTTTTGTGTATTAATTTATTCCAGCTGTAATACTTGAAAGTGGCTAAGGCTGAACTCTACATCGTGCAGTAAAATCATACCATACAGTCAAGTAGCACTTACATATTTCAATAATGGATTTTGCACCATTTTAAGCAAGAAATTACCAATTATTTTATAGGGTTAAAACTGTTGTAAATACGCTTTTTTTTTACCACTCTGCAACATTACGATTCTCCTAAATTTACAGGACGCGTTATCATGCTTAGCCACTTTTATTAGCAACAGTGGAGGATCATGAAGTGATGAGATGACGGCCGGCCGCGGTGGCCGAGCGGTTCTAGGCGCTTCAGTCCGGAATCGCGCGACTGCTACGGTCGCAGGTTCGAATCCTGACCCGGGCAAGGATGTGTGTGATGTCCTTAGGTTGGTTAGGTTTAAGTTGTAGAGGGACTAATGGCCTCAGATGTCAAGTCCCATAGCGCTCAGAGCCATTTTTTGATGAGATGACTGCCGCCGGCGATGTGCCCAGCCTCGGCGACGATTGGCAGGTAGGCGCGAGAGAGCGGGCAGGGGAGCCTGGCCGTGCTGCCCCTGGCTCTGTCTCCTCCTCGCTGCCCACCACGGCCAGCTCCCACGCCTGTCCCGCTAACACGAGCTGCCGAGCCACAGGTTGGGCCAGCGCCCACGTCCCGCCTTCCTTTACGGACGTTCGCCGTTACTTTTTGTATGAACGCTCCCGTCAGTGGGGACAAGTAACTCCTGACCTCGGCAGCACATCAGTTCAGTCACCCCTTCGGAGCACGTGAAGCGATTGTTGCTATTTTTGGGATTTAAAGAGCGTGGTGCGGCTTGCGCACACCATTAGTTATTTCCATTTGTAACGTTTCAGATCTCACGAAGGAACTACAGTTTACCACAGTAACTTATAAGAAACCATCCACATAGAAATGTTACCTCTTCGTCCACTGCTGATTTTATTTGATTTAACAGAAGAGGCCAAACTTAGTTTACTGTCCTGTATCATTCTGTACTTTATATTGAACCCAACCTGTACCCTAAAAGAGTAGTAGAATTCCCTTTAGTAGGCCTCTGTTAGCCACAATTTCTTCAGAAATTAGTGATCCAAATATGTGTCATTTCGCCTCAAATGCTTAGCACTGGAAGATGGAATGCGGTGCGGTTTCGTCCCCCGAATCACGTGACCTGCACTTGGGACATTCTTTCTCTGTATTCTTCGTGTACAGCTCCTCCTCGGAATTTACACGGCCATTCATTAAACTTAAAATCTACCTGCTTTTCAAGTCCATTATTATACACAGAAGAGCCAAAGAAACTGCTAGACCAGTCTAGTATCTTGTAGGACCCCCGCGAACACGCATAAGTGTCGCAAACGACGTGGCGTGTACTCGACTGATGTCTGAAGTACTTTTGGAGGGAACTGACACCATGGATCTTTCATGGCTGTCCATAAGTCCGTAAGAGTACGAAGGGTGGAGACTTCTCCAGAACAACACGTTGCAAGATATCCTAGACATGCTCAATAATGTTGATTGGCGACTACATGGAGTGCTGTGTGCACACGACCATATATGACAAATTAAAAGGAAGGTCAACGTTGGCCGTAATATTGATGTTTTATTGATAGCAGAATCGATTTTCGATCACATGGTGATCATCTTCAGTGCTGTACAAATTAAACTCAGACACTGGTATCAAGTTATCAATAACCAAAACTGAGAAGCGATCACAGTTATTGTGATCGCTTCTCAGTTTTTGTTATTGATAACTTGATACCAGTGTCTGAGTTTAATTTGTACAGCACTGAAGATGATCACCATGTGATCGAAAATCGATTCTGCTATCAATAAAACATCAATATTACGGCCAACGCTGGCCTTCCTTTTAATGCTCAATAATGTTCATTTCTGGGGCATTTGGTGGCCAGCGGTAGTGTTTAAACTAAGAAGAGTGTTCCTGGAGCCCCTCTGTAGCAATTCTGGACTTGTGGGGCGTCGATTTTCCTGCTGGAATTGCTAAGTCCGTCGAAATGCATAATGGACATGAGTGGATGCAGATGATCAGACAGGATGCTTACATACGTGTCACCTGTCAGCGTCATATCTAGACGTACACTATGTGATCAAAAGTATCCGGACACCTGGCTGAAAATGACTTACAAGTTCGTGGCGCCCTCCATCGGTAATGCTGGAATTCAGTGTGGTGTTGGCCCACACTTAGCCTTGATGGCAGCTTTTACTCTCGCTGGCATACGTTCAATCAGGTACTGGAAGGTTTCTTGGAGAATGGCAGCCCATTCTTCACGGAGTGCTGCAATGAGGAGAGGTATCGATGTCGGTCTGTAAGGCCTGGCGCGAAGTCGGCGTTCCAAAACATCCCAAAGGTTTTCTGTAGGATTCAGGTCAGGACTCTGTGCACGATAGTCCATTACAGCGATGTTATTGTCGTGTAACCACTCCGCCACAGGCCGTGCATTATGAATAGGTGCTCGATCGTGTTGAAAGATGCATCACCATCCCCAAATTGCTCTACAACAGTGGGAACAAAGTAAAACATCAAAAATGGCTCTGAGCACTATGGGACTTCACATCTGTGGTCATCAGTCCCCTAGAACTTAGAACTAATTAAACCTAACTAACCTAAGGACATCATACACATCCATGCCCGAGGCAGGATTCGAACCTGCGACCGTAGCAGCTGCGCGGTTCCGGACTGAACGCCTAGAACCGCTAGACCACCGCGGCCGGCAGTAAAACATAAATGTAGGCCTGTGCTGCGGTAGTGCCACGCAAAACAAGGGCTGCAAGCCCCCTCTATGAAAAACACAAGCACACCATAACACCATCGCCTCCGAATTTTATTATTGGCACTACATACGCTGGCAGATGGCGTTCACCGGGTATTCGCCATACCCACACCCTACCATCGGATCGCCACATCGTGTATCGTGATTCGTGACTCCACACAACGTTTTTCCACTCTTCAATCGTTTACGCTCCATACACCAAGCGACGCGTCCTTTGGAATTTACCGGCGTGATGTGTGGCTTATGAGCAGCCGCTCGACCATGAAATCCATCTCCCGCCTAACTGTCATAGTACTTCCTATAGATCCTGATGCAGTTAGGAATTCCTGTGTGATAGTCTGGATAGATGTCTACCTATTACACACTACGACCCTCTCCTAGTGTCAGAGGTCTCTGTCAGTCAACAGACGAGGTCGGCCTGTACGCTTTTGTGTTGTACGAGTCCCGTCACGTTTTCACTTGACTATCACATAGTAATCAGTGGACCTAGGGATGTTTAGGAGTGTGGATATCTCGCGTGCAGACGTATGACACAAGTGACACCCAATCACCTGACCACGTTCGAAGAATCGTGATTTCCTCAGAGAAACCTATTCTGCTGTCTCACGATGTCTAATGACTACTGAGGTCACTGATATGGAGTAACTGGCTGTAGGTGGCAGCGCAATGCACACCTAATATGAGAAACTTATGTTTTGGGGGGTCTCCGGATACTTCTGATCACATAGTTTACCAGGGGTCCCATATCACTCCAATTACACCCGCCCCACACCATCAGCATGAACAGTCCCCTGCTGACATGGAGGGTCCATGGATTCCTGAGATTGTCTTCATACCGTACACGTCCATCCACTCGATAAAATTTGAGACGAGACTCGCCCGATCAGGCAGCATATTTTCCAGTCATCAACAGTCCAATGTCTGTGTTGACGGACCCAAGCGAGGCCTAAAGATTTGTGTCGTGCAGTCATCAAGTGTCCACGAGTGTGTCTTCGGCTCCGAAAGTCGATATCGATGATCTTTCGTTGGATGGTTCGCACGCTGACTCTTGTTGATGGCCCAGTATTGAAATCTGAAGCAATTTGCGGGAGGGTTGCGTTCTGCCACGTTGAAAGATTCTCTTCAGTCGTCGTTGGTCCCGTTCTTGTAGGTTCTTTTTCCGGCCGCAGCGATGATGTCGGAGATTTGGTGTTTTGCCGGAGTCCTGATACTCACGGTACACTCGTGAAATTGTCGTGCTGGAAAATCCCCTCTTGAAGGCTACCTCGGAGACGCTGTGTCCCATCGCTCGTGCGCTGAGTATAACACCACGTTCAAACTCACTTAAATATTGATAACATGCCATTGTAGCGGCAGTAACCGGTCTAACAACTGCGCCAGACACTTGCTGTCTTTTACAGGCGTTGCCAGCTGCAGCGCCGTATTCTGCCTGTTTACATATCGTTGTATTTGAATTCGCATGCCTATACCTGTTTCTTTGGCGCTTCAGTGCAGAACTTGTCTGTAAACATCGTTGTAGCTTCATTAGCTTGCCATGTTTTTGTGTTTTAGTCCAATGTCCTACGTGCTACCTCTGGATCAAGCTA
This sequence comes from Schistocerca nitens, assembly GCF_023898315.1. Lineage (NCBI taxonomy): Eukaryota > Metazoa > Arthropoda > Insecta > Orthoptera > Acrididae > Schistocerca > Schistocerca nitens. The sequence goes on along the minus strand of NC_064614.1, from coordinate 701,197,218 downwards.
CGTAGTTTACATTTTACCATGGTCGGAGTGGTAGTTATGAAAGGTTACGGCCCAACAAATGGAGTCGTTGCCCATGCCCTGCCTACCCTATCAGCTTGTTCGTTAGCAATAATACCTGAATGACCAGGAGCCCACAGGAGATTTACGCCGTTGCTTTCCTCTAAAATCACCACGGTTTCGTGGCATTCTGGAGGGGCTGATAGAGATTCCAGAGCCGCTTGGCAGTCTGAATGAATACAGATGCAAGATCCTTTTAACACCCACGTAGATTCTCTCCCGCATATAGTCTGATAGCGAATCTGTCCGCCTGGAGTAGAGATGGCGCTCTTAAGCTTAGGCTGTACCCTGAAAACCCCGTCCTCAGCAAATCCGTCTACTTTAGACCCGTCAGTAAAACAGTGTCACCTCAGTGGTGTTGTGGTTCTTTCTTCCACCAAAAGTAGTAAAAACAGACTTGACCGCACAGTCATTTATTAAAAATATGAAAGGCTTCGGCGGCTGTCGATGGTGGCGCCTGGAAGAGCTGTGCTGATTCCAGTCGCAAAACTGCTTTCTTCCATTGCTCACTGCTTCCTGTCGTTACGTAGAAAAGTTTGTAGAAGTAGCTGTAATTTATTGCATAGTCAGTCGGCATTTCCCTGGCTGTCTCTATATTTATCACATTTATTACATTAGTGTGGGGTTCTAGATAATTAAAAGCTCTTCAGTTTTTAATCTGTATGTCCTTGCCTCTAGTGTAACCCAAAGACACGGTGAAAGCACGTTGAGCGTGATCTCCAGCCGAGCTGCTAATTTCACCCATTATGGCCAGGCAGGCCAAACTCTGCAGCTTCTGGAGCTCCTTAGCAACCACCGCATAATTGATCATAAGTCTTATTACAGTGTATGTCATCCTCTTGGCACTAAGAGCCCTGTTTCTCTAGCAGACCCTTCTAGTGGTAAGTGTCCGCAGTAGTGTCCCTATTTGTACTGAGACTAGAGTGCGCCTGGCGTTCGCAGTTGTACCTTAAAGCATCAGACAAAGTACCAAATTTCTGTACGTTATACTGACCTACTGCCTACATTCCAAGCTTGGTTCCAGCGCAGTGACAGGTGGGGTGTGGCATCTTGTTATGAACTGTCGGCTGAAATGTACCGCTACTCTATATTCAGGCTTCGCGAAAGGGTTAGGTGACGTAGCGGAGATTTCACGAGGAGTACCAGTTGTTCTATTTACAACGCTGTCTCTCGTCAAAATGGCAAAAAGACAGTGACAAAGGCATGTACAGCGGTCGGTAATTGCTATATTCATTTTGAATTTTACCTTGTACATTGTGGGTAGTTGTGGCGCTATCGCACCACCTTCAACAACGCCAAATACGTCTTTCGCTTTTTGCGACGGCTTCTCATTTAGAGCGTGGATTGAGTTATGTCTACTAGGAAACCCTCAGCCCAGTGGCCTATGTGTTCGAATATTCCGTACTCGTGTATTTCATTTGTCAGGCGACAGAGTGGAATAGTACCTAAGATTTTTTGAAAGACGAAGACCACAGCATCTATCTCAAGTCTTCTGTCTACCGATTTCTGGATCTCTTGAACGTGGAGGGAGAACTGGGCTTCACGCGATCGGTGCTTGAAGAACTCACTTTCATTCCTAGAGAGGAGGTTCGTCCTGAAGAAGCCATCATATTCGAAAAATTTTGTTTCATAGTTCTATAACATATTTATGATACGTCAGATCGGATACTAAAAGCACAACAATTTAGTACTGTATATTGAAAATGAGCCACTCATTTTACTTGTACATTGGATTATTGTTTTTTAGAGCGCAGTACAGTGTTATCTAAGGCATCCAGAATAAGTTCCCGGGCAGTATGAGTCATATAAGACGGAGCGCAAGCCAGCAGTAGCCGTAATGAGCAGGTTTTGATGCGGACGGCATACCGCGGTGAGCGTACGAGTCGGCGCTTTGACATTGCTCGCGCCGCACGCTGTCAGGATGTCTTGCCTTTCTGGGGAGGGCTGCCATTGGCCTCGATTGTTCTTTCCCCGTTGGTGGCTCTGGGACAGCTGCGCGACACTGAACTCGGAAAGCCGCCTCAGTCGCTCAAGGCCGTCTGGACGAGACCTCAACCTGGACTGCGTGCAGCAGTGACAGGCGGGAGCAGCCAAGGGCCTCTTAACACTGGACGTAGACGGAAGAAACATTGACGAAGCACGATGTGGCGCTACCTCGTGTCTCGCAGTGTGAGGATAACTGTACAACTTTCTCAGAGGTGCGACATTACTTTAGCGACTTGCAGTTTATGTAACTCAGTGTAGCACAACCGTCGCGACATGGAGGCAGCCGAACTCGAGGATGGATAATTTCTGAATAATTAGCACGACACAGGGCACCTCGTAGAAGTTTCTATGGTTTTAATTAAAAGATTACCTTATTGTAATCCGTCCGGTTTTTTTTTTCCTTCAGTAGTTTGTGATTTATCAGGCCAGTGAGTAGGTTGGAAGGCGTCATTGTTCGGAAATCGATGAGCACCGCGTAATTCTCACTACAAAATGTTGCATACAGCAAGGAAAATGATCGAATAAAGTATATAAAGGGGGTTGTGGCTCCTAATCGAAAAGCAGTTAACGAAAGAACAGCAACGGTATCCGATCGTTCGTGTCCGAACTATGCGTCACCAGCCTCACCTGTTTTCCCCGAAACATATACGTGTAAATCACAAACTAAATTGAATAAATGGTAAGGAGGCATTGAGTGGTTCAGATTAACAATGGACTCGACAATATATATAAGTAATATTTATCTAGCAAACAGTTAAGAGGTTATGTAACTTACATCTGTTCAGTTTGAGCTCCCAGACGAACAACAGGTAAGTTATCAGTAAGGTGACAAAAGAACAGCACTCTCATATTTTTCAGTGGCTTGACGCTCACCACTTATATGGTTTTCCGGGACTATGTATCAATTATGTTCTTCGGCGAATACTGTCTTCAACTGTATGTTTTTTTAATAAGTGAAATTATTCTTTCTGATTGTATATCAAATCACCAATTAAATGAGAAGAAAGTAGAGAGAAAAAAGAAGTAGTAGGCAACATTTCAAAGAACATGCGAGGAGTGTGGAATGCAAAGTGAGCCAGAAAAACAGCGGCATTTGCTGTGTATGTGTGTGTGGTAGCTGATAAAGAACCAAAAGGGATTCGTTATTTGAGGACTATAACTTATAAACAGGAACTAATTCACAGTTTCGTATTTGACAGATATTACAGTTACTTACGATTTAACTACTGGCATGTTGTGTGGCCTCCTCACTGGTCAATTAATAATGTGGCTTGACTTCTACACGATCTGTATGACTGATATTCTCGTTTTTAAAATTTTAATTGCATGGATGTAATGGCTTTTGATTTTAATGTCATTGAAAGACCTAGGTGTGTACTTGTTACAGTACATTTATTCATAACTATATATTATTTTAGATCTCATTTATTTCTTCCTGATCACTTACGTGTAACACACATATTTTTTGAGCGGTGCTAGTCAGCAAGATTTTCTGATGTTACTGTTGAGTCATCCTTTATAATGCACTGCATCCTTGCGGGCTACTTAGGCTCCCTGTGTCTGATTGTTGCATGGCAGTACACGATGTATAGATGCATTCGTACATGAATCTTTTTCATCGTGATCAGATTCTTGTGGGCGTTTTTCATACGTTCTGCATATGTTATGGTCTGAGGTAGGTCTTATATTCGGTCTTCTAGCACGTCTTGGACATTCATTGTATGTTTATGACATAATCCATGCCGTTCAACTGTGTACAACTTTGCATTTAATACTTTGACACGACACAAGAGTCACGTTCGTTTTCGGTATTGTCTCCTTCATACATTTATCACCTTCTACAGTTATCTCCTTGAAGTTGGTTATTGCAGGGTTGTGCAGATAATGTATGTCCGACTGGTCGATAAATATCTTGACTAGTTATTTAAAGAAGTTTTTAATAAATAATATGATTGTACAATGTAATGAGGGGAAAATGGTTATGGTATATTTTAGATATGTGACAATGGATGTATCTGTTCGTTCTATCAAATGCTTGCTGTAAATTCACTTGTGATGTCTTGTCCTTGTTTCTCATTCTGTTTTTAATCTTATTTTAATGTTGCTTAATTGATAAGTTTATAGTACTATCGCTACTGCTTTATGCATACAGCCGTGAAGATGGCGCACTGGTTGTAACAAAGTAAATAAAATCATAAGGACGGCTGTAGGCATTTTATTTTCTCACAATAGTAAACGGCCGTAGTCCCGAAGACTTCCTGCCAAAAGGATGGACATACAAAATCGTAAGCAAGGCTTACACAAGTCATCTCATTTTACTCCGTCGTGACACGGATACGCCATTGATGTTACAATGTCTGTGTTGGTACAGTATTCCGATAGCCGAAGGAATTGAGTGGGAAATTCGGGTTCGGGTCCCGTTCCGGCACAAATTTCCATGTAATCGCCAGTGACATGCATGATGTCTGGAGGACATCGTCTTCTGAAGACAGATACACCGTATAAACGCAAACACTGTAAACGTCAATTATTCCTTATTATGTCTGTTAACTACTGGTGTTCTGTCTGTGACTGCGCAGCAGTGCAGTCGGTTTGCCATGTACGTACTCGTACATTGTGAATCTTGCTACCGGCCAGTATCAGAACCCATGAGCTTGCAGATGGCAACATTATCATGTGTATGCTGTATTCTTCTTACTTAGTATTTTCTCTTACAATTTTCCATAAACGTGAACAAAGTACCCCATAGAGGTGAAACAATGTTTAAAACAGTGCTAATGTGACTGGATATTAAGGAGGTTCATTAATGCAACATCATTGTTTCATACTTTTCATTTGTTATTTGCCACTAGTGTATATCGTTCTTAAAAGCTCATGTTTGTTGAGATAGTGACATCAACTGAATAATCCTACGGAAATGAAGAGGCAGATATTCTGAGCAAATTACTGTTTTTGTACAACTTGTTTGTAACAGTCTCTCTATTCCGATGCCAGTTGAGTTCACATCCCACTTTTCAGTATACCATTGCGGCTTCAGTAAATACGCGTGGATTTGTTCGTATCAGATGCTCTTGTGCAGATTTTCGGTCTCTCATGCCTTGTTCCAGCCGCTTTTCGACAAATTACCAGATGAAATAAAATGTCTGACAGCCAGCAGTAATAGCTTCAAAAATAAATTGAAATCAAATAAATTGAAATCATATCTCCTTGACAACTCCTTCTATATCATATAGTACATGCATTTTGTGCCATTTAAGGGAATGGGGTAAATAATAGAAATATTAATCTTTAACTTTATAATTTTATATATATATACAGGGTTATTACAAATGATTGAAGCGATTTCGCAGCTCTACAATAACTTTATTATTTGAGATATTTTCACAATGCTTTGCACACACATACAAAAACTCAAAAAGTTTTTTTAGGCATTCACAAATGTTCGATATGTGCCTCTTTAGTGATTCGGCAGACATCAAGCCGATAATCAAGTTCCTCCCACACTCGGCGCAGCATGTCCCCATCAATGAGTTCGAAAGCATCGTTGATGCGAGCTCGCCGTTCTGGCACGTTTCTTGGTAGAGGAGGTTTAAACACTGAATCTTTCACATAACCCCACAGAAAGAAATCGCATGGGGTTAAGTCGGGAGAGCGTGGAGGCCATGACATGAATTGCTGATCATGATCTCCACCACGACCGATCCATCGGTTTTCCAATCTGCTGTTTAAGAAATGCCGAACATCATGAGGGAAGTGCGGTGGAGCACCATCCTGTTGAAAGATGAAGTCGGCGCTGTCGGTCTCCAGTTGTGGCATGAGCCAATTTTCCAGCATGTCCAGATACACGTGTCCTGTAACGTTTTTTTCGCAGAAGAAAAAGGGGCCATAAACTTTAAACCGTGAGATTGCACAAAACACGTTAACTTTTGGTGAATTGCGAATTTGCTGCACGAATGCGTGAGGATTCTCTACCGCCCAGATTCGAACATTGTGTCTGTTCACTTCACCATTCAGAAAAAATGTTGCTTCATCACTGAAAACAAGTTTCGCACTGAACGCATCCTCTTCCACGAGCTGTTGCAACCGTGCCGAAAATTCAAAGCTTTGACTTTGTCATCGGGTGTCAGGACTTGTAGCAATTGTAAACGGTAAGGCTTCTGCTTTAGTCCTTTCCGTAAGGTTTTCCAAACCGTCGGCTGTGGTACGTTTAGCTCCCTGCTTGCTTTATTCGTCGACTTCTGCGGGCTACGCGTGAAACTTGCCCTCACGCGTTCAACCGTTTCTTCGCTCACTGCAGGCCGACCTGTTGATTTCCCCTTCGAGAGACATCCAGAAGCTTTAAACTGCGCATACCATCGCCGAATGGAGTTAGCAGTTGGTGGATCTTTGTTGAACTTCGTCCTGAAGTGTCGTTGCACTGTTATGACTGACTGATGTGAGTGCATTTCAAGCACGACATACGCTTTCTCGGCTCCTGTCGCCATTTTGTCTCACTGCGCTCTCAAGCGCTCTGGCGGCAGAAACCTGAAGTGCGGCTTCAGCCGAACAAAACTTTATGAGTGTTTCTACGTATCTGTAGTGTGTCGTTACCATATGTCAATGAATGGAGCTACAGTGAATTTATGAAATCGCTTCAATCATTTGTAATAGCCCTATATATATATATATATATATATATATATATATATATATATATATATATATATATATATATATATATATCTTGTTTCATATGTGCATTTCTTGTGCGCCTGACACGTTCAACATCATAACGGCTACCGTACCGTGCGATTCATCAATGGATCACACAACCAACTAACTAACTAACTTTATGCCATGTCGCAATGAGATCGTCCGCTGGAATGCATCGCTCTTACAGTATATTCCCTCCGTTGTTGCGTTCTTGGCCAGTTGATTCGCTTTCTTGAATAGCTTTAATTTTACCTTTCTGACCTTTTCACGAGATGTATGTAGGAGGCTAACTCCTCTGGGAACAAACGTGGTATGACAACAAACATGGTATGACCAAGCCCATGCGAGGTTGTATTAATTCGATCACATACTGCCGGCCTAAATGATGCCCGGTCACGTCGAGGTAAATATTGAACAGTCGACGAAGTAGACCAAGCTGGCGTATCTCTGGTATCATTCACTTGCAGCTTTTGGAGACTTCAAAATCCCTGGGATGGGTTGCTCCTTTAAGCTCAGTCGGTGACGTGGCGTCTACCAGAGGAGAGAGAATTGCTATTTACGGGGAGATAGGGTTGATAGAGGTGCCGCCCGTGGTACACAGGGTGAAATAAACTTTCACTACTTGAGAGAGCCCACATGAAAAACGAGTGATCGTAGGACGATGATACTTCATGAAAACATTTGTAAGGCTACGAGCCCGAAACCGTTGTAGTGATAGCGACTTCTGTCGTGCGAATACTTCGTTCGGTCAGCAAAATATTTCACAACTGTGGCGGATTTGTTTACCAAGAACATGAGAAATATCCGATACATAGCCTTACACATCACATGAAAATGCATTCTCTGCGTTGTAAGTAGTTCCAGCAATATGGCACAGCCGGCAAGTGTGGCCGAGCGGCTCTAGGCGCTTCAGTCTGGAACCGCGCGACCGCTACGGTCGCAGGTTCGAATCCTGCCTTGGGCATGGATGTGTGTGATGTCCTTAGGTTAGTTAGGTTTAAGTAGTTCTAAGTTCTAGGGGACTGACGACCTCAGATGTTAAGTCCCATAGTGCTCAGAGCCATTTTTCACAATACCGCTGAAAATTTATAAAGCTTTCCTTATCGTCAGCAAGCGTATATACCCATTTGGAAACTGTAGAAAATGTACAATCAACACTTAACTTAAACCTGAAATTAAAAGAAATCTACTTCTTAAGCGCTGCCCAGCTCTTAGACCGGTCTGTTTCTCAAAACTTCAGAGAACGTTACCCTTTCTCTCTTGTATTTCACAGACAAGGTTTATCAGATTATTAACCGTCACCTACAGTAGGACAGGTGTCCTACTTCCCTGACAGAAACGTTCCATATACCCTTCTTGGGTGGAACTGTAATACAGTTTAATTATGTTCGTGAGTACAATCGCATGCTAAAATCATCGCTTCACTGGTTATTGAATCTACTGATTCCACAGATTCATGTATCATCTTTCTTAGCGCTTAGTCGAACATCAGTTGCACGTTCCTCTGTCCTCGCCAATGCCTTGCCAATCGGCGCACGGTGATACAGGATAGTCGCCCAGCAGCTAACGGATACAACTTCCGTCCCCGCGTTGTCCACCTTGCCACCAGCTGCCCAGTCCACCGCCGTCCTTGCATCGTCTGTCAGTACCCTCTCCTGTTGCCCACAGTTAAACGCAGATAGCCTCACCACGCTCGTGCTCGACGCTCTGTCCACAACTTTGCTCTCCGACCCAGCTCCCTCTGATCTCTCTCTACGACACTCAGATATCGATTTTACAGAGCAGCTCGACCCCGACCTAACGAGGTCGATACTCCGACTACTACTACTACGTGATTAGGCCCAGTGGACTGCACGCATCTACAAGTTTCCTTCTCCACTGTATTCTGTCCATTGCTGCTATCCGACATCCGTCCACATCTATTGACACTTGGTTTAAATCTCCATGGAGTCCATCCCTCCAACGCTTCTTGGGTCTCCCTGGCGGTCTCTTTCCTGTAGGTGTGAAATCCAGGAACTTCCGAGGCCATCTGTGGTCCTCCATCCGGGCCACATGGCCGGCCCACTGCATTCGTTTGGCTTTGACAGTTCCTGCTATGTTGGGCTGCTGGTAAAGTTCCTCAAGCTCTTGGTTGTATCTGATCCTCCATTCCCCTGTATCTGCATCCAGAACCGGACCGAAGATCTTCCGAAGCACTTTTCTCTCAAAAACAACGAGCTTATGGAAGTCCTGTTTCCGGATACTCCATGTCTCGGTACTTCGACATGTGTCAAAAATGAATGTGACAAAGAAAACTCTTGGTGTTGTTGTGGTTGGTGGGAAGGGAGGGGGGGGGGGGGGGACGAGTTGTACTACGTAATATTTAATAGAAATAAGGGATAATGGGTTCGGATAGGTAACACCTTGTGTTTTAATTTCAGACCATGTCGCACTGCAGCTAATGTTGCAGCCACGCGAATATGATCAATTCTTTTGAGTACAGGGGGCCGTCAGAAACAGCCGGCAGAGCTCGGAGGGCAGTATAGAGTTTAAATGCCTGCGGGCCAGAGGCACGGTAGGTAGCGCAGCCCAGCCTCGTAACGCTGTTAGCCGGCTGTCAGTGGCACCTCGGTACGACGCACCGGACGCAGCTGGACCGCACTGGCTCCCCTTTGTTTTTACCTTCTTTCCCACTCGGCTCCGTCATTAACAGCATGATTGGAGCGCGTCCTATCTCTCCCGCTCTTCTTGGCCTGTTACCCACGAACAACGAAGTGGTCTACTTCTGTCACTCCCACCTGATGCCGTTTTCTTCCCTCCCCCCCGCCCTTCGTTGCGAGTGCGCGAGAGGAGTCTGAATACACGGTGAATTTACCTCCGATAATGGTTACAGTTTAAACGCAATTTAGACGTGCGTAACGCGGCGTTCTTTCTTCTACTCTCAGCCGTCCTCTGCTCCGAGCACTCTGTCCCAGCTCCCCTTTTTTTGTGTCCACGCCCCTACCGCCGTACGTAAAAATTGCGACTCGGCGGAGCGGCCAAATTGAATCGCAGGTTCTCGAGTTGGCAGCCGTTGATAGGGGAGCCAGAGGAGGGAACAGGAATGGATTATTCGGACAGATTGCTGTTGGCCGAAGGGGAACACTCGCCGTGGTCACCTGCCAAGACCAGTCGTGCCCAAGGCCGGTCTGTGTGTGGTCTGTGCGTCTGCGTTCCCTGCTGTATTATTCGCGCGTATCCACACTGCACTCCTCTGTTCGAGAGCAGTGTGTATTTATTTGCGTCCGCTTTTTCTCAGTAATTACATCTTCGTTGACGTATGTACATGTTAACGTCGGAAAGTACAGGACTTCTTGCTGTAGACATCGTTTCGAACTTCGCCTGGTCTCCAACTGAAAACTGCAGTGCATCTTGCCACAGAGAACAAAAGCTGCTCGCTCTCAGTACGTTCCTTCCGCCCCGCTGTGTTTTCTATTTTATTTGTAGTTGATTTCGAAGCTACAGCCTCGTCTTCGGGCAATTTAGCGCTCTTATCGATGCGATATACCACGCCTTTTCAGTGATCTGCTATTGCCACCTGGCTCGCGTGCGCAGTGAGATACCGCACGGTTCGCGGCATTGGAATAGAACGGGGTGGGGATGGGATGGGAGGGGAGGGGATGGGAGGGGAGGGGAGAGGAGGGAAGGACAAATCGGAACAAAGCGGCAGCCCGGCACGAGAAACTATTGTTCCACAGGGTCGCTAGTATTAGTCGAGTGTATAAGATTTATTACTTAATGGTGGGCCGGCCGGGGTGGCCGAGTGGTTCTAGGCTCTACAGTCTGGAAAAGAGCAACCGCTACGGTCGCAGGTTCGAATCCTGCCTCGGGCATGGATGTGTGCGATGTCCTTAAGTTAGTGAGGTTAAAGTAGTCCTAAGTTCTAGGGGACTGATGACCTCAGAAGTTAAGTCCCACAGTGCACAGAGCCATTTGAACCATTTTGAACTTAATGGTGGCTAATTAATCCCTCTTCTGGCGAATTTATTTCATAAGACTCTTGCATTGATGACAAAAGATAATGAAATGAAAATTGATGAGGTGAAGAACATGGAACAGCTAAGTACGAAATATGACATTTCTTACGACTGATCCAGTACAACTGTGAACGTCGTTTTAAGTTGACATCGACTTGCATTTCGCGACTATCTTATTCACATCATGAACACGGAAGCAGTGGATGTCGACCAGTATTACTTACTGTGCTTTCCACTAAAGTGTCAATGTCTGGTACCACTTTCTGAGCACAACTATTTGAAAGATAAGCTTTTAAGTTGTAGTCTATGAATGAGTTTCTGTGGGTAGATTTCGTTCCCTACAGCGAGGAAAAAAGTTGCTCGTACAAGTAGGCCTACGTAGGTCCAAACATCTAGAAATATACATCTACATCCATACTCCGCGCCCGCATCTCGTGGTCGTGCGGTAGCGTTCTCGCTTCCCACGCCCGGGTTCCCGGGTTCGATTCCCGGCGGGGTCAGGGATTTTCTCTGCCTCGTGATGGCTGGGTGTTGTGTGCTGTCCTTAGGTTAGTTGGGTTTAAGTAGTTCTAAGTTCTAGGGGACTGATGACCATAGATGTTAAGTCCCATAGTGCTCAGAGCCATTTGAAGCCATACTCCGCAAGCCACCTGACTGTGTGTGGCGGAGGGTACCTTGAGTACCTCTATCGGTTCTCCCTTCTATTCCAGTCTCGTATTGTTCGTGGAAAGACCGACTGTCGGTATGCCTTTTTGTGGGCTCTAATCGCTCTGATTTTGTTCTCATGGTCTCTTCGCGAGATATACGTAGGAGGGAGCAATATACTGCTTGACTCCTCAGTGAAGGTATGTTCTCGAAACCTCAACAAATGTCCGTACCGAGCTACTGAGCGTCTCTCCTGCAAACTTGTGAAGTCGTGGAAATTTATGCAGATGAAAATTTTGTTACGAGTCTAAAAGACTTATTTTATTACTAAATTTATCACGCAGCTACGTGTTACACTACACGTCTCTAAGTTCTAACTGTAGCTTGGCATTCTGCACAGACGTCTTGTAAATTGATGTTGGTATGTCTGAACTTCAATTTGAAGTTCGTAAGCTGGCAATAATGCTACTTTTCATAGATTCAAAAAGAGGCACTCCTCACTTTAAACGCTACGCCATCAAGTATATATGCTTACGTCTGAGACTAAAGCGAACTTAACATGCGGTCATTCCTATAAAGACAGTGCACAGTTTGCTTTTCCCCTGCGCTGCTAGCTCCACGAGAAAGACAGGCTGCTGCGCTATGGGGCAGCACTAGACACTGCAGGTCTTAACGAATACTACACTACTGGCCATTAAAATTGCTACACCACGAAGATGACGTGCTACAGACGCGAAATTTAACTGACAGGAAGAAGATGCTGTGATATGTACAGGGTGTTTCAAAAATGACCGGTATATTTGAAACGGCAATAAAAACTAAACGAGCAGCGATAGAAATACACCGTTTGTTGCAATATGCTTGGGACAACAGTACATTTTCAGGCAGACAAACTTTCGAAATTACAGTAGTTACAATTTTCAACAACAGATGGCGCTGCGGTGTGGGAAACTCTATAGTACGATATTTTCCACATATCCACCATGCGTAGCAATAATATGGCGTAGTCTCTGAATGAAATTACCCGAAACCTTTGACAACGTGTCTGGCGGAATGGCTTCACATGCAGATGAGATGTACTGCTTCAGCTGTTCAATTGTTTCTGGATTCTGGCAGTACACCTGGTCTTTCAAGTGTCCCCACCGAAAGAAGTCACAGGGGTTCATGTCTGGCGAATAGGGAGGCCAATCCACGCCGCCTCCTGTATGTTTCGGATAGCCCAAAGCAATCACACGATCATCGAAATATTCATTCAGGAAATTAAAGACGTCGGCCGTGCGATGTGGCCGGGCACCATCTTGCATAAACCACGAGGTGTTCGCAGTGTCGTCTAAGGCAGTTTGTACCGCCACAAATTCACGAAGAATGTCCAGATAGCGTGATGCAGTAATCGTTTCGGATCTGAAAAATGGGCCAATGATTCCCTTGGAAGAAATGGCGGCCCAGACCAGTACTTTTTGAGGATGCAGGGACGATGGGACTGCAACATGGGGCTTTTCGGTTCCCCATATGCGCCAGTTCTGTTTATTGACGAAGCCGTCCAGGTAAAAATAAGCTTCGTCATTAAACCAAATGCTGCCCACATGCATATCGCCGTCATCCATCCTGTGCACTATATCGTTAGCGAATGTCTCTCGTGCAGCAATGCTAGCGGCGCTGAGGGGTTGCCGCGTTTGAATTTTGTATGGATAGAGGTGTAAACTCTGGCGCATGAGACGATACGTGGACGTTGGCGTCATTTGGACCGCAGCTGCAACACGGCGAACGGAAACTCGAGGCCGCTGTTGGATCACCTGCTGCACTAGCTGCGCGTTGCCCTCTGTGGTTGCCGTACGCGGTCGCCCTACCTTTCCAGGACGTTCATCCGTCATGTTCCCAGTCCGTTGAAATTTTTCAAACAGATCCTTTATTGTATCGCTTTTCGGTCCTTTGGTTACATTAAACCTCCGTTGAAAACTTCGTCTTGTTGCAACAACACTGTGTTCTAGGTGGTGGAATTCCAACACCAGAAAAATCCTCTGTTCTAAGGAATAAACCATGTTGTCTACAGCACACTTGCACGTTGTGAACAGCACACGCTTACAGCAGAAAGACGACGTACAGAGTGGCGCACCCACAGACTGCGTTGTCTTCTATATCTTTCACAATACTTGCAGCGCCATCTGTTGTTGAAAATTGTAACTACCGTAATTTCGAAAGTTTGTCCGCCTGAAAATGTACTGTTGTCCCAAGCATATTGCAACAAACGGTGTATTTCTATCGCTGCTCGTTTAGTTTTTATTGCCGTTTCAAATATACCGGTCATTTTTGAAACACCCGGTAAATGATTAGCTTTTCAAGCATTCAGACAAGATTGGCGCCTGTGGCGACACCTACAACGTGCTGACATGAGGAAAGTTTCCAACCGATTTCTCATACACAAAAAGCAGTTGACCGGCTTTGCCTGGTGAAACGTTGTTGTGATGCCTCGTGTAAGGAGGAGGAACGCGTACCATCACGTTTCCGACTTTGATAAAGGTCAGATTGTAGCCTGTCGCGATTGCAGTTTATCGTATCGCGACATTGCTGCTCGCGTTGGTCGAGATCCAATGACTGTTAGCAGAATATGGAATCGGTGGGTTCAGGAGGGTAATACGGAACCCCGTGCTGGATCCCAACGGCCTCGTATCACTAGCAGTCGAGATGACAGGCATCTTATCCGCATGACTGTAACGAATCGTGCAGCCACGTCTCGATCCCTGAGTCAACAGATGGGGATGTTTGCAAGACAACAACCATCTGCACGAACAGTTCAACGACGTTTGCAGCAGCATGGACTATCAGCTCGGAGACCGTGTCTGCGGTTACCCTTGACGCTGCATCAGAGATAGGAGCGCCTGCGATGGTGTACTCAACGATGAACCTGGGTGCACGAATGGCAAATCGTCAATTTTTCGGATGAATCCAGGTTCTGTTTACTGCATCACGATGATCGCATCCGTGTTTGGCGACATCGCGGTGAACGCACATTGGAAGCGTGTATTCGTCATCGCAATACTGGCGTATCATCCGGCGTCGTGTTATGGGATGCCATTGGTTACACGTCTCGGTCACGTCTTGTTCGCATTGACGGTACTTTGAACAGTGGGCGTTACATTTCAGATGTGTTACGACCCGTGGCTCTACCCTTCATTCGATCCCTGCGAAAACCTACATTGCAGCAGGATAATGCACGACCGCATGTTGCTTTCTGGATAGAGAAAATGTTCGACTGCTGCCCTGGCCAGCACATTCTCCACATCTCTCACCAACTGTAAACGTTGGTCAATGGTGGCCGAGCAGCTGGCTCGTCACAATACGCCAGTCACTACTCTTGATGAACTGTGGTATCGTGTTGAAGCTGCATGGGCAGCTACACCTGTTACACGCCATCCAAGCTCTGTTTGACTCAATGCCCAGGCGTATCAAGGCCGTTATTACGGCCAGAGGTGGTTGTTCTGGGTACTGATTTCTCAGGATCTATGCACCCAAATTGTTCACAATAAAGGATGACAGCCAAAAACAGTTGCAGGATAAATTTTTTTTTATTAAAATACTTGACCAAGGTTTCGGTACATATAAATATACCTTCTTCAGAAGTAAAACTTACTGAACAGAAAGACACATTCATTAGAAAAGCCATATCAACGAAAGTGAGAAACAGAAGCTTAAGTAACGGTGAAATTACCAAAGTAATACAGGCACAAAATCTTTAGTACTTACTAAAATTACATCGTGCAATGGAGAATAATAAAACAATTATGCCAAAGGCGTCGTCAGTAATTAATACATCATCTCCATTTGTACAACATGTGTAATGGGCACAGGGTCAGAGCGAACAGTTTAGCTTCATTATTTCGCCTATGAACTATTGAGACACGAGTGTGAAAGCACTAAGGCAGATGGTTTCGCCGAGAGAGGGCACTTGCATGTGCCAGACTCGCGCATATTAAAATCCGTGAATACATACATAAGCGCATCAAAAATTATTAAAGGTTGTGTTAGTTCAAACTCTGTCTTAATAAATAAAACGTATCAGGCCAATTAAAGACATTTATATAAAATAGAAATATAGAACCAATTTACCTGTGTCCTAGTGTCAAACGGATAAAGCTTGCGCTTGGAACATCTAACGAGAGAGGGCACTAGTGTAATGCGCGAGAGTCTCGCCTAATGTAGGCAGTGAAATACATACTAGCGAAACAACCAAATGTTATAATAAAACGAAACCATCTGTCATTATGAATAAAACATAGTAGTCATTTAACCACACATACACATTGAAATTCATAACTAACAAACATCAAAATATGTAGAATCCCAACAAGACAGGAAAAGCGCATTTCACCGGCATCAACAAGCAAGAAAATAACTACTAGTCAGCCAGACTATATTACATTAAGGCAATGAGGGGTTTGAAACTGTCTAAAAAATTGCCTTAATGTAATATAGTCTGGCTGACTAGTAGTTATTTTCTTGCTTGTTGATGCCGGTGAAATGCGCTTTTCCTGTCTTGTTGGGATTCTACAAAAATGGCTCTGAGCACTATGGGACTTAACATCTATGGTCATCAGTCCCCTAGAACTTAGAACTTAGAACTACTTAAACCTAACTAACCTAAGGACAGCACACAACACCCAGCCATCACGAGGCAGAGAAAATCCCTGACCCCGCCGGGAATCGAACCCGGGAACCCGGGCATGGGAAGCGAGAACGCTACCGCACGACCACGAGATGCGGGCTGGGATTCTACATATTTTGATGTTTGTTAGTTATGAATTTCAATGTGTATGTGTGGTTAAATGACTACTATGTTTTATTCATAATGACAGATGGTTTCGTTTTATTATAACATTTGGTTGTTTCGCTAGTATGTATTTCACTGCCTACATTAGGCGAGACTCTCGCGCATTACACTAGTGCCCTCTCTCGTTAGATGTTCCAAGCGCAAGCTTTATCCGTTTGACACTAGGACACAGGTAAATTGGTTCTATATTTCTATTTTATATAAATGTCTTTAATTGGCCTGATACGTTTTATTTATTAAGACAGAGTTTGAACTAACACAACCTTTAATAATTTTTGATGCGCTTATGTATGTATTCACGGATTTTAATATGCGCGAGTCTGGCACATGCAAGTGCCCTCTCTCGGCGAAACCATCTGCCTTAGTGCTTTCACGCTCGTGTCTCAATAGTTCATAGGCGAAATAATGGTGCTAAACTGTTCGCTCTGACCCTGTGCCCATTACACATGTTGTACAAATGGAGATGATGTATTAATTACTGACGACGCCTTTGGCATAATTGTTTTATTATTCTCCATTGCACAATGTAATTTTAGTAAGTACTAAAGATTTTGTGCCTGTATTACTTTGGTAATTTCACCGTTACTTAAACTTCTGTTTCTCACTTTCGTTGATCCCCATCTCCTTACCATCCAAAACAAAGCTCACAACCGCCTCCGCCTCCTGAAACTCCTGTCCGGCCGGACATGGGGTCTGCATCCTTCCACCATCCTCCACACCTATAAATCCATGATCCGCCCCATCCTTTGTTATGCCAGCATCGCTTGGATTTCCGCCCCTCCCCGGTTCTATAACGCCCTCCAAATCCTCGAACGCCATGCGCTCCGCCTCGCCTTCCGCATCCGCCTTCCGTCCCCCACGCGCATCCTCTATGACCTCATCCCCTTCCCCCACCTTCTCCTTTTCCTTGAACACATCCGCACACTATATATTGTCCGTCGCCTTGATCCCCCTCACCCCCTGGTGTCTCCCTTCCTCTCCACTCCCGACCAGTTGCCGCGCCTTTACCGTTGTGTCCCTCCCTCTCTCCATCTCCACACCCTCCATCTCCTTTCCCAACACAACTTCCACCGTCTACCACTCCCGGATGATGAGCTTCGCCCTGACATCTACCCTTCCTACCAACTCTAACCCCCTCTTCCTGCCTCCTCCTCAGGGCTCCCTCTCCTCCCCCTCCCTCCTTCTGAGCGGATTTCCCCTCCTACTCACCCTCCATCTCTTGTGCCTTCTTTCAGTGTCTCTGCGCTCCCTCCTGCCCTGTCTTCCCTTTTGCTCTCCCGCCCCATGTGTCTCCTGCCTCTTCGTGAACCCACGGTTGCCCCTCCTCCCTTCATCCCGCCGCTTCCCCAGCTGCCCCATGCTCTCCCCTCCTTTTCCATCCTCTCTGACCTTTCCCTCGGCAGGTCCCACCTGGTAGTTTTATTCTTCGTCGTGTGTGCTCCCAGTGAGTTTTAAGTGTGTTGTTTCGGAGTGTTTTTAATACTGTGGCCAACTTTTCAACTGTGCCTGCGCATCCAGTGACTTCTCTGTGTTTTAAGAATCGAACTGTGTGTTTTTTTTTTAACTTTCTGGTGACTTTTTTAACTGTGCCCAATGAACGTCTACATATCAGTGTATTTTTACCTCCGTTTTCTCCCCTTATATTGTTTTATGTTCCCCTTTTTTACCTCCTTATGTATGTATTATTTTATTCTTGTTTTAATTGTCATGTCACTCGGCTGAAGAGCGGCGGATTGTGCTGCTGACAGCCCTCCCCTGCCCATATGGGGCAGGGGAATGAAATCACAATAAAGAAAAAAAAAAAAAAACTTTCGTTGATATGGCTTTTCTAATGAATGTGTCTTTCTGTTCAGTAAGTTTTACTTCTGATGAAGGTATATTTATATGTACCGAAACCTTGGTCAAGAATTTTAATAAAAAAATATTTTTATCCTGCAACTGTTTTTGGCTGTCATCCTTTATTGTGAAGAATTTTAACAGTTGCTGCTGCAGCAATGTTTAAAATCTTGCACCCAAATTGCGTGAAAATGTAATCACTTGGCAGTTCTAGTATGATAAATTTGTCCAATGAATACCCGTTTATCATCTGCATTTCTTCTTGGTGTGGCCAGTAGTGTAGCAGGCGTCCCTGCTGGGGAGCGAGTGACAATTCCAGACGAGTGCGATAACTTCATGATGCATGCAAGCTTCCGATAGCACAAGATAAAGTTAAGACTTTTCGTGGGTAGTTTTTCATTAATTAATATATTAATTTCCCGTGGATCCTACACGGAGCCGAGTGTTGGAGAATTATGGCAGACAAGGCGACTAGTGACGTATCAATTTCTTTGCGGGAAGGGGGAGGGAGGCGTATTTCTCTTGGGCACCGCTGTGCTGCGTAACGACGTCCGACCAACCCATTTCATCTTGACCGCTCACTACTCAGACGGGGATCGAGCGTGAGCGCTCGTGCTCGCCTAGCCCCCTCCTGAACAGGCGTGCCATATAGTACCCAAGCATTTCCTGTTAATTTTTCGCCAAATTCCTCTACTGGAGTAACTAAGCGTAGTTCGTCTGAAACCATCGATGACTGAAAGACTAGGCTTTTCAGATGAACATGGTAGCCTTAATCTAACTGTAGCTGATACTCGGGCACGCCTGTAATGCAGAATTGATAACTGAAGTCATGAGAGACGAACGCACCAATACAAAAGGAGGCGGGAAGTATTTCAAAAGCTGCCCAAGGTCGAGTTTTGGTGATGTGATTGAGAAATGGATACGCGAAAGAACAATCACGGGTAAATCAAGGCCGGGCAGACTACAGGTACTGACTGAAAGGTACCTTCGAGCATTCCGGAGGGTACTTGTAAAAATTCGCGTGAGTTCTAAAATGCTACCAGCAGCCCGGCTGGCACAGTGACAGTTCGCAGGGATTTACACTGAAGAGCCAAGAAACTGGTACACCTCCCAAACCTCATGTAGGACCCCCGCGTGCACGCAGAAGTGCCGCAACACAAGGTGGCAAGGATTCGACTAATGCTGGAGTGTGTTGACACCATGAATCATGCAGGGATGTCCACAAATTCTTAAGGAAGAAGGGTGGAGATCTCTTCTGAACAGCACGTTTCAAGGCATCCCAGATATGCTCAATAATGTTCATGTGCAGCAGTTTGGTGGCTCAAAACTGGTTCAGATGGCTCTAAGCGCTATCGGACTTAACATCTGAGGTCATCAGCCCCTAGACGTAGAACTACTTAAACCTAACTAACCTAAGGACATGACACGCATCCATGCCCGAGGCAGGATTCGAACCTGCAACCGTAGCAGCAGCGGGGTTCCGGACTGAAGCGCCTAGAACCGCCCGGCCACAGCGGCCGGTGGTTTGGTGGCCGGCGAATGTGTTTAACCTCAGAAGAGTGTTCCTGGAGCTAGTCTGTTGCAACGCTGGACGTGTGCGTCGTCGCATTGTCCTGCTCGATTTGCCCAAGTCCGTCGGAATGCACAATGTACATGGATGGATGCAGGTGATCAGACAGGATGCTTACGTACAAGTTACCTTTCAGAGTCGTATCCAGATGTATCAGGGGTCTCATATCACTCCCAACTGCACACGCCCCACACCATTACAGGGCCTCCACTATTTCGGACAGTTCCCTGGTGACATGCAGGGTCCATGGATTCACGAGCTTGTCCCCATACCCGTGCACGTCCATCCGCTCGATACAATTTGAAACGATGCTCGTCCGACCAGGCAACATGTTTCCAGTCACCAACAGTCCAATGTCGGTGTTCTTGGGCCCAGGCGACGCG
The DNA here is from genome assembly GCF_023898315.1 of Schistocerca nitens. Classification (NCBI taxonomy): domain Eukaryota; kingdom Metazoa; phylum Arthropoda; class Insecta; order Orthoptera; family Acrididae; genus Schistocerca; species Schistocerca nitens. The sequence continues at coordinate 701,177,229 of NC_064614.1, read as the reverse complement.
TAAAGCATTATTTCTTGCAGTCATCAAGGGTACACGACAGGGCAATCGGCTCCGAAAGCCCATATCGATGATTTTTCGTTGATTTGTTCGCACGCTGACACTTGTTGATAGCGCGTAGGATCTTTATTCTGGCCGCAGCCGTATCGGAAATTTTGAAACTGTCTTACGGGAAAATCCCCACTTCATCCCTACCTCGGAGATGCTGTGTCCTATCGCCCTTCCGCCGACTATAACGCCACGTTCAGACTCAGTTAAATCTTGATAACCTGCCATTGTAGCAGCAGTAACCGATCTGACAACTGCGTCAGGCACTTCTTATCTTATATAGGCGTTGCCGACCGCAGCGCCGTATTCTGTCTGTTTACGAATCTCTGTATTTGAGTATGCATGCCTTTCCCAGTTTCTTTGGCGCTTCAGTGTAAAAAGAATAGGGTACAATGGTCGAACAGCTCATCATAACCCGTACGTTTCTTAAGGGAAGTGACGTTTCAGGATGTGCAAAGGGCTGCGCCACTGGACTTTGTATAACTGAAAACAAGTAACAGCCTGTGGCTGTCTGCTAGAAGGGATTGGGTTTCGCGAATGCCTCGAGGACGTTATCGGCCGCCATGTTTAGTGCCAAAGTGAAGTGCAGACGCGGTTGTGTTATGATATTGGGTTGTTTCCCGCAGTTAGCATGCGATCCTCCTATTGCACTTAAAAAACCAATAATGAGGAAGGTTATCAAAATTTCTTTACAGCGTTGTGTACTGCGCACAGTGTAAGAACATTTCGGTGGCGATGACTGTATCGCCATAATAGTGTACCGCGTCACAAAGCAGCATCTTTGAGGCAGTGGTGTGTGGACAACAACATTCTCGTTGAAAGTGTTTTCAGCAGCATTCAAAATGTCGAAGGGTGAGCATGTAACGCCGGAAATGCATATCCTCCTATTTCCATCTATTGTACTATAAATTTGTTTTCCTTATTTTTGTTACCTGAATATATGGCATTTCTGTGTCTTTACATATTGTAATTGTTTTACTATTTGTATATATATATTTATGCATTTATGTCGATGTATAATTGGTTTGTTTCGTAAATATTATTTGTATTTTTACGCTGGGTCTTGCCTAGGGAAAACTGCTATCGAACGATTACATCGATAGGTCGTGTGAAGAATCAAAGTGTGTAGGATCTTTGGTAGTGTTAACTCTGCCGCGTGGAGCGCGGGCTGAGCAGTTGGAGTCTGGCTGGAGTAGTGCGGTTGAGCAGGTGTGTTGTGTGACGCTCCCGCGAGTTGCCGCGCTTTCGGGGTTTGGCAGCATGTAATTGCGCTCGACTCGCGATGATAGTTTCTGACATGGTATCGCGGACGGGAAGCATTAGCTGGCGCACATCAAGAACCCGTTTCGCATGGTGACCGTGTCGAGAAGAAGGCGCGCCAACATCCAGCTTCTGCAACAGCGACGGCCGACAATGAGTGACTGTCGCCACCTCCTCGATCGACGGCTTCAAACCTTCAATCAACCAACAAGAAAGACTAAAAGCACGTAAAGTTTCAGAACTGTATGGCAGACCTCAGCTTTTCAAATTGTTCCATTTGCCTCGCAAAATTACAGCAACTTAGCATGAACCTTTGTTGCTCATTGTCCCAATTGCATTGCCAAGCAGGGTCCCTTCCTTTTCCGAAATGAACCCGAGTGTCGTTGAAATTCAAACGCCAGCATAATTCCATTTCACTGCTTTAATTTCAAAGTTCACTTTAAGTATTCATAGCTGGCTACAATAGCTAGATTACACAGGCACAAATTAAGAGTGCGAGTTTTGTTACCGTATTTTAGCTTACCTGTGACTGCAGCTCAGCTTGGTACGTACTAAATTTTACTATTGTTAATTGTTCAGAATCATTTAATTCAAGTTCAAAGTTAAATCTCTTATTTCTAAATTGCGTAGATTCAAGTAGCTTTAGAAATGATTGTTGAGGTAGTCAAAGACTAACTGTATTTACTGAATTTCGATGTGCTTCAGAAAGAAAGCTCACTATTAACTTCAGTCACTAAATTAACTTTCGATTTTCCGGTTTTATTAATTCTTTTGCTAAATTCAGCCAGAGTGTAGCGAAATTTATTACTTCTGACAAACTTTCAGTTTTCACACTGCACGTGTCAACCTTCAGTTGCCACGCTTCTAGTGCTAATTATATGTGTAATAATCTTTCTTTTTCAGTTACTATAGTAATTGTCCTTAGGACTGGCGACCGTAATTTCCCCCAAATCTCAAATATCTAATTACCGCTAGTTGATTGTTAACGTAACGGCCACACATTTACTTTCTTTATTAACTTTATCCCTATTTCAAAATTAATTTCCACCAGTTTCATTTGCATTTTTCCTTTCAATTAGATGTAACCCTTTCCTCCCTCTTTACCGACAGGTTAACTTCGGTGACGATTGCTTTTCCAAAATTCCCATTAGGTACACGCGGTTTCATTTTTCACTGTCATTAAGGTCGATAAGTGAGGGGGAGGTTACAAGCACACCCCATATTAATGTCCGCTATTAGGTGTCCGGATCCGGTCATGAAAAATGACAACGGCCAGGAGTGGTGTGCTGACCACATGCTCCTTCATATCAGCATCCAGTGACGCTTCTCGGGCTGAGGATGACACGGCGGTCGGTCGGTTCCGTTGGACGTACCGGTCTGCTAGGACGGAGTTGAGTTTTAGTAGGTGTCTGGATACTTTTGACGGCTAGTGTTGTTACACTAGAGGACACTGAGGCACGTGAACGGGATGTAATTGCTGTGGTATAGCAGATCGATAACATTTCTAAAGTGCCTGAAGATGAAGCTTAAGTTGTTTCAAAATCCGTTGCAAATAAATTAAATCAATAAACACGGCTAAGCAGAAAAAGAGTAGTGAAAGCCTGTTCTATATAGCCTACCAAAATATTTAGTAGCTAATGTACCTAATTTCCAGCGCAGTGGATGGAAGGATATGGAATGTGTCCCGTTCTCACCACCCTCGTTTCGCTTCTTATTTGCACACAAGGATCGTTTGTTGACGGAGAGCGCTGTTGATACTACCATCCTTCCCTACGCTGTCGGTTAAGTCCAGACTTTCCAATAGCCGTTATGGTAAACAGTATCTATACACAGTCTCTTCTTTGACCGATAGGCACCTATTTACGGAAGACCTGAACTATGAAAACATTGGTATAGTATTAGAACTCGAAGAGACGAACTTATTACAGTGCTAACAGTGAGATATGGTACTGACAGTGCCTGATCCAACGGAGGGGGCTGAAAAGTTATTGGCTTGGCTCATAAAGATTAGAGTTTTGACAGTATACATTTACTCAACACATTACTTTCACACGTCGTTGCTGCTTTTATAGCGGTTTAAAAAATAAATAATGTGACAGATGGTCAAATCAGGTCACAGCAGCACGTTTGACGTCCACAGTGTGAGAGAAATGACCAACTTCGGATGTTTTTTCAGGTTAGGGCAATAAGGAGGTCGGTAGAATAAGGGGGATAGTCGACCAATTGAAAAAGCAACGCTTTAACGTTAGCAACCAAAACTTGGGACGTGTGTGAAGATGCAATGTCCTGCACAATGCCTCTGCAGAGGACTCGTTATGTAACTCCTATGGTTTCGTGCACACTATTTTATTTTACCATTAGCTACGCCCTGAAATGTTACCCCGGTTAAACAGTTATTCATCAAGAAAAGCTAATGTCGAAACTCACTATCCACGCCTAGGCCCGTCACAAGAGTCATCTCTTGAAAGTAATGAGGCGCCAACCACTTGCGGTGCAGCAAACGGCGCGACATCGGATAAAGAAAGGAAAACGAATTTTGAGACAATGGGAGAAGCTGACAGAGTACTTGTCGCTCACAACTCACTCGTTTATTGAAGGAGAGAAAAAATTAAACAACCGATTAGCGAATTACGAAATATACCGGGAAAGGGAGCAAATGATTTAAAGAATGTTTGCGCCATGCCTAGAACGGAAAGGATCATAATTGGCTTGGTGTGTATGGAGAGCCAGTAATCTTCTGTAATACGTCTTGCTAACAACGTCGCGATACTTCTTGGTAGCTTATGTGTTGATTCAGGGTGTAGCCTCCCCCCATTCCAAAATGGTTCAAATGGCTCTGAGCACTATGGGACTTAACATCTGAGGTCGTCAGTCCCCTAGAACTTAGAACTACTTAAACCTAAGTACATCACACACATCCATGCCCGAGGCAGAATTCGAGGAGGAGGGAGAGGAGGAGATTTAGTGTTTATCGTCCCGTCGACAACGAGGTCATTAGAGACGGAGCGCAAGCTCGGGTTAGGGAAGGATGGGGAAGGAAATCGGCCGTGCCCTTTCAAAGGATCCATCCCGGCATTTGCCTGAAGCGATTTAGGGAAATCACGGAAAACCTAAATCAGGATGGCCGGAGACGGGATTGAACCGTCGTCCTCCCGAATGGCAGAATTCGAACCTGCGACCGTAGCGGTCGCGCGGTTCCAGACTGAAGCGCCATAACGGCCGGCCCTCCATTCCAAAATCCGTCTAGTGACTTCAGCATGAAGGAGAAACAAACATACTAATGCGACTAAGAAAGAAAATAAGCAATTTCTAATTCGGTGCAACGCAAATTTTGTAACAGATACGCTCGCACTTCATAATCAGAGCCTGCCACGTTCAACATATAAAGATATGACGCCTTTGTGTCGTACAACATTTAACTGACGTTGTTGTTGTTGTGAGTCTTTGAGCGTCTCAGAAGCTATCAGATATATCTGACGCTCAGAGGCGAAAATGCAACGGACTTTTATGGAAGAATGGATTAAACATTTTGAGGATTGTATAAGCATTGTATTCTTTACGTTGAATCGTATAATATTGGGCCCTTTAAACAATAAGAGCTTTTTCACAAATGCGATACAATCCAATAGGAAAAAGCTAAATCATTGTTTCAAAGATTAATTATTTTTCCACGTTTCCCGTTATATTCTTCAAATCAATAAATGTCTTGTACTACACACTTTCAAAAGCAGCCTATGTGTTAATTCAGAGTGTAAGTTAATTGCATTCCAGGTTTCTTCGAAATCTGTCCAACCGTTTAAGCGCGAACGAGTAGCAAACATACACACACACGACCTGTCGCATTTATAATATATGTGGGATGTACATAGTGCAATAGAGTATTCGGGTGCGCTGTTAGCATGCTCTTCATTTTTTAAACTGATTTGAGGATGTTCGGTGAAGAGGAAAGCAACACTTTTAATAAAAAGAAACGTCCATCTTCGCATTGCAATGAAAACAGTTACAAAAATTCAGTTTTCGTGGTTTTCTCCATGTGACAGTATTCAAGCCTTGGTAAAAGAAACTATTGACATGTCAGTAACAACGAATTTGAGCTCATATATCTTCCATATTAGTACACAACATGTCGCTCTTAACGGAACAAAATCGACAAATGTAATGGTATTTTCGGGAGTATCCGAAGGGAGAGTTATATGACCGCTACTATTTACAATTTATAGACCACTAGATAAGTACCCGTCGCCCGGGTATGTACTTCTGTCAATCTTCGATTAGACCATCTCCGCCTTCCCAGTCTCTTCGTCCATCTCCACCACCCCCCTCTCCCCGTCCTCCCCCCCTCCCTCGCCACTCTCTCTTCATCTTCTCTGACCCTGCCTCTGTCCATTTAGATCTCCTCCTCTCAGTGCCTCTTTCCTCCTCCCTGTCTGTCTACCTGCTCCTTTCCCCTCTGTCTATCCTCTCTCTAACCATCTCCCGTTTCTATTCTGTGTTCATCTTCTCATCTCCAATCTCTCTGTCCATCTTCTCCGCATTCTCTGTCCATTTCCTCCTCACCTTCTGTCCATCTCTTCCTCCCCCATCCCTCTGCTTATCTCTTTCTCCCCTTCTCTCTTCGTGTCTCCTTTTCTTTCCTTTCTCTCTCCATCTCCTCCTCCTCTGTCCATTTCTTCCTCCCCTATCTGTCCATCTTCTCCTGCACCTACTGGTGCATATCTTCTCCTTCCCCGTTGCTGTCAATCTCCTCGTGCTAGCGTCTCTCTCCATTTTGTCACGCTCACGGCAGTAGGAAACTGATGGGGCTTACCCCAACAGTATTTCTTTTCAAATTGTACACCAAATTTGACTGAAATCTTTCCACGATTTAGGATCAGATTTGTACCCGTGACTTTGCTCGCATATGCCCATGTGGAATATATTTCGCGCATATTTAACAAATTTCACTCTTATGTTTCTCCCGTATACCTAGCGAATTTTGTCCAGCATTTTCACCCAGCTCAATGTTTATTACGTCGTATCTGCTGAATTACGCGTCGAACAGTGGTATAATTTTGCAGGCATATCCAGTAGTATATGTTCCTACTGCCAGTGTAATGTGTTGTGAATAGCATTAGCAATAAAGAAGTATTAAATAAAAATGTCATGCATGATGCGGGAGTTTCTCACGCGTCACACTGTTTATGACGCTATAGCTCCTGAATTACGTGTCGTACAATTATATATTTTCGTAGGTACATTCAGCGGAAAATGTGGATACCTTCTGCGAAAAAGTCTTGCGGATAGCGTTAGCAATAACGAAGTAATACAATTAAAGGTCTTGCATGACGTGGTAGCTTCTCGTGCAGCTCAGTGTTTATGAAGTCATATCTCCCGAACTAAATGTCGTAAAATGATGTAATTTTTTTTAGTAAGTCCAGTGGTTTATGTGAATACTGTCTGTTAAATGTATCAAGTACTAAAGAAGTAATAAATTAAAACATCACGCTTCATATTGAAGTTTCCCAGGATGAACAGCGAAAATATAGTAAACTTTTTTTTTCCTTTCATCATTTTGTGGGAGTCATCAACGAGTTGTGAAGGTTTGAAATTATGTATAAAGTTTGTTGGAAGTGTCTAAGTGCTCTCACTCTCAAATACCGGATGACTAAAGCACGGGTATTCTTGCGTCTTGGGCTACACCGCTTTTTCACCCCTACTCCCGCAGCTTTGATAGGTGGGTGGTTCTTACCCCCTAGTGATTCTTTCCAGACAGTAAATGACACGTGTGCCAAGTTCGGTTGAAATCTGTCCAGTGGTGTACGAGGAGATGTGGTACGTACATACATACATACAAACATACACACAAACCTACGTACAGGCATTTTTATAATTTGTAAGGATTATTGATCTATTCACGTACGACCTAGTCGACTACAGGAATGTTGCACGCCGGAAGCGATACGAAGCAAGACTTGCAGAGGGTCGACAGCTGTGCAAGGACTGGCAGTTGACCCTGAACGTAAATAAATGTGACGTACTGCGCGTAAGTAGGTGAGAAGATCCACTAATGTTCGATTACGGAATTGACGACAAACCGCTGGAAACAGCGGAGCGTTTCGTCACGGGATCGTTTACTCGGTGGAAGAGCACTGCGGAGCTGCTCAACTACCTCCGGTAGCAAACGCTGCAAGAGAGGCGCTGTGCGTCACAAAGAAGGTTACTGTTGTAATTTCGAGGGATTACGTTTCAGGAAGAGTCGAGTGACACAGTACCTTCTCCCACATACGTCTTGCGAAATGATAGCGGCGAGAAACTAGATGACACATGCGGAGCTTCAGCGACAATCACTTATCCCACGCGCCATTCGTAAATCTTGAACGGAACAGGAAAATGGGGGGGGGGGGGGGGGGAGAGGGGAGTAGTGGCACGTGATTTATCTTCCGCCAGACACCATAAAGATGGCTTGCGGAGTATTCATGTAGATGTTGTATTTAAGCTACGCCTCAATGTCTCACACTTTAAAAATTTGTATTCCGTTACTTTACGTAAATAACGCGTTCTCTTCATTTGAGTGTAATACGAGCGGGGTTCAGTAAGTAACGCAGCACTTCTTTTTTTTTAACAGATTGGTTTTATCCAGGTTTCCAATATATCATATTATTTCCCCACTCTTTTGGCAACAAAACCCTAGTTCCCAACGTAATCTCCGTTCGGTGCAACGGCCTTACTCCACTTTACTGGGAGAGCCTGTATACCCGCATGATATCACACCACTGGTCGCCGTCGGAGCTTGTGTCTTGCTGCATCAATAACCTCTCCATCGTCCAGTTATTGCTTCCCGTGGAGTGCATTCTCCATTGGGCCAAAGAGATGGAAATCGGAAGGTGCGAGATCCAAGTAGGGTGGATGAGGAAGTGCAGTCCAGTGAAGTTTGGTGAGCTTCTCTGAGTGCACAGAATTGTGTGAGGTTTTGCCGTTGTCATGGAGAAGGAGAAGTTAGTTCGCATTTTTGTGGCGACGAACACGCTGAAGTCGCTTCTTCAATGTCTTGAAGGTGGCAAATGGTTCAAATGGCTCTGAGCACTATGGGACTTAGTTCTGAGGTTATCAGTCCCCTAGAACTTAGAACTACTTAAACCTAACTAACATAAGGACATCACACACATCCATGCCCGAAGGCAGGATTCGAACCTGCGACTGCAGCGGTCGCGCGGTTCCAGACTGAAGGGCCTAGAACCGCTCGGCTACCCCGGCCGGCTGAAGGTAGCACAGAACACTTCAGAGTTGATCTTTGCACCACGAGGGAGGACATACACTACTGGCCATTAAAATTGCTACACCAAGAAGAAATGCAGATGATACACGGGTATTCATTGGAAAAATATATTATACTAGAACTGACATGTGATTACATTTTCACGCAATGTGGGTGCATAGATCCTGAGAAATCAATACCCAGAACAACCACCTCTGGCCGTAATAACGGCCTTGATACGCCTGGGCATTGAGTCACAGAGAGCTTGGATGGTGTGTACAGGTGTAGCTGCCCATGCAGCTTCAACACGATACCGCAGTTCATCAAAGAGCCAGTTGCTCGGCCACCACTGACCAGACATTTTCAATTGGTGAGAGATCTGGAGAATGTGCTCGCCAGGGCAGCAGTCGAACATTTTCTGCGTCCAAAAAGGCTCGTACAGGACCTGCAACATGCGGTCGTGCATTATCCTGCTGAAATCTAAGGTTTCGCAGGGATCGAATGAAGGGTAGATCCAGGGGTCGTAACATCTGAAATGTAACGTCCACTGTTCAAAGTGCCGTCAATGCGAACAAGAGGTAACCGAGACGTGTAACCAATGACACCCCATACCATCACGCCCGGTGATACGCCAGTATGGCGATGACGATTACACGCTTCCAATGTGCGTTCACCGCGATATTGCCAAACACGGATGCGACCATCATGGTGCTGTAAACAGAACCTGGATTCATCCGAAAAAATGACGTCTTGCCATTCGTGCACCTAGGTTCGTCGTTCAGCACACCATCGCAGGCGCTCATTGTTTGTGATGCAGCGTCATGGGTAACCGCAGCCATGGTCTCCGAGCTGATAGTCCATACTGCTGCAAACGGCGTCGAACTGTTCGTGCAGATGGTTGTTGTCTTGCAAACGTCCCCATCTGTTGACTCAGGGATCGAGACGTGGCTGCACGATCTGTTACAGCCATGTGGATAAGATGCCTGTCATCTCGACTGCTAGTGATACGAGGCCGTTGCAAACCCAGCACGGCGTTCCGTATTACCCTCCTGAACCCACCGATTCCATATTGTGGTTGCAGTAATTGGATGTCGACCAACGCGAGCAGCAATGTAGCGATGCGATAAACCGCAATCGCGATAGGCTACAATCCGACCTTTATCAAAGTCGGAAACGTGATGGTACGCATTTCTCCTTCTTACACGAGGCATCACAACAGCGTTTCACTAGGCAACGCCGGTCAACTGCTGTTTGTGTATGAGAAATCGGTTGGAAACTTTCCTCATGTCAACACGTTGTATGTGTCGCCACCGGCGCCAACCTTGTGTGAACACTCTGAACAGCTAATCATTTGCATATCACAGCATCTTCTTCCTGTCGGTTAAATTTCGCGTCTGTAGCACGTCAGCAATTTTAATGGCCAGTAGTGTACAACAGAATAATCCCTTCAGAGTCGCAGAAGGCCATAGCCGTGAGTTTACTGGCTGAGGCTGCGGCTATTTAACATTTTCTTCGGAGGAGATGAGATGTGGATTGCTGTTTTGATAGGGTGTGAACTGGCCTGTGAGGATGTTCGACAAAAAATTGTCAGCATCAGCCTTGTAACGCTCGAGCAGTTCCGCACAATCAGACCTTCATTGCTGTTTATGGTTTTCTGTTAGGCGGCGAGGAACGCAGCAGGCACACAGCTTTGAGTACCTCAGCTGATGGACGAGTGTGCCAGCACTACCAACACAGACGTTCAGGTGTGCAGCGAGGTATTCGTTTGTGATCACCTCGAATGAGAGTGTCCGCACGTTCAAACATTTCAGACGTCACAGTTGTGTGCGGCCGGCCGCCACACGGAAGATCGGACTGATTTGCGCGACCTTGTTGCAGTTATGAAAGGTGTCTCGCCCAATGATTCATCGTGCTTTCGTTCTCTGCCAGGTCTCCGCGGAGATTCTGCAAGCGCTTATGAATACCTGCGCTGCTCTGGTTTTCCGCAAAAAAAAAAAAAAAAAAAAAAAAAAAAAAAAAAAAAAAAAACACCTCAGGTGCTATTCTCGGCTTGGAACGCACCTCCGTGACAGGAGGTATTTCGAAGGCTGCGTATAGCTCTACCATCTACCGGAGCTTCATGAAACTCTAGAGATTGAAATGGAATATTACACGATGTCCCACAACAAATTCCGCATTTTTCCAACCGAGATTGACTAAGAAAACAATGTGCATTACTTATTATAGCTCTTCGTACCATAACATTGAGATAAATGTAACATAAAGTGCCTTTTGTTCATAACAGGCGGTTTTAAACTCTGTGACGCGTTGTAGGATGTAGAACATAATCCACCGGCAGTCACGTCTGAAGATGATTTGTTTAAGATACGACCGGTTTCGACTTTGAGCCCATCGTCAGGTGATTACATTCATTTACACTCAAAGTGAAAACATATAAATGAATGTAACCACTTGAAGATGGACACAAGCCCGAAACCAGTCATGTCTTCACCTTAATTTGTGACTGGTAGCGGATCTTATTCAACACCCTATAGTCTAAGATTGTTTTCGAAAAACATCTATATTCTTCTTTATTACAAGAGGAATGTATAAATTTGCCTATTAAATATATTCTGACGTATGAGTATGGTATCAGCCCTGAAACAAAATTTCCAAACACGTGTCGTATATTCAAAGGAAAGTGAACATGGTTTCAGTGTTCTCCCTCACTGATATATTCAACCCCCAACTTTCTGAAATGTTTGCATGCAGAAGGATTATAACTTGCTGCAAAAGCGTGCGGAAATCGTCAAGGAGACTTGTTTACTTTATCAGGAATTGCTGTCTGAAAGTTTCTGGTCTCTCAAAAAGTAGCTATGCAAGTTCGGCCTCGCCGGCGTAATGGACGGAAAACAATTCAGACAGCGCAGCGTCAACTCCGCTGGCAACGCCTCGCTTTTCGGAGTAGTTGTGACGGCGCCGACTTTGTACACAGCGCCCCTCTGCCGGGAATTATTAACGAGCCCTGTGTCCGGCCCCTGACCGTCAAACACCCTGCTGCCGTCTCTCTGTACCAACTTTTCTCTTAGTAATGAGGCGTAGAGCGTACACACTACTACCTTGCATAACATCGCACGCCGCCTAATTAACCACCAGTGGAATAGCTGCTGCAACGTTTCGGATGTCAAGGTGGCGTTGCGAAGCTGTTAGATTTTTATGAACGTGGATGCGATATTTGATACTATAATTAGGAATTTAATTCCTTTGTCGCTTTTTTTAACACTTTCTCTATGTCTGTATACCAGTTAGAAACACACAAAACTCTGTTCTATAGCGTTAGACTTGTTCCTTAACAGATAACTTTCCCAGGTTTGCTTCTCGCTGTAGTGGTGAGCACACCTATGCAGGAAGTTCAAATCTTCAAATGTGTGTGAATTCTTAAGGGACCGCGCCGGCCGCCGTGGCCGAGCGGTTCTAGGCATTTCAGTCCGGAACCGCGCGACTGCTACGGTCGCAAGTTCGAATCCTGCCTCGGGCATGGACGTGTGTGATGTCCTTAGGTTAGTTAGATTTAAGTAGTTCTAGGTTCTAGTGGACTGATGACCTCAGATGTTAAGTCCCATAGTGCTCAGAGCCATTTGAACCACCTTAAGGGACCAAATTGCTGAGGTCACTGTCCCTAGGCTTACACACTACTTAAGCTAAGAACAACACACACACATACACACACGCACACACACACACACACACACACACACACACACACATACCCATCCCCAAGGGAGGACTCGAACCTCCGGCTGGAGGGGCGGCGCAATTCGTGACATGGTGCCTCAAACCGCGCGGCCATTCCGCGCGGCTACGGAGGAAATGGTGGGGCCAATGTACAGCAGCAAAGGGCAGTGTGCCGCGTGTCGCTCTAGGCATTATCATCGTTATGCGTCGTCAGTCTTACTGTGTGCATCGAGTTCCGCTTAGAATATTCAGCGTTGATTTTCACTTTTGTGTGGGTTTGGTGAAGATGCGTTGCCACTGTGATGTTTGTTGCGGATGGAAAAACGCAAAAACTTTAGGTAGTACATTTACAAGTCCGAGCATGTACGGTTTTCTAGGGAACAGTCATAGGCAGAAACCGTGGTCCTTTGTGGCGCTTACACCGGCGTCGCCAGTTGCCATGGCAGGCAACAGCGGTCCATATGTAGCGTGGGGCAGAGAGAACACTGCGAACTTTTCCCCATAGCGGTCTGCGCACAACGCGTAACATACCTGTCTTCTTGCTGGCACGCCATGCTAGTAATAGTCATATGACGACAACGATCAGTTCCGTCCCGTACAGTGAATGTCTTGATAGTCATGCGATCATTGTCTCGAGGTTCAATTACATTTAAATTTGGGACTTGACTTGTGCTGGGTGTATGCGATGTTTGCTGCCAGAAAATACCACATGATCACGTGACGAATGAGGTGCGAGATGTAAGACGGAAAAAAGCACACCAGACTATGAAAGTACGGCAATCAGAATGCATGATGATCCACTGCGATGTAACACGCAACAGTGCTGTTATTTCTGCATCACAGTAGACACCTTACATTTTTTTACGTGAAGGTGTATGCATTTCGCACGGAGCTGGCTGCAGTGAATGAGAATGTATATCTGCAGATTATACAAAAAATGATAAAAAAGAAGTAGAAATAAAAAAGAACGGGAATCCAACAGGAGATACTGTAACTAGATGCAAAAAAAAAAATGGATATACCATATGTACAGAAAGCATGTTTTCAACTGAAAGAAATAATTTCATTATTAAATCGAAACTGCTTCGCCCCAGGGTCTCAAATTTTGAACAAGAGACGGATGTCCGAAAGAGGACGAAAAATTATTAGAAAAACCCTTGTATTAAAATGTTGTCAGCGAGCAGTTCAGACTAACAATAAACTAAAAGAGGAAATGGTACGTAAATATTCAGTGACCAAAAATAGCTAAGAATCTTATGGCGATAACAAGAGAATGGAACAATGAGTGCTTACAATAAATACTTATTTAAATAAAAAAATTAATATATCACATTTTAAATCTGACTGAAAAGTATGAAATAATTTCTGCTAGCCCCATACAGATTCATAGCCTCATGTAGATAGTTCCGAAACCTCAGACTGTGAATTTTTAATAGCCAAGTAAATAGTTGTCTTAACTATTTAAAACTGACAATCACAAATTCTCTGAACTAACTGTGTGGGGTTAGTAATCTACACTCCTGGAAATGGAAAAAAGAACACATTGACACCGGTGTGTCAGACCCACCATACTTGCTCCGGACACTGCGAGAGGGCTGTACAAGCAATGATCACACGCACGGCACAGCGGACACACCAGGAACCGCGGTGTTGGCCGTCGAATGGCGCTAGCTGCGCAGCATTTGTGCACCGCCGCCGTCAGTGTCAGCCAGTTTGCCGTGGCATACGGAGCTCCATCGCAGTCTTTAACACTGGTAGCATGCCGCGACAGCGTGGACGTGAACCGTATGTGCAGTTGACGGACTTTGAGCGAGGGCGTATAGTGGGCATGCGGGAGGCCGGGTGGACGTACCGCCGAATTGCTCAACACGTGGGGCGTGAGGTCTCCACAGTACATCGATGTTGTCGCCAGTGGTCGGCGGAAGGTGCACGTGCCCGTCGACCTGGGACCGGACCGCAGCGACGCACGGATGCACGCCAAGACCGTAGGATCCTACGCAGTGCCGTAGGGGACCGCACCGCCACTTCCCAGCAAATTAGGGACACTGTTGCTCCTGGGGTATCGGCGAGGACCATTCGCAACCGTCTCCATGAAGCTGGGCTACGGTCCCGCACACCGTTAGGCCGTCTTCCGCTCACGCCCCAACATCGTGCAGCCCGCCTCCAGTGGTGTCGCGACAGGCGTGATTGGAGGGACGAATGGAGACGTGTCGTCTTCAGCGATGAGAGTCGCTTCTGCCTTGGTGCCAATGATGGTCGTATGCGTGTTTGGCGCCGTGCAGGTGAGCGCCACAATCAGGACTGCATACGACCGAGGCACACAGGGCCAACACCCGGCATCATGGTGTGGGGAGCGATCTCCTACACTGGCCGTACACCACTGGCGATCGTCGAGGGGACACTGAATAGTGCACGGTACATCCAAACCGTCATCGAACCCATCGTTCTACCATTCCTAGACCGGCAAGGGAACTTGCTGTTCCAACAGGACAATGCACGTCCGCATGTATCCCGTGCCACCCAACGTGCTCTAGAAGGTGTAAGTCAACTACCCTGGCCAGCAAGATCTCCGGATCTGTCCCCCATTGAGCATGTTTGGGACTGGATGAAGCGTCGTCTCACGCGGTCTGCACGTCCAGCACGAACGCTGGTCCAACTGAGGCGCCAGGTGGAAATGGCATGGCAAGCCGTTCCACAGGACTACATCCAGCATCTCTACGATCGTCTCCATGGGAGAATAGCAGCCTGCATTGCTGCGAAAGGTGGATATACACTGTACTAGTGCCGACATTGTGCATGCTCTGTTGCCTGTGTCTATGTGCCTGTGGTTCTGTCAGTGTGATCATGTGATGTATCTGACCCCAGGAATGTGTCAATAAAGTTTCCCCTTCCTGGGACAATGAATTCACGGTGTTCTTATTTCAATTTCCAGGAATGTATATAGGGATGGGACAAATTATTAATCTGATATAAAAGTGTTATATTAAAAATTTATTTTTATTTAAATAATTATTCTCTCTTTTTTAGTCTTTTGTATGTGAAATTTTTGAAACTATTTCAAACATCTTAATCATATGAAATCGGAGACATGTTTCGGTTTCTCTTCACCTGGCTCAACCAATATAAAGCTGCATCCTACGTAAATCTCGCAAACAGACAGTTACGGTAGCAATTAGAGAGACTCGAGCTCACCTGGAGTTTTACCAGCACGCGAACCATTCGTGACTGGGACAGGAAATGGTAAAAAATGGCAGTGGTACACGAACTACTCTCCGTCACACACTAGACAAGAAAGCTAATGAATTTTACATTGCCATCCAGTTCTGAGCTATGTTGAAAGTTTCAAGCCTATAGCTCATCCGGAAACGACAGTGGTAAATGAAGTACCCTCTGACATACACCTCAAAAGAAAGCGAGTTAATGTTGCATCCAGTTCTAAGCTATGGTGAAATTTTGAAATTTATAGCTCATAGGGAAGTTAGTATAAAAGCACCTGCTAAATTTGTGCCAAACAGACAAATAGACAAACTAGAGAGCGAGATAAGAAAGACGTAGTAAAATCAGTCATGTATATACCAGATTTGGTTGCAGTTGCTCCAGGTATCCCACGTATCTCTGAGTCGTGGGTTGCCAGAGGGGGGGGGGGGGGGAGGTCATGCTAGCACAGTAAATGATATGTGTTCCCAGTTTGTTAGAAATTGCATCAGGCATTGCAGAGGTGGACCTGTAAATTGAATGACTTGTAGACTCTTTGTGGAGCAGGTGTTCTACGCACATTACGTGGATGGCATGCTAAGCACAGCCATTGCGCAGGAAGTCCGATAGGAAAGGCGGTGCTCTGCATTATGCTTTTGTGTCGCCCCGTTGTCACCCCCGTCCCTTCCTCCCCCTCCCCCCCTATCGCAGATAGGTGTTTCTCATTGCATTGTCATTCAGCTCATTGGGAGACTAGTTTAATATCAATTGAATAATTCGCACCGAACAGAAAAACAGACGATCAAGAAAGCGACTTAACAAAAACGTGGTAAAACAGTCGAATTTGATGAAAACACGAATAAAGCAATATCAGAGATCACGAAAGGAACTGGTGGAGTAACAGAAGATTTCAAATTTTCAGTCATCACACGAGCAGATAATAACACGGAAATTGCAACTTAAGCTGGTCAGTCGGGCACGGGAAGAAAAATAAAAAAAAAGAAAAACGAAGAAGATGACTGAAGCAACTTAAACTCAAGAGAGAAAAGAAGCTCATAGCAGAAGAATGAAAGAAATATGTGAACACAAGAGGTGTAAACCACATCTTTGACTAATTTCACCTGTCGTAAATGATCTTATTCTTAGCCAGAAAACAAAGGTAAGGAAATGAAAGTCTGCATTCAGAAAAATCTTCACCAGCTATGGACCTGTTGGAGGTTTTATGGCTCCCTTCACTGACTCACTGAACCAATTACCTGTGAAACTACAGTTTAACGTTGAACCAAAATCAAGCTTCGGTCTGGTATGTTTGATACGTACACAGTATTGCTAGAAGTGAATTTCAAGTTAGTTAAGAAAAAAAATCTTCTGGATGAAGTTGAGACATAACAGAACTGTTGGATTTGTGGACGCACACTTACCCACCGAGCGAACAGACACATAACACTCTATAACGGGAGAAATGAAAAAAAAGTAAAACGTGGATGAAGAAAGCTAAGTAAAAAAGAGAGAAAGAGGATAAAACCTAATCGAGACATTGGATAATGGTTGGGTATGGGCAGAGGCTCAGTGGGAATTCCTCGAGATGATCTCAGCCACCAAATTCTTGGATGTTAAAAATCTCATGGTTGCGCGGTGCTTTTGCTGAAACACGCATAGAAGTTGACGTTTCTCTGCTGACTATCTTGAAAACTTAAATACTCGTTTGCTATGCTCAAACTCGTAGCAAAGATGAACTTTTCTGTTGGTAGCAGCAGAAACAGTGCTGTATCGAAAACGCTGTAATACACATTCGGTTCTGCCACTCTATATTGTCATGCAACACCTACCCATCAAAACCACAATCGCTAATTACTCTTTCCATTTAACTAGTAGTTTTCGTTTCTGTAGAAGTTTTTCACTGAGGATTTCATTAAAGCTCCCCGGGGTTGCGGCACACACAAATTAAGCACTTTGGATCCTGCGACACGAATAAACGAATCAGTTCGGTAAATTGTTCTCGTTCCCGGCACTCCGGCTCCCTTTGACGGGACCGCCAATAAAGTGCACGCTGCGATGGGACTGTTCCCGTGCTAGCATACTAACCAGCTGCCCGATGGTCTTTTGTGTTATTCATTTGTTCGACACCGTCAGGCAGACGGATCCTTTTACAGGTGCTTTAAATTATTTGCTTGTAAATGGCACATTCTCTGAGCAGCGTTAATTCACGCTCTGTGCTCTGAAGGGAGGTCCAGTGTGATGCTTTCTCCGACGTAAAATTTATTCATTTGCAGCATCAGCTAGGCTGATGGTTTCGATAACGCAACGCTGACGTTGATCATCGATCGGGACTCAATTAACTGCATTTGTTATTTGCTACAGAGAGTCGGGATATGTATAAGAGGTAGTCAAATGAAATTGAGAATGTACAAAAAGTAAGTAAACCGTTTATTGTTTCAAAAATAATCGCCGTAATTGTTAATACATTTATCTCACTGTGGGATAAGAAGGTCAATGCCTCCATGGAAAAATATCTGCTGTTGCCTACGGACGATGATTGCATCCAGGCGTGCGCCTCTTCGTTCCAACCAAATCGACGGCCGTAAATGTCTTTCATCGGGACTCCAAAAATTTGGAAATTACATGGGGACGGTTCGGACCTGGGTGAAAAATGTTTAAAGGCTTCCCAGCGCATCTTCTCCAGGATAATCGAAACAACCTTGGCAACATGTGGCCGGGCATTACCCTGCAACAGAATCCTGTCCAACACTCCTTGGCGTTTGGACTTGAGGTCACTCTTCAGTTTTTCCAAAGTGTCCAAACATCCAGGAATGTTGAAGGTCGGCATCATTCTGTGGCAGGATAATGCCAACTCACATGACAACGTTGATTCAACTACGTTGCAGAAATTTTGCTGGGAAGCCCTTACATATCCTCCATACAGTCCCGATATCTCCCCATAGCATTTCCATATTTTCGGGGAAGCCTGAAGGAAGACACTGTAAGACGTGTATATTTCTATTGTCTATTGTCAAACCACGATTTATGAAAGATGTTTATACTTTATTAATAGGATTAAGTAGGAATAATTAATATTTGTCATGTAAATAATTATGGTAGCAGGGAATGTCTGCCCCAAAGTACTGTTGGCAGGAGAGACCGCACTTTAGCGTTCGTAGGAAGTCAGTAGTAAGCGAGAAGTGAAGCGAGTCGGTAGCAGGTCTGAAGCGAGAGGTTGAGAGGAGCGGTGTGCCTGCCAGCCACCAGCTATGATTTACAAGATATTATAAACGGATGTACAGAGACATCAGCTAACTATTATCATAAGAGGAACTAATATCATTGAATTATTTTTTTGAGAAACTCAAAACTACTGAATATATGTTTGCGCAATGCTAGTTGTAAGATTATTGTAAAAGGTAAGTCCCATTTGAATGTTTGTAAAATCATTGCATTCAGAATATAATTCATTTTTGCCAGCAATACTGCATTTCTGATTATAATCCATCCCAAAAACCATCAACGTAAAACTTTGCAAAATTTTATTGTTGTCAAGAAAAAGTTTAACTATGAATTACGTAACTTCAGTCAAATTAATTAAAGAATAACGTCAGCTTTGGTATTAAAGAATAACGTCAGCTTTGGTAATAAATACAGCCACTTATTATGACAGCCCACCAGCAGCTAATAGAGTATAGTAAAACAGAGTAAGTATATTCATGTCTCAGTTCGATGTAGCAGTCAGATGGCGATCCAGTAACAGTAAAAAAATTTTATGTTTCGTCCAAATAATCAGCAAATCACTTTTAATAACAAGCAATTTCAATTTGTATGCGAAGATTGAAAAAGAGAATTAATTTCAAAGGGAAGATTTCATTTGTTATTATTAAGCAAGAGATAGAAATCCCAAGGGGAGGTTTCATAGGTTATTGTAGAAGGGTAGGTTGCGTAACAAAAGAGATGTAGAGGAGACGGGAAAGTTTCAACATTCACGGCCGTTCATTTGCTTCAGACGAAGAGGTGCTCGCCACTGTGAAGTCATCGTTCTGCAGGTAGCCGCAAACATTTTTTCACGAAGGCATTGACCGTCTTGTCTCACAGTGAGATAAATTTAGTAACAGCTCTGGCGATTACTGTTGACATAATGAACGGTGTACTTAATTGCTTCCGTTTGTCTAGTTTCCCGTTGACTGCCCCTTATAAATTAACGTTCTAATTTTCTGGTCGATATTTTCTATCAGAACACTGTCGGTACATGTGTAAAGCGACTGTGTTCAATGTTTGTAAAATTAATGCCTAAAATTTGTATTTCATATTTAATGAGGTTCTTTTTTATCAGAGCTTTATTTTGAATGCACGGCTATACCTAAGAGAACTTTACAAACGATTTTCTAGCAGACGATAATTTTTATCACAGATGTCCCTCTTTAGAGGTGTGTTTTTACATTTCTCACATTGTAGCAACTAATTGTAAATAATTATTTCATTATAATTTTCGTTTATGTCTTCAACACTGCTATTAATTTAGACCCTGGTGCAAGTTTAAGGCGGCGTGCGATTGTGAAATTGGAACCAGTGATTTACGCGCAAGCGAATCTTACAGACCAACCAAGAAGTTCAGTTTGGGGATGACAATTCGTTTAGAACCTACGCAGAAAATAAGTTCCAAACATTACTCGTAAAATAGGTTTGTCATCGTTATTAACGCAATGGAATCGCAGTGATACCTCTCTCTCATTGATGGATCGCCCATAAGGGGCGTACGTATCTCGCATAGCACCATTGGCGTCCAAGGTCGCCTGCTGTCACGTTAAATGATATTTTTAGTGGGGTATGTGTCTGTTTACCTTGCTTTCCAACAACTGCGGGTGAACGGTAACGCCGTCGTAACAGGAGTGAGTACAGTAACACCAGATATGACCACAAAAATTTAGAACGAGTTTGACTGCACCAGATGGAGGGCACATTAGAAATTTTGAAATGTAAATGGAGATTTTGATCATAAACTTAACTGTTGCAGTAAAGGTCGAATGATGGGACGGTCACCAGTGCAACACTGGCGTTCCCGCAGGAGCGTTACAAGTATCGAGACACAGCAGGCGGCTGTGGCCTAGTGTGTGGCGCACCGCTGCAAACCTCGTCGTGGACACTTCCACATACGTAACGAATTTACTCGATACTGGGAAAAGATATGCCGCTCCGTAGCTACATTGGTACGCAGCATTGTATGACCTAACAGGCACCAAAAGTAAACTGGCCAGCGTCTACATTTTTATTACAAGTTTTTCAAAATGCACCCTACGTTTCATATAATTCTCCAGTATCACAGTAACTATGGGCAACAGCGAAAAGTAAACCTGTTCATTATCTGATATCAGACAATAAAATGCAACAAAAAATTCTTTGTCCAATATCATCATCATCATCATTTAAGACTGATTATGCCTTTCAGCGTTCAGTCTGGAGCATAGTCCCCCTTATAAAATTCCTCCATGATCCCCTATTCAGTGCTAACATTGGTGCCTCTTCTGTTATTAAGCCTATTACTTCAAAATCATTCTTAACCGAATCCAGGTACCTTCTCCTTGGTCTGCCCCGACTCCTCCTACCCTCTACTGCTGAACCCATGAGTCTCTTGGGTAACCTTGCTTCTCCCATGCGTGTAACATGACCCCACCATCTAAGCCTGTTCGCCCTGACTGCTACATCTATAGAGTTCATTCCCAGTTTTTCTTTGATTTCCTCATTGTGGCCACCCTCCTGCCATTGTTCCCATCTACTAGTCCCTGCAATCATCCTGGCTACTTTCATATCCGTAACCTCAACCTTGTTTCCTTTCAACAATACCTGAGAAGATATTGCCTTCAACGCTGATTAAAGAGATACCTCTGTAGTTGTTACAATCTTTTATGTTTCCATGTTTAAAGATTGGTGTGATTACTGCTTTTGTCCAGTCTGATGGAACCTGTCCCGACTCTCAGGCAATTTCAATTATCCTGTGTAACCATTTAAGACCTGACATTCCACTGTATTTGATGAGTTCCTCGGACCTTTGTCCAATAGTTTCCTCAAAATCTAATGAGGAAGACAGCTTACCGAGGAATACGAGCGAATCCCAAAACAGTGGTTTTTAATTATTGACACGAAAAGTAATAGTTTTACTGACAAATTAACTATAGAGATGGCTTAGTTATGCTTCGTATACACGGAACAGTCTCCTTGTATGTACATCACATGACTTGAAATTTCCCTCCTTGTGTATTATACGATACAGCTGCATGGAACTACCACCAATCCGTGTTGGTCGGGCGACACTGCTGATAACCGTAGCGGGGTTGTACGGCTGTCATCCCAATGTGAACCATGTTTGTACGTGCTCCATCGATGCGAGTTTCTTCTGTATTGCATCGCGTACCGCATGCTTATTGTATCGCCTCAGTGAGAACAGCACCCAAAATGTACCCAAAGATCATCTGTGCTATGTAAAAAATATACCGTTCGAAAATCGTATGTTTGTTTTGGAAAAAGAAAACGGTAATCCTGTGCGTGAGTAATCTTGTATCTACGCCCATGTAGAAGACGTACTCTTGCGAAATCAGGTGGATCGTTTTGAAGCACCCTGTGCCTTTTAAAACAAACAACGAAAAATAACAACATTGCTTTCACTACCTTTTGTAAAGACAACCATGATTATGATAGTACAGTTGTTGTTATTAAATATGTTTCATTCATTGAGGTCGCCGACCGGAGTGGCCGTGCGTTTCTAGGCGCTACAGTCTGGAACCGCGAGGCCGCTACGGTCGCAGGTTCGAATCCTGCCTCGGGCATGGATATGTGTGATGTCCTTAGGTTAGTGAGGTTTAAGTAGTTCTAAGTTCTAGGGGACTGATGACCACAGAAGTTGAGTCCCATGGTGCTCAGAGCCATTTGAACCATTGAGGTCGGTCCCGAACAGTAGCAGCCTGGTTCGGAAATAGGAACCCCAGAGAGCAGGAATATTTCGACAGACAGACGAAGACAGCTACAGTGGCCACGTCTTCGCCGAGGCGGACGCTTCCGGTAAAAATTGGTATATTACTTCCGCTAAAAATTGGTATATTACATGACCACTGTAGCAGTATCTGGAGGGTACGTGGAGACAGCAATCTACCTCGGCAAAATTCTAACCTCTCGACGTTGGACAACCACCGCCAGTGGCAGCGAAAACTTGCGAGTGGGCTGTGGCTGTCGCAAGCGAGGCCGCGAAAAATGCAATAAGCATCGCGGCAGCGCAGTCTGGCGCCAGCAATAAGTGCGCCGTGACTGGCGTGTACAGATGCAGCCGCCGGGGCGCGAGACGCCCTCGGCTTTAGGACGCGAAGCTTTTTACGAGAAATCAATGGCACCTTTCTCGCGTCTGAATAGACCATCAAATTGGGTGCCCAGAGGAAAAGCCGGCGACTCGGGACCCGAGTCCGTCCTGCCCGCACCCTGCCCGCTAGCATTTCCCAATTTTACCTCTCCTCGCCATTTAGTTTGGCGCTTGCCCTTTATTTTCCTCTTTAACCCTGTTTATGTTAATATCGCTTACAAGGACGTAGGTAAGGTCGTTCTGTAACTTGTTTGCCTACTCACACGAAATACTTTCAACTGCGCTTTAGACATAACATATGTTGTGTGCGCTGGTCTTGCTTCGAGAATAGAATTATGAATGAGACAACATTACTTGTCTTCCCAGTAATTCGCTTTTGCTTGTTATCGATACGAAACGTCGAAAGAGTCGTCGTAGTCGAATAGTTATTACCTCTTGCATAGAATCTCTCCGTGTTTATATTCGCAATAGGGTTGTTGTTGTTGTTGTTGTTTTTTGGGGAAGGAGACCAGACAGCGAGGTCATCGGTCTCATCGGATTAGGGAAGGATGAGGAAGGAAGTCGGCCGTGCCCTTTCAGAGGAACCATCCCGGCATTTGCCTGGAGTGATTTGGGGAAATCACGGAAAACCTAAATCAGGATGGCCGGACGCGGGATTGAACCGTCGTCCTCCCGAATGCGAGTCCAGTGTGCTAACCACTGCGCCACCTCGCTCGGTTTCGCAATAGGAGCTACGACATATGGTTCAAGTGGCTCTGAGCACTACGGGACTTAACTTCTGAGGTCATCAGTCCCCTAGAACTTAGAACTACTTAAACCTAACTAACCTAAGGACATCACACACATCCATGCCCGAGGCAGGATTTGAACCTGCGATCGTAGCGGTCGCGCGGTTCCAGACTGTAGCGCCTAGAGCCGCTCGGCCACCCCGGCCGGCGCTACGACATATTTATACATCTTTGGTGCTAGCAAGTTGTGGCTGCAAGGCTCGCTTTCAGGAGCTGTATGTGCAGGCAATACAGTACAATGTGTCCGAGGAGGAATGGCCAATAGTAAGGGATCTGAGAGGAATGATCATTCGAGGCAAAAATATATAATAAACGTGGGCTCTAAAATTCATAACTGAAGAACTATGAGCACTCCTTCATCTTCGCTAATGTGAAACACATTTCTTCTACTGAACAAATGCTCATAGCTCTTAAGGTACGTGTTTACTAGACGATTTTTTTCTTCTTTTGGTCCATACCGCCTCCTCTCAAAATTTGGAAAGGAAAGAGCTTGCAGTAGAAGAGTTTTGTTTCGCAGCGTGGAGGAGAGGAAGTGCTCGTATCTCTTTAAGACATGCATTTTAGCGCCCGTGTTTACTAGATTTTTTTTACTTCAAATGATCGTTCCTGTCATGTCCCTGAACTTTGACCATTCCTTCTGGCACCCGCTTTATAAGCATACACTTCCCGGAGACATTGATTCCGTTTTCGCCGCGCTTAGGCTTGAAAATAAATTCGGCGGGGAAGACTGTCCACAAGTTTTTTCACGCATAATATATCCGGCTGAAGTAATTAATTGAGTTGGAAATTTGCCGAGACTGCTACGTTTTACCTGCTGTTCGAAACAGTCCTAGGCATTTTCTGTGAGGCTATAATCGGATGATCTAACTGACCAGACGAGATGCAACTGGTTGCCCAGTAATGTATGCGTGCAGCCTTGTGAAAACAGCTTTTGTCGTCTTGGAAGACGGCGGTACTTGTGGTCTAGTATGGGAAGCGGGTATGACCCGGACCCTTGTGCTATTTACCTTCATATGGTTGCGGCCCATTAGATTTGCAAAAGATGTCACTCTATAGTGCGCTTTTTGCGAATATGTTGTATCTCGTATTTAATCGTGGAGGAGTTAGATGATCTGTAGAATCCCTTTTCTGTTTGGATGTTTCATTCCTGAGTTAACCAGTCCTTGTGTTATTTTCGTCATGGTCCCTTTACAGGTGTATTTTTACACAGTTTGTTTCAGTTTTGTGATCCTGTTTGTGTCGTTTTTTTGTTAATAAGAAATAAGCTAAAAACTGCAGCAAATAATATTTTTCCGTTTTCAGTGGCGAGAGCCATGTAGGATTAACTCCGATTTTTCAAATAAATAAATAAACATTAAAAAGTATCAAAAAATGGAAAAGATCAGTACCAAGTGACCGGTGTGTGGGGGGGGGGGGGGGGAGGCATCGCGACCAGACCTCGGGATTCGACGCCTACCCACCTTGTCTCCATCCAGCCTGAAGCTGACTTTGTCCGTTCTATCCTGTCGCTAAAATAAAATTAAAAAAAAAAAAGTGATAAAGCGCGTGCCTGGAGAGCGAAAGGTCGCGGCGGGATCGAATGTTGGTCGGATCACGGAATATTTCAATCTGTGTTTAATCTATCACCAGCCTTCCCCATCTCACAAGGAGACCCCGCATGGCAATCGTATTTTTTTGTGTTTATGCTACGTGAAATTAAGAACACAGACATCGATCTCCCGAAATAGTTCGATGCACTCAGCCCTTGTGACGCAAACTGAGGAGGTGCTTGATTGAGAAGTAGCGGCTCCGGTCTCGTAAACTGACATACGGCCGGGAGAACGGTATGCTGACCACATGCCCCTCTATATCCGCATCCCGTGACGCCTGTGAGCTGAGGATGACACGGCGGCCGGTTGGTACCGTTCTGCCTTCGAGGCCTGTTCGGAAGGAGTTATAGCTGGAAAAGTGATGGTAAACGTCTAATATACAGCAAAACCACAGTTACTGCTGTCTAAAATATCAGCTTCAATGCTCTTGCAGTATCTACGGCACAATTGATTGTCATTCATAAAAAAAGTTTTCATTGCCCCCTTGATTTTATCACTGTATGTAAATTTAACTTTGTAGTAATAATAATCGTTTTTTTTCGTTTCTATAGTTTCCTGCGATACATCTTTCTTTGGTTTTCAATTAATTGAAGCTGATGTCTTTCGTTACCCGTAACACTAAGAAAATAAATATTTTTACAGTATACTTCTTAGAAATTATTAACAAGGATTACTAAAATTAACCGAATTTTTCGTCGCTGGTTGGCAGAACATGACAACACCATTAAGTAGAAAACACTGTAATAGAGCCAGTAAGTTACAATGTTATACAGGGTGAGTCACCTAACATTACCGCTGGATATATTTCGTAAACCATATCAAATACTGATGAATCGATTTCACAGACCGAACGTGAGGAGAGGGGATAGTGTAATTGGTTAATACAAACCATAAAAAAATGCACGGAAGTATGTTTTTAACACAAACCTACGTTTTTTTAAATGGAACCACGTTAGTTTTGTTAGCGCATCTGAACATATAAACAAATACGTAATCAGTGCCGTTTGTTGCATTGTAAAATGTTAATTACATCCGGAGATATTGTAACCTAAAGTTGACGCTTGAGTACCACTCCTCCGCTGTTCGATCGTGTGTATCGGAGAGCACCGAATTACGTAGGGATCCAAAGGGAACGGTGATGGACCTTAGGTACAGAAGAGACTGGAACAGCACATTACATCCACATGCTAACACCTTTTTATAGGTCTTTTTCACTGACGCACATGTACATTACCATGAGGGGTGAGGTACACGTACACACGTGGTTTCCGTTTTCAATTACGGAGTGGAATAGAGTGTGTCCCGACATGTCAGACCAATAGATGTTCAATGTGGTGGCCATCATTTGCTGCACACAATTGCAATCTCTGGCGTATTGAATGTCGTACACGCCGCAGTACATCTGGTGTAATGTCGCCGCAGGCTGCCACAATACGTTGTTTCATATCCTCTGAGACTGTATGCACATCACGGTACACATTCTCCTTTAACGTACCCCACAGAAAGAAGTCCAGAGGTGTAAGATCAGGAGAACGGGCTGGCCAATTTATGCGTCCTCCACGTCCTATGAAACGCCCGTCGAACATCCTGTCAAGGGTCAGCCTAGTGTTAATTGCGGAATGTTCAGGTGCACCATCATGCTGATACCACATACGTCGACGCGTTTCCAGTGGGACATTTTCGAGCAACGTTGGCAGATCATTCTGTAGAAACGCGATGTATGTTGCAGCTGCTCGCCGACCGTGGCCCGTGTTTCTTACAACACGCAACTGAACGTCGAAGGTTTCAAGCGTCAACTTTAGGTTACAATATCTCCGGATGTAATTAACATTTTACAATGCAACAAACGGCACTGATTACGTATTTGTTTATATGTTCAGATGTGCTAACAAAACTAACGAGATTCCATTTAAAAAAACGTAGGTTTGTGTTAAAAAACATACTTCCGTGCATTTTTGTATGGTTTGTATTAAACAATTACACTAGCACCTCTCCTCACGTTCGGTCTGTGGAATCGGTTCGTCAGTATTTGATGTGGTTTACGAAATATATCCAGCGGTAACGTTAGGTCACTCACCCTGTATACTGCATTAGGTGTGCGGACGATGTGTTGTTTTTGGTTTTTGTGCGCTGATACCACTAGACAATTACATACATTCCTACAACATTTGACCTAGTAACGTACTAAAATTCTGTTGACCATTGAGCTGGGAGTCTCCTCTGTAAATTCTTTGCACCGTAATACAGACATTAGCACAAGGAGACACTTACTTAGCATTTACAGAAAAACCACAGCTACAGACACGGTAATCTCTGTGAGCTCCCAACACCCAAAAAGTCGCAAACAAGCAGTTTTCTTTGCTGAACGAATTAAACTTACTACTTTCAGTAATTGCCATACCTCTGCCCTGATAGATAACATTCTACGTAAAAATAAATCGCCTGAAATGACTTCTCTTCTCTATGCTGGGCGATAGGAACCAACCAGTATTTACAAAAAATTGGTAGACCATCCCATCTGTTGGCAAAATTTCATATAACATTGCAAGAAAGTTAAAGTTTCACATTTACACACCAGTATTTTACAATAACAACAGTATATCACAATTTTTATTAGGTAATAAAGATAAATCTCAACCTTTAGCCCGGACTTGTGTGTATAAAACCACATGCAAGCACTGTGGCGATGTATATGTTACTCAGTCACGCAGAGCTGTGACAGTTTGGTTATCGGAACTTTACAGATGCTAGAGACTAGGAAAAACAGACTAAAGCTTTGTGGAACATGTTTTAACAGAAAACCGCCCACACGATGTAGACTGTGAAGCTTTACGTACTGTTAAGAAAAGCAAACTTGATCCGACCGGAAATGTTTAAAATCAACAGACGGATGATTCAGAGTACTAGCTTAGTTTTATTGATTTACTCTGACCAGTTTCCGTTTCACAAATATTATACTGCAATTGTAAATTCAACATTATTTTTCATCTGTTGTTAAATTTAACGATATCCACATAAAAACTTTATTTTTCATTATCAGTTAAATTGAACTATTTGTACGTGATATAAAAATTTAATGCTTTCCGTTTGAAACACTCTGTATGTCATCAATATTTGTATCTTCTTTTTAAGTAATACCAGTGTACGTCACGCGTTTTTTTTTTTTATCTGTGCTTGTGACATTCGGTTGTCACTGACGATAGACTAAGAAGTTGAAAGCCAGTTCGTGACAAAATAAATAATATTTTGTAAAACACAACGAAAGTGTTTCCTGTTAGATATTATAATTACTAACATATGCCATGTTTTCTGTTGTTTCAGGTAAGCAGCCACTACTCGTTTCCGTTGGTGTGGTGCTGGCGATTTCGTTTTTGACTGTGACAACGCAATCTGACTACTTGCGAACACCGGTACTGCTTAATTCCAAGTAAGTGACATGCACTGGCTCTTGTGAAATGCACCCGATATACTTTTCTTTTTAATGCGACCTATTTCTATTACCAATAAGGAAATCGATCGGTAAAATCTAATGATGCGGATTCTACATTGGTATTAAACAACATACGTCCGTTATGTCATTATATGGTAGCAACCTAATGACGGATGTGGTATGTGTGAGATACGAATCATAAAACCATGGCAAAGCGTGGGGGTCATAAATAGTACTTGGGCATCAAATCTTCCCCTACTCGTCTGCGTAGTGAGCCTGACGTTGGACCATTCCTCTCTAGCATGTTGAAATCTGTGTAAGACAAAGCAACACCCTTGAAATGATGTACTGTAATACCCTCCTTCAGTAAAACATAACCGCTTCCGTATGACGTGCCCTGCAAGAGCCTTGACCAATTTTAAATAAACATTTTGCTTCTGATCGTAGGCAATCCATATTTCATTCAAAGTATGCATCATATATTTATATGCTGGACTCCAGTTATTGTGATATTCCGAATTTTGTAACGCACTTATTGGCAATTGGTTCAAATGGCTCTGAGCACTACGCGACTTAACTTCTGAGGTCATCAGTCGCCTAGAACTTAGAACTAATTAAACCTAACTAACCTAAGGACACCACACACATCCATGCCCGAGGCAGGATTCGAACCTGCGACCGTAGCGGTCGCTCGGTTCCAGACTGTAGCGCCCAGAACCGCACGGCCACTCCGGCCGGCTATTGGCAATTAACACAAAATTTTAGAAAATTGCGATATTTCACATTTTGTAACTGCTTTATTTGTACGATATCAGCTGGATATAATGTGTTTATTAATAGACTCATATTACTGTTACTGTTGAATAGCAGATTAATTAAGTCTAATGTAAAGGCTTAGGTTGTAGATAATGTTTTCAATAATTTTGAATCACTAATTTTATTATAAGGCAACCGGTTTCCACAGCATTATACTGTCGTCTCGACGCCATACAATATTTACAGTGTCAGTTTCCCGCAGTTACCATATCACAACTTGCTTGTCGGCTTGTAGTAATTGTAGCGACTAGAAACATTAGAAAGTTTTATGTATTAAACGGAGATGACGTGCTCTTCAAATTAACCACGTCAAATTTTATGTTAGCTTTGTGAAACACTTGTTAAAATCATGGAAAACGAAGGTACTTGTATTGGACATAAGCTTCATATTTTCGCTTTTATCGTCGAGTGACAACCATCTCCATGTGCAACAATGTTCTCGTTTGGTATAAGAACGGAATTCTAACTAGTTTTTTCGTTTCAGTGATAGGCATAATTGATGCTCCTAGGGTTTACGTTAAAATTCCGCATGATATCAGTGAAGTGCGAACAACAGCTCAGAAGCGGCGGAGGCTTTGACCTTGCTGGAGGTGTGTAATGTCTGACACGACGGAAATTTAGCACTACAGCACGACACTCACAGAACTACTGGCGTCACACCCCAATTTCAATATATTCCTTTGTTCTCCCAGTATACATCCTATAACAGCATCGACACATCATAATAAAGACAGTAAACAATACCTGGAAATCAGGTGTGTCTACGAGGATGTTAAATTTTCGTCCAGACCCTGAAAATATCAACAAACGCAGAGAAAAGTATAACCTCTTCAAAAGAAGTTAATGACTCGATCGCCATTTTTTTCTGAGACGAGAGCAGCCAGCAAATATATTGCCCGTCTGTTTCGCGGAACTCCAATATCTCGCTCTGAGCCTACACCTACACGCCCCGCTCCAAGTGTGCGCATGCGCAGTGGCGGGCACGTTGCGCGAGATCACGTACCGGGGCACAGCTGCTCGCCGACAACTTGGTCCCCCACGGGCTCTTTCCGGCTTCCTGGCCTGACTTTCTTTCCCGTAGGAAAGTTCAGTGGAACGGCGCAAGTCGTCACAAATTTCTGTTATGTCTCCCGGCGGAGTAACACGCTTTTCTTTAGGAATAATTCACCCACGTCAGCACCAGCCTTTTCAGGCAGGAAAGAAAAAAGGCGAACTCTCCGCAATCATTTCAACCTACAACTGAAGTGTGATTCCTTGCCGGCGCATGTCGCCGTTAGCAGTTTAATGTGCTCTCGTATTGTTCTCATTTTTAAGAAGATTTCGAGAGATATCAAAAGTACAGAGGAAGCATTTTACAATAGCTAACTCAATAACATTGCAGTCGAATACTGTTTCACTGGACGAAAAATAATGAAATTTAACTGCCGAAAGGCTTGCATTTATTAGAAAGTATCCATGAACACACTTTTGGAGTCCTTCAATTAACTGTCGTATCGAAGTGATTATGAAAGAGCTGTACCAATGCGAAAGTTCTGCAGTCGTTTTTAGGTTAATTTTGTATTTCTTGTCTTGGAAAGAAGATTTTTGTCCGTAGAGCTTTGAGGAGCCAATATCTGTCGCTTTTCTTTTCTCTTTTCCTTATCTTTCCCTGTGATGTCTCAAATGTCTGTGCTAACAAGCTATTGCCACCACACGAAACGCTTAAAACAATTTGATTGTCAGTTACATTCCATTTTCCCCGTCGTGTGTTAAAACTTTGATGCGATTAGGATTTGATGACGACATTACAACACCTTCCTTTTTTTTATCAGCCTTCTGACTGCTTTGATAACGCCCCCCCCCCCCCCTCCGACGAATTCCTCTCGAATGACAAATTTTCATCTTAGAGTTGCACTTTCAATTTTTGTCTTCCTCTATATGGTTCAAATGGCTTTGAACACTATGGGACTTAACTTCTGAGGTCATCAGTCCCCTAGAACTTAAAACTACTTAAACCTAACTAACCTAAGGACATCACACACATCTATGCCCGAGGCAGGATTCGAACCTGCGACCGTAGCTGTCGCACTGTTCCAGACTGTAGCGCCTAGAACCGCTCGGTCACCTCGGCCGGCTCTTCCTCTATAGTTTTTACTCGCAACAGTTCGTTTAGTTGAAAGCAACTGATACAACTGGAAGCCTGAGGATAATTATTAAGTTTAGAGATATGTATAGTTTCCGTAAATAAGGACGGCTGCAGTTCGGCTTTCCGTCGGCGTGGAGCGGAATACTGACGATACACGAGTTCTGCCGGACATCCGTAGCTGAGTGAATCAGCAGGAAACTCACTTGTATTGTCTGTTTTAAGGAAACCACGGGAAACATGTACCTGTACGGCTGGAAGGAATTCCCGGTCGTCTCTTAACAGAATGGAAGTCAGGCTAGGCGACAGGTAGCAACTGCTGAGGAGGATATCTGCACCTCAGCACCTTGAGAGCGCAGACGACATGAAAACCGCGCCTTATTCCTCGACGACACCTCTTACATGACGCAATGTTGCAACTGGAGAAAATTACGTGAACTACAGCGAAGGCAACCAACGAAAGCTGCCTTGCGATTCAGCCCGCCCCCACCTCTGCCGCTTCCCGCGACAGGTACTAATGCGCTTACGCTGAACGCCAGGGCGTAATCCAGGCACTTTGCCGGATGACTGGCGACAGTCCGTGAAATGCCGGTCGGATTTACGTGCGGTGCGTATAAATGCGACTGTGGAAATTCCCTCAGGCCCGCCGCTCGGCCGGTGCGCGGTTCGGACCGATAGGACGGTCATTGAAATACTCGCGTGCAGCCCCTGCTGACGTCTGTCTGCTATCAGACTGCGCAAATCGCTGAGCCCTATACTTACAATGTGCACACAGCGTCGTCCACCTCTTTTTATCATGTGCTCATCTTATACATAGTAACAATGCAGGGGCATGAGACGAAAAAGATAGCAATGAAAAACGAATGGCTTTTAGTACACTGGGACACTGTAGCAGGTCTACAAAAGAGACAACATAAATACTTTCGAAATCTGTAACTGAATAGTACTGAAAGTGTGTGGAACGCATACTCGTTAAGCTAACAGTAGACTAGGGGTGTACGAACGGCGAAAGGCTTGTTTGCGATACTGGGAAGCTTACAGAAATACTAAAAAATAATCAACTGGCACACACTCGATGGAAGACACACAGTATCTTTCAAGAACCACGCTGGTTAAGACAGTAGATGTGTATTCGTAAGGAGTGGCATACAAATACCTATGTGGTCACGTTCTTTTTAGGTATTCCGTGGTTTCGCTAAATTAGAGAAATGCCACCTTCAACGAGGCCTAGATTACATTCCTCGCTGGATCCTTTTCAAACAGTAAAACTGTTCTGTCTCTGATGACATCGATATTGACCATATAATTTTAGACATAACGTCTAAGGACGTACTGTGACTGATTATAAAAAAAAAAACAAAAAAAAAACATATCTTGATACAGTCCCAGTAGGATTTTTTGTTTATTCTTGGTGTCTGGTTTCGGGTAAACCATTGTGAGACTAACATGATTTTAGAAGGAAATAGAGAGCTGGCTAGTGCATTGAAACAGGACTGAAAAACGGCATCCAAGTCTGACCCGTTGTGACAGTCGATGAAAAAAAGTCTCATTCATGTCATCATTGTGCGTCAAAGTTGTCTGGCACCGTGCCACGTGTTCAGCCTTGTGGTCATCCATCAACATTGGTGGGACTCACTTAGAGGAACTTTGCACATTTTGAGATCTTCGTGCAAAATTGTGGCCGGCCGTTGTGGCCTAGCGGTTCTAGGCGCTTAAGTCCAGAACCGCGCTGCTGCTACGGTCGCAGGTTCGATTAATGCCTCGGGCATGGGTGTGTATGATGTCCTTAGGTTAGTTAAATTTAAGTAGTTCTAAGTCTAGGGGGGCTGATGACCTCAGATGTTAAGTCCCATACTGCTCAGAGCCATTTGAACAAAAGAAATGCACTATTCCGCCGGACAGCTGGGCACCATGAGTCTGGTTACAGGGTGAATCACCTAAAACTTGCACCACAAATATTGCGGAAATGGAAAACGCCGTTGATTGGCGGTTTTCACAGAATGGATTGGTTGTCAAGGGCTCATATTGTTATTAAATGTCCACAGCTCGTAGTCGTGCGGTAGCGTTCTCGCTTCCCGTTCCCGGGTTCGATTCCCGGCGGGGTCAGAGATTTTCTCTGCCTCGTGATGACTGGGTGTTGTGTGCTGTCCTTAGGTTAGTTAGGTTTAAGTAGTTCTAAGTTCTGGGGGACTGATGACCATAGATGTTAAGTCCCATAGTGCTCAGAGCCAGTTTTTGTTAGGAAATAAACAGATTGTAATAATACTTAGAAAGTGTATTTTTTGTGGAAACATGCATGTTTTCATGTGGTACAATACCTATAGACATTGACTAGAAGTAGGGTCAATTAGAATGTCAATGGCGTTTGTTGCACTATTCTAGTGCTAGTCGTTTACGAGATATCGTATTTTGAAAGAATTCCATACCAACACTTGGATGCAATACCCATGGTAGCACACAGAGAATAACAAAAGAAGAGCATCCACTAGTTAGAATAAGGAAGTCCCTCAAAGAGCCAAACAGACCATGTATAAAACTTATCTGCTGCCAATCATGATTATAGTGTAGAGGCCTGTCATAAATAAGAGTAGAACAAATGAGTAAAATACAAGCATGTGAAATGAAGTTCCTTAGGTCAGCTGTACAAAAGAGACAGAGTCAGGAATGGTTATGTAAGGAGAGACCTGCAGGTGACATTGACTACAGAGGAGAGGATGAGTGCTTTGAAACTGAAGCGCTTCGGTCATGTGGAGGGAATGCATCCGACTCAAACTCCACGCCAGTATTTGGAGATGGAGGTACCAGGAAGAAGACTAGTAGTGCAACCTATCACGGGATCGACAGACCAGGTTAAGAAAGATGTCAAGAGGAGAGGATTAACATGGGATGTCGTGGAGAGGGAAAAGCTATACCAGGACAGATACCAATGGAGGCATATCGTTCACAAAGCTCCTACCCGCCTCACTGGAAGGAAATCCTGATGATGATGGTGGTGATGATGATGAATGAGACAACTAAACATCACAGGTTGTGTTCAAAATGACCACTGGCACCGGCCTGGTAAGGAACGACTGCTGCACACGTGCTAGCACGTCAGCGGAGATGTCCGACCAGGCTGCAGCAAACGTCTTTGTCTATCATCGGGTGTAGTTGGTACGTCCTTGTGGACAGCGTCTTTCAGCTTTCCCCGCAGAAGAAAGTCTACGGGTGTCAAATCCAGGGAACGGGCCAACCAGGTCCTCTGCTTCCAGTCCAACGATATGGAAACAATTTGTGAAGAGATGCTGTAGTACTTCGTGCGCTATACGCTGAGCAGCCGTCATTTTGGAGCCGCAGTTTTCTCCTAGTCTGCAGCGGAACGTGCTCTAGCATCAGTGGAAAATGGTCTATCAGGAGGCTGCGATGCTTGTGCGTGTTCAGTGTCCCGTCTTTGAAAAACTGGCCTATGAGCTGATGCTTCACTATCCCCTACCTACCACATGTTTACACTCCAAGGACGGTGAAGTTCCACCTGATGAAGCCCATTAGTGCATGTGTCGTTGGTTTTCCTGACCATGATTGGCAAATGTGACTTCATCACTAAAGAAGATACATGATACATATGGGAGTATCCTGTAGTAATGCCCGTGTACAGAAGTTAACACGATTCTCGTAAACGATTCCTCGCAGCTCTCAAAGGAGAGAGGTGTGATAGGAATGGAAGCCATGTCGACGAAGAATGCTTAGGTAACTTGCTTGACTCATACCACTTACTCGTGCGATTGCGGGAGCTGACGTACGGGTCAACCGCAACAGCAGCAAGAACAGTAATTTCCTCCTCTTCTGTCGTCACTTGTTTCCGTCTGTTACGTTGTGCTGATGCTGCACTACCACTTTCATGTAACTGGTTGAAGAGGTTGATAAATAATTGCCGAGATCGATAACGTCTATTGGGATATCTTTCCGCATACGCCGTAGAAGAACGAACTGTATTCTTCCTACATTTTGCACATACCATGAGCATATCGACTTTTACTCCACTCACGACCTGCTGCTTGGACTGTTACACAGTAAGCCGGCCGGAGTGGCCGAGCGGTTCTAGGCGCTACAGTCTGGAACCGCGTGACCGCTACGGTTGCAGGTTCGAATGCTGCCTCAGGCATGGATGTGTGTGATGTCCGTAGGTTAGTTAGGTTTAAGCAGTTCTAAGTTCTAGGGGACTGATGACCTTAGAAGTTAAGTCCCATAGTGCTCAGAGCCATTTCAACCATTTTGTTACACAGTATCCTCAAGGAACACACAAGCACACTGTAAGCAAACATAACATCCTACCTAGCAACTACGCATGTTGAATGGCACAAACAAGTGTCGGTATAGAAAATTTGCACAATGCGATATCTCGTAATCGGCTCACGCTAGACTCTTGCAACAAACACCACTGATATTCTAATTCACCTTACTTTTAATTTATTAATGTCCATAGGCTTTGTTCCATTTAGAAAAGTGTGTGTCTGCACAAAAAAATACACTTTCAGAGCATTATTATTATCTTTGTATTGGCTAACATTACGAGCCCCTGACCGCAAATTTTCTGTGAAAAACCGTACATTGATAGCAGTCTGCAGCTCGCGGTCTAGTGGCTGGCGTTGCTGCCTCTGGATCACGGGGTCCCGGGTTCGATTCCCGACCGGGTTGGGGATTTTCTCTGCCCGGGGACTCGGTGTTTATGTTGTCCTCATCATTTCATCATCATCATTCGTGACAGTGGCTAGACCGGATTGTGTAAAAATTGAACTGTGTCGAAATTGGGATTTTGTACGGTCGCTGATGACCGCGCAGTTGAGCGCCCCACAAACCAAACATCATCATCACCATCATCATCATTATTAGTTCCACTTTGCATTTCTGCAATACCTGCAGTGCAAGTGTTAGCTGATTCACTCTGTGTAATCAAAATTGTGTACCGACATTCAGCTATAGATGAATCAGCAAAGTTTGGATACAGTAGTAGCATTATTCAAATGGTTCAAATGGCTCTCAGCACTATGGGACTCAACTGCTGAGGTCATAAGTCCCCTAGAACTTAGAACTACTTAAACCTAACTAACCTAAGGACAACACACACATCCATGCCCGAGGCAGGATTCGAACCTGCGCGGTTCCAGACTGTAGCGCCAGAACCGCTCGGCCACCAGCGGCCGGCATTATTCTATGAAATTACACAGATATCACAAGTTTAAATTATCCATATTTCGTTTGACGATGAGCTGACCATATTGGTTAGGAAAGGTGGCAGTTTAAAACGGAAACTATGTCTGTCATTTTGTGCAGCCGGTTATTCGTAAAGGATTTTAATACGAGAATTTTCTGTTCAGTTACCTGGCTGTTTGGATTAACAGAACTAAACTGCTCCGCTCTTATGCTCGTGTGGAATGCGATTCATAAAAATTGCACAGCCATGGCACTCGCTTTTTAATTTGTACGTATCTGATATGAAAGGTAACTAGAGAAATAAAAACCGAGCGAGTAATATGAAATTGTTTCGCTCGCCTCTTCGTGTAGCTGGTACCACTAACGGAACGCCGCGAGCAATTTCGCCCTCGCTGGCGTCTCTCGGCTGTGGGAGCAATTGTGACTGCAGAAGTAGCTTTCGGGAGCGAAGGTGAACGCGGCGGGCTGCTCTGAGCTCCAACGGCAGGTAGGACAGCCAGCAGGTGTTGTCGGCGTCTGTTGCCTAACCCGTGGGCCGAGAGCAAGGTGTAGCGCGGGTGGGGAGCTTTGGGTGGGGGTGGGGGCAGCGCGGGCGGCTGAAACTTGGCCGGCAGTTCGAGGCTCCGCCGTCAGCGCCAGCTGAGTGCCCCGGGCTCCACAAAGACGCCGGCCTGCCTTTCAGCGGCGCCACGCCATCCACTCGCGATACCTTGTCTCGACTGGCACTCAGCCCGCCAGTTTTCTGTTATTCCTGTGTCGCAGCGCGGTCTCGCTTATTCTGCGGCAGCAGCTCCACCGCACGCTGGAATGAAATCGTTCTAAGGGCTGCGGAGTTTTGACGTCTCCTTGTGTCGTTTGTTAACAGTTGCTTTCTGGAATCCCGCACCCTGCCTCGCCATTATACACTCCTGGAAATGGAAAAAAGAACACATTGACACCGGTGTGTCAGACCCACCATACTTGCTCCGGACACTGCGAGAGGGCTGTACAAGCAATGATCACACGCACGGCACAGCGGACACACCAGGAACCGCGGTGTTGGCCGTCGAATGGCGCTAGCTGCGCAGCATTTGTGCACCGCCGCCGTCAGTGTCAGCCAGTTTGCCGTGGCATACGGAGCTCCATCGCAGTCTTTAACACTGGTAGCATGCCGCGACAGCGCGGACGTGAACCGTATGTGCAGTTGACGGACTTTGAGCGAGGGCGTATAGTGGGCATGCGGGAGGCCGGGTGGACGTACCGCCGAATTGCTCAACACGTGGGGCGTGAGGTCTCCACAGTACATCGATGTTGTCGCCAGTGGTCGGCGGAAGGTGCACGTGCCCGTCGACCTGGGACCGGACCGCAGCGACGCACGGATGCACGCCAAGACCGTAGGATCCTACGCAGTGCCGTAGGGGACCGCACCGCTACTTCCCAGCAAATTAGGGACACTGTTGCTCCTGGGGCATCGGCGAGGACCATTCGCAACCGTCTCCATGAAGCTGGGCTACGGTCCCGCACACCGTTAGGCCGTCTTCCGCTCACGCCCCAACATCGTGCAGCCCGCCTCCAGTGGTGTCGCGACAGGCGTGAATGGAGGGACGAATGGAGACGTGTCTTCTACATCCAGCATCTCTACGATCGTCTCCATGGGAGAATAGCAGCCTGCATTGCTGTGAAAGGTGGATATACACTGTACTAGTGCCGACATTGTGCATGCTCTGTTGCCTGTGTCTATGTGCCTGTGGTTCTGTCAGTGTGATCATGTGATGTATCTGACCCCAGGAATGTGTCAATAAAGTTTCCCCTTCCTGGGACAATGAATTCACGGTGTTCTTATTTCAATTTCCAGGAGTGTATAATAGGCGAGTTGTTTTTTGGCCCTGTTACAAGGAAACGGGTGACGCTGGATTGTTACAAACAAACTACTGCCGGCCGGAGTGGCCGTGCGGTTCTAGGCGCTACAGTCTGGAGCCGAGCGGCCGTACGGTCGCAGGTTCGAATCCTGCCTCGGGCATGGATGTGTGTGATGTCCTTACGTTAGTTAGGTTTAATTAGTTCTAAGCTCTAGGCGACTGATGACCTCAGAAGTTAAGTAGCATAGTGCTCATTGCCAGTTTTGAAACAAACTACTTATTCAGAATGAGATTTTCACCCTGCAGCGGAGGGTGCGCTGAAATGAAACTTCCTGGCAGATGAAAACTGTGTGCCGGACCGAGACTCGAACTCGGGCTAAGCCATGTCTTCGCAGTATCCTTTCTTCCAGGAGTGCTAGTTCTGCAAGGTTCGCTGGAGAGCTTCTGTGAAGTTTGGAAGGTAGGAAACGAGATACTGGCAGAAGAGAAGCTGTGAGGACGGGGCGTGAGTCGTGCTTGGGTAGCTTAGATGGTAGAGAACTTGCCCGCGAAAGGCAAAGGTCCAGAGTTCGAGTCTCGGTCCGGCAAACAGTTTGCCAGGAAGTTTCAAACTACTTATTGCACGAAAGGGTCACCTCTAGGACCTATCACCTAGGCAGGGAGGGTCAAGAACTCGTCTGGCATGCGGTGCTCGTACGCGTGTGCTAGGGATGGCGGTTATCGCTGAAACAACCAGTTCCCGATCATGTCGTTGTGTGTGTGTGTGTGTGTGTGTGTGCGTGTGTGTATGTATGTGCGTGCATGTGAATTTCTAAGGAACTAAACTGCTGAAGTCATCGGTCCCTAGACTTAAACACTAACTTATGCAAGAACAGCGCACACACACACACACACACACACACACACACACACACACACACACCCGAGAGAGGTCTCGAACTTCCGGCGGGAGGGTCCGCGCAATCCGTGACAGGTCGCCTGTAACCGCGCGACATATCGTTTTTTTACGCCAGTTCAACCTGACTGTTGAAACCACTGATAATAAAACAGTTTCTAAAATAATCGACTTTCGGTTTTTATTCCTGTTATTTTCAGTAATAAACTTAAAAATCGAACAGAGATCGAAAAACTCTGACTCTTGCCATTTCAAGATACATAGATTCAAAACATTATATTAAATAGGAGCCGGACCGTGTGGCCGAGCTGTTCTGGGCGCTACAGACTGGAACCGCGCGACCGCTACGGTCGCAGGTTCGAATCCTGCCTCGGGCATGGATGTCTCTGATGTCCTTAGGTTGCTTAGGTTTAAGTAGTTCCAAGTTCTAGGGATATGATGACCTCAAGTGTTAAGTCCCATAGTACTCTGAGCCATTTTAACCACTTGAATTAAATAGGAAAAATAAAAGGAGATTAGTGCGCCCACCGTACGCTGCTTTTCTCGAAAAGTGTCAAGTGGTTGACTACCACTTCTCCTACTGATTGTAATTTTTTGAAACTCTGTTCAAAAAATCGTGTTGTACTTTGGGATCAGCTCACTGTTTCCACATAATGAGTAGTCAGTGCTAAGGGGTGAAAACTGAGGTTGAAGAACAACTTTTACGTGTTAATTTGCCCGTTTTCAAGGGTTATAAGTGGATAAAGGCATTTTATATAGACAGAGGGAGTAGATCAACTGCTTTCTGTTTTTGTTGTAACTATCACTGAACTGTAAAGTTTTAATTTTCTCCATATATTAAGTCACGAGTTTGTTCTGGTTTCCCCCGTTTTTAGTCTTTTTAAAGCAAATGGAACGCTGTGATTCAGTGATATCGCACTTCGTAAAATACTTACAGGTTAGGACAGTGCGATCCTCCAATTGAGAAAACTGATGTCCGGCGACGACAGTGAGGAAGTACTGCACAGACCAGATGCGACAAATCTTGGCCGGCCGAAGTGGCCGTGCGGTTAAAGGCGCTGCAGTCTGGAAACGCAAGACCGCTACGGTCGGAGGTTCGAATCCTGCCTCGGGCATGGATGTTTGTGATGTCCTTAGGTTAGTTAGGTTTAACTAGTTCTAAGTTCTAGGGGACTAATGACCTCAGCAGTTGAGTCCCATAGTGCTCAGAGCCATTTGAACCATTTGAACAAATCTTGCACATTCCGTACCATCTGCTAGGCCACCCTACATGGTAACAGGCACATTATTGTCTCAGCAATGCTGTGCTAATTCTTACGCCATGTGTTTGTTACTCGTTTCAGTCAGGACTGTTATTATTAAACCAATTTATAACAAGCATTATTTCAATGCAATGCAAATTTTGCGAATAAAAATTGCCCGTTGTTTAAAAAAGTTTTATTTAAAAACGAAATATTTTAGCACTGCGGCTATGGCTCATTCATATTTCGTTGTTTTTACCCAGTTATTAATAAAAAATAAAAACCCCTGTTATAACTGAGACCAAAAAAATACCGATAAATGCCGTTTATTTAGAACTAAAATGCTGGTATCTGTTTTAACTGGTACTTTTTCCCATCCCTACGCTTGACAACTCCTGCGCATTGCCCCAACATTATTCATTACGTGAGTTCAGTTGGCCCTGTTCAGGACAACGGGTGAAGCTGGCTCATTAGAAACAAACTACTTATTCCAGAATGAGATTTTCACTCTGCAGCGGAGTGGTAGGAGACGAGATACTGGCAGAAGTAAAGCTGTGAGTACCGGGCGCTAGTCGTGCTTGGGTAGCTCAGTTGGTAGATCACTTGCCCGCGAAAGGCAAAGGTCCCGAGTTCGAGTCTCGGTCGGGCACACAGTTTTAATCTGCCAGGAAGTTTCAAACTACTCATTGCTCGAAAGGTTCGACACTAAGATATACCACCAAGAACTCGGCTCGTGTGCAGTGCTCGTATGCACGTGTGCCAGTCTCTCTCGTCCTGGTGCACACATTCCCCCTCTACCACGCCACATCTGAAACGTCCCCTTTTAACAATTTTACGAGACTGTGCTTAACCTGACGCACAATATTTTTAGCGCAACGCAATCTGACTTTCAAAATTCCCTAAAAAAGAATGGCCCTGACTAACATTAAACTATACCTTTCACAAATCACTTACCTCACAAAAATCTTCGCTGCTCAAGCTACTGCAATACAGCGAGCGCCACTACTGCCAGCTAAATAAAAGATTCAAACTACGGAAGGCACTAACTACTGATAGGGATAGTTAGCAAATGAAAGATATTAATAGAGAACAAACAATGTATTTATCTTGATATCATCATATATAAAGCAGTTCATGACAAATTTCAAAACTCCGCCATCTCTCTCCACACATCCACCACTGCTGGCGGCTCACCTCCAACTGCGCAACGCTACGCGCTGTTCGCAGCCAGCTGCCTAACACTACAATGGCGAGTATTACAACAATGCAAAGCAGCCACAGGCTGCACACAGCACAGCCAGTGATTTTCATACAGAGGTGGCGTTACTAATAAAAAAACCTAAACAGCCTACTTACACATCGTCTGAGCGCAAAGAGAGGGAAGTGGTAGGGAAGGACTGCAAAAGAGCCATATGCGGCTTTCTTTCACAGTTCAAAACAATATAGACCACAACCTAAAAAAAATTCCGTACGGTTTAGTTATTTTTCGGGTGCTGAAGACATAATAAAATTTATATCTGGCTCAAACTGTCGATATACATAGAGACGCAGATAGTTTGGCTGATTTTCGTCACTCACGTAGGTACATAATCATGGGTTGTTTAATTTCACAGTAGAAAAACCTTTCATGCACAAATGTTGTACGAAACATAAGTATGACTTTCCAACCTTATTATGGAGATGTGAAAACTCTTCCTGAGGAAAACGACATAGAAGCCCTGAAGAGGAATTACATTGCAGATCGATCAGTTCCATCTGTAAATGCACATGAGCAGTCTCGACTGAAATGGGAAGAGATCTCGAAAACAGCTCAAAAACGTATGTGAGACTGGCAGTGTCCGCAAACGTTTAGAAAGCTATTCCCGGAATTCTTGCAACGCCATAATGGATTGTTCAAAATTCGCTACTTCTTTAGCGCCAGTGAGCCTGCGGAAACTGACGGTGTTCCTTGTCAGAAGTGGTGCCTCCCACAATCCGGTTTCCTTTTTAAATGCATCTGCTTTTTCCCTTAAATCACAAATAAGCTGCTTCTCACCTTGCAGTCTTAACGAGGACAGTCTGCTGTCAGCTTTATTTAAACTGCAAGGTCTGCAGTCCATTCCAGATATTCTAATTTTCGTTCTTGTTTTCCTTTTTCCTTCAGAGATTTAGCAGTTGTGGGTCATTTTACGGAACTTTTGCGCACGCGCAAGTGGCGTGACGTACTTTCTTTACGGGCCAAATACGCGGGGATTTTACAAACGACGTGCACTGTTCACGGTGCGCGCAGTTATCTTTTACTACTCAACTACAAGTTTACGTCAATGACACGAGGTGGTAGCAAACAGCAGCAAAGTTTTCTTCTTGTTCGCTTGGCGTAAACTCCGCTAAACGGTAGCACAGTCCTCAGAGATGCCAATTCACTTGTTGTATAGTAAAATTACATCAGACATCAGTATAAATTCGTTATAGCTATACAGTTAGTAAAACCTGTTTTGTGGCATTCTGAATGAGGTACAGTATGTTAAGGTTTAGATTTTATCTATATGAGGCGCTGAAAACCATAAAGCACAGACTGATGACCTCAGCAGTTAAGTCGCATAGTGCTCAGAGCCATTTGAACCATACAGCACATCACCATCGATTGTGAGACTGTAGCATTTGTTCTTGCTTCTGTCATCTGTTGATCTCATGCTGTGTCAGGTTTAGCTGTGCTATGGGCCCACATCGTATATATGAACATTCAAGAAAACCTCTTGTATCTCTGGTATTCACTTAAGTGTGTGATCGACGACGGTACGCTTTTGGCCCTTACGGTTCTGAGCGCCTGATCTGTATTCTAGTCAAGTGACCATGGTGGTAGACAGTAGGCCCTACAACTTGACTCTAGTCATTTCCGTAAACTGCAGTTTGAGTTTGGAGTAAGTTCTTTACTGTGCAGGAATCGGCTTTCGTGAGCAGTCGCTCTGAGGCGTCTTGTCACGGTCCGCGCGGCTCCCCCAGTCGGAGGTTCGAGCCCTCCCTCGGGCATGGGTGTGTGTGTGTGTGTGTGTGTGCGTGTGTTGCCCTTAGCATAATTTAGTTTGAGTTAGATTAAGTAGTGCGTAAGGTTAGGGACCGATGGCCTCAGCAATTTGGGTCCCATAAAATCTTACCACAAATTTCCAATTTCGTGAGCAGTCTCGCAATCAACTCTGTTGAATCTGTTTTAAGAGCTAACAGAAAAGAGTAAAAGCAAGAGTTAGGACAAAGGTACTAGGGCCTCCCAGAACAGATCCGTTGACTGACAATGTGACGAAATGAAATAAGCGTGACTAAAAGCGAAAATTTAACGAAGAAGGATATAGTAAACGTAAGTTGTCGTTGGTTGCAACGTAAAAATATCTAATTTTCCGCCCCGAAGTTAATTCGTTAACTGATACATATTTTAGGAATCTCGTACATTTGTCTGAAAGAATAAAAAAACCTCGAAATCTCCTATTTACATAAAAATGCGAACTGGAGAGTAGCGAAAGCTTAAACATTATTTCATTCTTGCCCTAAACTCTATTTAACTATGTACAAGTAAACAGAATTCCACAAAACCAATTCATTCCTTTTTCGGATACGTTATGCATATTATGGTTCAAATTGCTCTAAGCACTATGGCACTTAACATCTGAGGTTATCACTCCCCTAGACTTAGAGCTACTTAAACCTAACTAACCTAAGGACATCACAGACATCCATGCCCGAGGCAGGATTCGAACCTGCGACCGTAGCAGCTGCTCGATTTTGAATGAGCGGGAGAAATCTAAGCGTGCAACGTATTTGAGAAATAACTGTCTGCAGTTAGTAATAGTAATAAGGATGCATAGTTGTTTGATAGCATAGAGATACACT
Organism: Schistocerca nitens; assembly: GCF_023898315.1. Taxonomy (NCBI): domain Eukaryota; kingdom Metazoa; phylum Arthropoda; class Insecta; order Orthoptera; family Acrididae; genus Schistocerca; species Schistocerca nitens. The sequence continues at coordinate 701,132,681 of NC_064614.1, read as the reverse complement.
GAAGTGCCAAAGAAACTGGTATAGGCATGCGAATTCAAATGCAGAGATATGTAATCAGGTACAATACGGCGCTGCGGTCGGCAACCCTTGTATAAGACAAGTGTCTGGCGCAGCTGTTAGATCGGTTACTGCTGCTGAAATGGCAAGAGTTTAGTGAGTTTGAACGTTGTGTTGTAGTCAGGGACGTGAATGGGACACAGCATCTCCGAGACAGCGATGAAGTGGGAATATTCCCGTAGCGTATCGTGAATATCAGGTAAAACATCAAATCCCTTACATCGCTGCGGCCGGAAAAAGATCCTGCAAGAACGGGACCAACAACGACTGAAGACAATCGTTCAGGATGACAGAAGTGCAACCCTTCCGCAAATTGTTGCTGATTACAGTGCTGGGACATCAACAAGTTTCACCGTGCGAACCATTCAACGAAACATCATCGATATGGGCTTTTGGAGCCGAAGACCCATTCGTGTATCCTTGATGGTTGCAGAACACAAAGCATTACGCCTCCCCTGAGCCCGTCAACACCGACAGTGGACTGTTGATGACTGGAAATATGTTGTCTGGTAGGACGAGTCTCGTTTCAAACTGTATCGAGCGGACGAACGTTAAGGGTATGGAGACAACATCATGAATCCGTGGACCCTGCTTGTCAGCAGGGGACTCTTCAAGCTAGGGGAGGCTCTGTAATGGCTTTCGGCGTGTGTGGTTGGAGTGATATGGGAACCCTGATGTCTAGATACAACTCTGACACGTGACACGTACGTAAGCATCCTGTCTGATTACCTGCATCCATTCATGTCCATTGTGCATTGCGACGGACTTCAGCAATTGCAGCAAAATAATGCGACACCTCACACGTCCACAATTGCTTGAGTGGCTCCAGGAACACTCTTCTGAGTTTAAACACTTCCACTGACAACCGAACTCCCCAGACATGAACGTTATTGAGCATATGTGGGTGCCTCGCAACGTGCTGCAGAAGAGGTCTCCACCCCCTCGTACTCTTACCGACTTAGGGACAGCCATGCAGGATTCATGGTGTCAGTTCCCTCCAGTACTATTTGAGACATTAGTCGAGTCCATGTCACGTCGTGTTGCGGCACTCCTACATGCTCGCAGGGGGCCCTGCACGATATTAGGCATGTGATCCAGTTTCTTTGGTACTTCGGTGTAGATGCAGATTCTGGTCACTCGGTGCCAGTCCGCTTTTCCTCCAGCTCTTAACACCTACCTTCCGTTACCTGCTCAGCGAACGACGGAATGCTGCACTCCAGCTGGTATGGCATAGTCACTTTCTCTTGGCATTAACAAAAACAACTCACGCAGAGGTTTGTACACCAGGAATAAGTAACACCCTCCTCTACTACAAAAAAAAGTTTGGTGTACAGTAGCAACAATACAAACACAAAGCTGAATGCGCCACACACCATAATTCACGAAGCATATGCTGTACCTGCTAAGTCCTATCAATAATAATCAGTTTTTCTGAATGAACTACTTCTACTTCTCCCAGCCTTCAGTGCTTGAGACAAGTTTAATCCACTTATGCTAGAAAACTGCGTCTTACGTCCAGTTTCCTCCGTTCGAATGCGTACGCCAGAACTCGCCGCACGCTTCACTCCGGCCTTGCAGTGGATGACCTGCAGTTTCACCGGACGTTCGGCAGCCCCAGCGCTACAGTGGTCGGACTGGACGATTATGCACTCCAGCGAATCAATCTACCTCTTACTGTATCAAAATTAAAATATTAATTGATCCAAAAGTCGGTTTGAAATGCGGTTTACACCAGTCGACTGGAAATAAAACGGAACACATAGGTAGGAGGTGTCTCACTTTCAATTTTATTCTCTTACTCTGCTTATTCCATTACATGACCTTAGCTTTAGGAAATCAGTGTGGTCAATGATAACGGATCACTGCCACAGCTAACGCTATTTGAATGATACTTGTAGATTGTAGCCACAGAGAAGAGTATATTTCAATAGCCAGGTGAGTTACATGCAATTTGGATTCCTACTTTACGCCAGCGGGGTATTTTTAAGCGATAGCTAGAACACCAGCCAGAGATATCACTTATTCCACTTCACAGGACGAATGGTGATGCCCTATATAACCTATAAACTCGAAGCCCCCTTAAACTTTCTGTGCAGTTGGCAAACGATCTCTGAAGATGTTTTCTGCAAGTGAAGACGAAATGATAGTGAGCAGTTTCATACATCAGCCACGGCCTGTTAGCCCGGAAGTTTTAACTGCAGTGAACGCCGACCATAAAAATCTTCAATGTATCGCTTGACCCTGAGTTTTACAATAATTTGTGTTTCTACGGCTATACGTGTTTTGTAGATAAAGCCTTACTGGCGGCAATGGTGAATGTCAGGAGTCGGCGTGACACGACTGTACGCGTAGCCACTGCATTTAATCTTCACAGAGCTAAAAAGGCACCAGATACACAGCTTATAGCGTTATATGTCGTGACATTGCGGTTCCTTGTTTGACCTATGCATGGAAGAGGCGATATCCTGTAACTGTGCGGCCACAGGAAGCAGGTCCGTTTATAGCGCATTACGCTCTGAACACGCAATCGCGGCAGAGAAAGTTGCACATCAAGTAGAAGTGCCTTGCGAAAGGTGAGGAACTCGGGGTGCATGTGATAAAGCGTTCACTGCTACAGAACAGGTTTTAACAACAGCAAGCTATAAGGTCGCCGCAGAGAGCCTTCGGGAAGATAGTCAATAATAGCGTTCCTTCCAGCTTCTCTACTTCCAGCGAAGCTGTATCATTGCTTTAGCAGGGGAATATTGAACATTCCGACACCCCTATGCTACGATCAGAAAGACATGACAATTAACATTATATTACATTCACTGTCTCTGCTAACTCACAACCAAACTGTGGCCTTCCAACTTTCTAACCTACGCTACAGATCAGTCTTATCTACACCTATCTCTACACTTACATACATACTACTCAAGTCACTGTACGGTGCGTGGCGGAGATTAGCCTTTAGCACTACTAGTCTTTTCCTTTACCGCTACCGTCACATACGAGTGAGGAAAAAACAACTGTCCATACGTCTCCGTATGAGCCCTAATTTCTCGCACCATCGCGGTCCTCACGCCCCTATGTGTGCGGCCGGCAGTAGGATCGGTCTGGAGTCAGATCCAAATGCTGTTTCGCAAAATTTTTCTCAGTTGTGTTCCTCGAAAGAAACGTAGCCTTCTTTCCAGGGATTCCCATTTGAGTTCCCGAAGCATCTCCGTAATACCTGCCTGTTGTTGGAACATACCAATAACAAATCTAGCAGCACGCCTATGAATTTCTTTGATTTCTTCTGTAATCCGACTTGGTGCAGATGCCGAACACTCCAACAGTGCTCAAGAACAGGTCACACCAGCGTCCTATATGCGATCACCTTTGCAGATGAACCACACTTTCCTAAAATTGTCCCACGAAACCCAAGTCGACAATTCACCTTCTCTACCACAATCCTCACGTGCTCGTTCTATTTCACATCGCTTTGCAAACGTTACGTCCAGTAATTTAAACGATATGACTGTGTCAAGCAGGGTACTACTAATGCTGTATCCGAACACTACACGTTTGTTTCTCCTACTCGTCCGCATTAAGTTCCACCAAGTAATAAAGAAGAAAATAATTATCTTCGACGTTCATTACCATCTCTGACTGCGTACGTATAACGTCACGAAGGCTTTACGCTACGGCTGAAAGCCAACATGCGGTCTCTGAACATTCAGCCGATCCAGCTGAAGTGGATTTCTATGGAATACACCAGCTAATTATCTAGAACTAGACCTTCTGTCTTGACACCAGCGACCCCAACTCTTCATGTATTTTCATCACTTCTGCGTTTCGGTCATCATGAAAATCCCTTGCCAAGGTTTGTTGTTGATTCAAGTGACAGACTAAAGCTATGAGCTACACCAGTGGAGAAGGAAATTGAAGCTGTGAGTCACATTGCCAGCCGCGGTCGGATGACTCTGCTAATATAGCGTTAACAGCTAAGGGCATACATTGTGGGCCTCTGAGATACACTTTCTGTTTTTTACTTGTAAGGACACTTTTCAATAGTAACACTAATAACCATCTTTTGAGGATATAGGTAGCAATACAAAAGGTCGATATTCAGAAGACAAAGGTTATCTTGATTTGGATAGAAGTTTATTGCGCATGCATTGTCAGTGAAAAGCTGGATGCTCTAACGAAGGCGAGAGCAATGCGGCAAAGTTCAGTCAACTGCCATTCAGCGTTAAGATGTATTTCAGAACAAAATGGAAGCACCTGTTGGAAGTGTCCTACCGCAGGAGGATGGGCACATTGACAATTGCTTGGCTACTACGCTTTAATCATGGGAACTTAGGCCAGCCTAATAGCAACTTTGGTGCTATTGAAGAGGTTAATGAAATTTCTGTTGGAGGCCTACTGCGATGTCAGATTGTTGAAAATTTTATTGTTGACATATGCCGTCTCCACGTGTTGTAAGACAACAATGACGTACATAGACTTTCAAATAAGATGCTAGGAGGAAGAGTTTTGCGTACGGTAGTGTGTTTTATGTATTTCGAATCGACTTTAGAGAAATATTATGACGTTTTATATGTTTTACAGGGACTGGCAAGTTAATATTTCGTAATTTTACAATTTTGTGTGTGTGTGTGTGTGTGTGTGCACGAGGATTACAGCAGCTGAATAAATGGCCCAGGCTTCAAGTCTGACCCGTCACTCAATTTTAATCCGTATATTAAGCGTCAGTATCACCACACATAACAAGTGAATTAATATTTCAGTCCAAAATATACTCCAATTGAAAACTGCTTAAACACATACAAGCCCGCATCTCGTGGTCGTGCGGTAGCGTTCTCGCTTCCCACGCCCGGGTTCCCGGGTTCGATTCCCGGCGGGGTCAGGGATTTTCTCTGCCTCGTGATGGCTGGGTGTTGTGTGATGTCCTTAGGTTAGTTAGGTTTAAGTAGTTCTAAGTTCTAGGGGACTGATGACCATAGAAGTTAAGTCCCATAGTGCTCAGAGCCATTTGAACCATTTGAAACACATACAAGGTGCAATTTCGGCTGTATTCGAAAGCCTTTTTTCTCTTGAAATATACTGAATACAACGTGGAGTGATGCGAAGGAGACTCTCTATTTTGCGTAACCGAGTTGCTGTTTCAGTGGCCAGCTGTGTATTTACATCTGTTACACCAGTTTGACTAGATGGAAACAAAATGAAGGGCCTCTAGATGATACAAGCGAAGACGAAATAGGTAGCTGCCAGAAACATCACTATGCCTAATTCCCTGATTGTGGAACAATGTGATCCAAGAAGTGTTGGGAACGTTAACCTTTCAATGGTATTCTGCTGATTTATACTGTGTTTGTTTGTAGTTCAGGACTGCCAGGAATACTAATATTTTAGCACTTTAAACAAGAATAAATTTGGCTGCAATCGAGGCACATCATGCTTACTTTTTGTGTAAGAAAATTTGGAAATTAGTGGTAAGTCCCTAATGGACCAAACTGCTGAGGTCATCGGTCCCTAGGCTTACGCACTACTTAAACTAACTTATGCTAAGGATAACACACATATCCATGCCTGAGAGAGGACTCGAACCTCCGACGGGGAGGAACCGCGCGAACCGTGTCAAGGTGGCTCACACTGCGCGGCTACCCTGTGCAGCCTGCTGTGTAAGACATGTCGATATTATGTGAGTGGCAATTATGAAGTGTTTATTCGAGAAATATCTAGTGTGCGTGCAAACGGCAATTGTTTGCTGCTTTTAAATGCAACACATGATTTATTCAAAACTAGCTGAGTACCTGACGTTGCCCAGTTGTGTTTTCACTCAAGTTTTCTATTAGTCTGACTACTCTATGCCCACTCGCTGTGTCCGTCCCATCCTTGACCCTCTTCTCTGTCCATCTCCTCCTTCATCCCCTCTCTCTGCCCATCTCCTCCACACCCTCCCCCTGGCCACCGTCACCACCTCCATTCCCTGCACATCTCCTTCTTCCCCTCTGCAGGAGTTTAGCATGAGATTTTTTGCCATGGCTTTGCCCACTTACGCATATGTCAAATATAGACCACATACATTTAACGTATTTCAAACATATTTGTACACATTTTTCCTGTATCTATAGTGAATTTCACCCAGCAGTTCCGTTTTCACGTAAATAAAAGTGTATGACGTTCACATCTCCTGTAATATGAATTAAACAGTGTGTATTTTTCTAAGCACATTCACCGGCAGATGTGGATAATGGCTCCGAAATGGGTTACGAGTAGAGTTAGTAGTAAAGAAGTAAAAAATTAAAACATCATGCATCATGCGCGGTTTTACTACATGAACAGGGAAAACGTAGTGAACAATAAATTCTTTTGCTTTCATCGTTTTGTGGGGGTCGTCAACGAGAAAAAGTTATGAAAGAGGAAGCCGCCTGGTAGAATTCTGCACAGAGCATAACTTAATCATAGCTAACACTTGGTTCAAGAATCATGAAAGAAGGTTGTATACATGGAAGAAGCCTGGAGATACTAAAAGGTTTCAGATAGATTATATAATTGTAAGACAGAGATTTAGGAACCAGATTTTAAATTGTAAGACATTTCCAGGGGCAGATGTGGACTCTGACCACAATTTATTGCTTATGAACTCCAGATTAAAACTTAAGAAACTGCAAAAAGGTGGGAATTTAAGGAGATGGGACCTGGATAAACTGACTAAACCAGAGGTTGTACAGAGTTTCAGGGAGATCATAAAGGAACAATTGACAGGAATGGGGGAAAGAAATACAGTAGAAGAAGAATGGGTAGCTTCGAGGAATGAAATAGTGAACGCAACAGAGGATCAAGTAGGTAAAAAGACGAGGGCTAGTAGAAATCCTTGGGTAACAGAAGAAGTACTGAATTTAACTGATGAAAGGAGACAATACAAAAATGCAGTAAGTGAAGCAGGCAAAAAGGAATACAAACGTCTCAAAAATGAGGTCGACAGGAAGTGCAAAATGGCTAAGCAAGGATGGCTAGAGGATAAATGTAAGGATGAAGAGGCTTATCTCATGAGGGGTAAGATAGATACTGCCTACAGGAAAATTAAAGAGACCTTTGGAGAAAAGAGGACGACTTGCATGAATATCAAGAGCTCAAATGGAAACCCAGTTCTAAGCAAAGAAGGAAAAGCAGAAAGGTGGAAGCAGTATATAGACGGTATATACCACGGCGATGTTCTTGAGGACTATATTATAGAAATGGAAGAGAATGTAGATGAAGATGAAATGGGAGATAAGATACTGCGTGAAGAGTTTGACAGAGAACTGAAAGACCTGAGTCAAAACAAGGCCCCTGGAGTAGACAACATTCCATTAGAACTACTGACAGCCTTGGGAGAGCCAGTCCTGACAAAACTCTACCATCTAGTGAGCAAGATGTATGAGACAGGCGAAATTCCCTCAGACTTCAGGAAGAATATAATAATTCCAATCCCAAAGAAAGCAGGTGTTGACAGATGTGAAAATTACCGAACTATCAGTTTAATAAGTCACAGCTGCAAAATACTAACACGAATTCTTTACAGACGAATGGAAAAACTGGTAGAAGCCGACCTCGGGGAAGATCAGTTTGGATTCCGTAGAAATGTTGGAACACGTGAGGCAATACTGACCCTACGACTTACCTTAGAAGAAAGATTAAGGAAAGGCAAACCTACGTTTCTAGCATTTGTAGACTTAGAGAAAGCTCTTGACAATGTTGACTGGAACACTCTCTTTCAAATTCTAAAGGTGGCAGGGGTAAAATACAGGGAGCGAAAGGCTATTTGTACAGAAAGCAGATCGCAGTTATAAGAGTCGAGTGCCTGAAAGGGAAGCAGTGATTGGGAAGGGAGTGAGACAGGGTTGTAGCCTCTCCCCGTTGCTATTCAATCTGTCTATTGAGATAGCAATAAAGGAAACGAAAGAAAAGTTCGGAGTAGGTATAAAAATCCATGGAGAAGAAATAAAAACTTTGAGGTTCGCCGATGACATTGTAATTCTGTCAGAGACAGCAAAGGACTTGGAAGAGCAGTTGAACGGAATGGACAGTGTCTTGAAAGGAGGGTATAAGATGAACATCAACAAAAGCAAAACGAGGAT